>NC_049203.1:19907163-20237163 GCF_013347855.1 Anguilla anguilla | reverse complement strand
CTGAATATCCCCAGTAGAACACACAGAATACCCCCAGTAGAGAACACACTGAATACCCCCAGTAGAACACACACTGAATACCTCAGTAGATCACACACTGAATATTCCCAGTAGAACACACACTGAATACCCCCAGTAGATCACACACTGAAGATCCCCAGTAGAACACACACTGTATACCCCCAGTATATCACATACTGCATATCCCCAGTAGAACACATACTGTATACCCCCAGTAGAACACACACTGAATACCCCCAGGAGAGCACACACTGAATATCCCCAGTAGAACACACACCATATACCCCCAGGAGAGCACACACTGAATACCCCCAGTAGAGCACACACTATATACCCCCAGTAAAACACACTGCAACTCAGTTGTATGTACATAATAATAATAATAATAATAATAATAATAATAATAATAATAACAATACGGCACTGCAGTCAGACTGTGGAGTTAGGTTCCTCACACACTTAAACGGCCTGAAATGAAAACCAAAATAAACAGGGAAGATTAAAGACACGGGGCAAGGGGGAGGAGCTTAAGAGCACAGCAGGGACGCCAGACAAAACACCACAGTTCCATTTGTACAAAGTGCCAGGGCTGTTTGATTGATTCTCTCCAAACATACTACACTTCACAGTGACAAGTATCAGACATATTTGACTCGCGCGTCAGAATCACTCCGCTGGGGTTAGGGTGTTCCATTTCATTAAATCATGATCCCAAGGTGTAGATATTAGTAACACTACACAACATGAATAAGAGGCTGTGTAACTATAGCTCACATGATACATGGATAGGCATACAGTAGATAAACAAATGCTTATGTGAGTTATGCCGTAAAGACAGGCTCAATCTGACCACAGGGCCTGCAGTGCGTTTAGCCGGGGGTTTATGTGTTCAGAGTCAGAGCAATTACACTCTGTGTGAATGTGAGAAAAAAATGAGGCGTTCTCACATTTGTGTATAGGGTATTTCTGATGGAGCTATTGAGTTCAGACTATAATCTCTTTCAGCCATGTTACAGTTCTGCTGTTTTAACATGTAACAGGTTCAATATTTTTTACACAACAGCATGCTTGTTTTACTTTTGTTGGTCTTTTCTTTAGTGTCATATGTGAAACAAGACAAAGTCAGAAACTGAGTCAAGGCACCAATTCTACCTCATTACATTACAAAATAGAGCCGTCCAATTAACACATCACCTGACATTTTTTTATCAATTGTTTTTGCTCTGTGAACTTTTGTTGCATTTGAACATTTTATCTTTATTCAACAACACCCTGTTTCAGTCCTGCCACTCAACATGTCTTGCCACAAAGCAGGTTATTGTGATAGGTAGGTAGTAAGAGGATGCACTAATCACAGCAATGCTTTAAGCTTCACGAATGGTCTGGGCTAATCAGATTCCCTGGCTTACTCTAACTCAAATGTTAATTGGATCATTAATAGTTGCTTGGAATTGAGTTTCCGTAGAGACGCAGTCCCAATCCACGCTTTCAGAAGAATCTGGTAGAAAGAGAGAAACATTAGCCTGTTATTGATGAATTAAATTGGTGCTCATTAAGGTGGCGCCATCCTCCTGTGCTCCAGTGTGCAGCCATTTTAACAGCAGAAGATACAGCTGGTATAAGAAAAATCTGTCGGCAATCCTCGAAGATCATCATAAATATTTAAAGGGCACCTGGGCTTTACTCATAATCAGTTATGCCTTTTCAAGTTCTGCATTGTCAAGCTCTGCATTGTAAAATGCACAATATTATCTTTGTTATTATCACAGGCGAAAAATAGTGAGCATTACGAACAAATGACTCCCAATAACCGAAGATGAAAAATACCTGGAAATACACCTGTCCTTCCTTAAATGCTTGTTGGGTCCAGCTCAAATCAACAATTCTGTAGCAGGTTTCTGAGGGAGTGTCTTTATGAGGCAGAAACAATGGTACCTTCACCTTGCAATAAAACTTTCATTTTAAAGCATTTTTCCACACACTTGACAGATGCATATTGGCTATTCGTTAAAAGTGATTGAAATTTACTTGGGAAGTCAGAATATGCCTGTGGCTAGTGTATAGGCAAGAGTAATCTAATACAAGCAACTAGGCCAATTAATGATTCAGAGTTACAAACAGCCCCCATTCCAAATGCATTCGGCTCTCTGTGTATATGTGCACGCTGAAAATCTTTCAGAAAATACCCTTCAGCTTTCTTTTTAAAGCGATGTCGTTACGCTTAAGAAAAAACGAAAGCCCAGACATTTCCCCGTATTTTTAAATCGCCGCAAATGTGTTTAAATCTAAGCCTCGGGCTTAACTTTTAGGTAACCTGAGTCTTCTTACATAACCCCCCCCCCGTCTGTTTTGACAGCGTTGAAAATGAATCAGCATCTTTTCTGTCACCTGTATGTATCAGCGAATTGGAAGGAAAGCTGCAGAAGGCTGGGGCGCGTATCGCACAACGCTGGAAGGGGGCGCGGCGTCGCGACAGCTTTGGACAACCCCGGGGACCACAGTCCCGATCTGACACGCTTGTTATTTCAAAACCGTTTCTCATTAAAAGAGATTCCTCGGCCTTCATATCCAATAAGCTGCAGTCCTGGCTCCTGGGGGCTGGGGGCTGGGGGCTGGGTTGGATGGGGGGGGGGGTTGGCAGAAAAAGCTGGCAAAACGGTGGAAAAGGTGACCCGGCCAACACGGGTACTGACAGCTTTACAGGCCTCGCGCCTCGGAGGGAAGCTTGTCGGGAAAGGGGATCTGGCCGTGGTCCCGGGCGCTCAGGTAGAACAGCAGGTTCAGATGCTCACGTTAAGTGAAAAAATCTGCCGCCTGCGCGGAGGCACCTCGTGTCTGCTGGAGTGGAAAACCGAGGCGTGCAGCGGGCCAAAGGACAGCACTGAGGAGAGCTGGGAAATAGGGGGGTGGCGGGCTTGCTTGATGAGGTCAGAGAGGGGTAATTATCCATACATTCTGCATATGACAATAAGCACGATTTGTGATATTGTCATAAGATCGAACTATGTTTGTGACATCCTTGAGAACTATAACAATAGCAACATGCTGTTGCTGTTAAGAAATATGCATAGCCATATCTTATAACCGTAAAATGTACTGTATACGAATGCGCTGTTGAGTCAGTTCAAATATTCAGTGGGACAATGTTTTGTAGCCTTGGAAAAAGTAGGACTTAACTCCCAGCAGGATAATAAATGATACTGTATGTATAAAAAGAACATCTGTTTGGTAAGAAGTTAAATAAATTAATAAATGAGGTGAGGAAAGTGGATATACAGAGGCATGTTCAGTGTTGAATCAACGCTCAACACTTAATATGAGACAGAAGAAATGTAAGTATCAATCTAAATAATCAGTGGCTGTCAACAATATTTGCCAAAAGGAAAATACAGTGAGGGTAAGTCTTGGCTTAAAAAAATCCTTGAAACCTATTTGTGAGCAAGGGAGGATTTCATTGCATGTGGATTTATAATAGTGGGGAGGTGTAGCCATTTGAAACATGCGCTCATTCAAACAGAAAAGTAATTCCACTCTCCACCCTCATTTCAAGTTCTCAGGAAGCCAAAGCTTTCAACAATGGAGAGAACTTGTCAGTTGTGGCAAATGCGTATAAATGACAGAATACATAATTTTGTCCCTTCTTTTCTCCTAATTTGGAATGGCAAAGTATGCCTGTGTTCCTGTCCATTGCTGCAGCCTCCTCTGTCAATCCGACTAGTGTGCATTTTCCTCTAGAACGTGTGATGTCACGCGGCTGTTTCTTTTCCCTGCACAGTCTGCCAATTAAACGTGCGTAGACACTCAGTGCAGGAGTACGCATCATATGTACCCTGTGTTGGCTGAATTTTGATGCCACATTTACCAGAAGGGGGTGCAGCTGTGTGTTGAGGGACAGTTGTCCCACCAACCAAAGTTTCTTCTTCCTGAAGTGACACTATAACCAATTCTGGCACTGGCATTGTCTAGATTCGATACAAGATCATAAGGGCCATCCCCAGACTTGAATAATGTCTTAGTAGTATAAGCTATCCATCGGTCCCCAGCATATAACCTTCTAAACAAGTTTCACTTAAACCTATATGAAAAAAACTGATGTCAGACAAATGAACAAATGCATGTGTGTGAAATCAGTATTTCTCTGAACAGTCTCATCATTAGTGACACTGTTCCTTTCCATCTCCTTCATGTTAAACTGACTGGTTTTGGGATAACATCATTAAAGTGCTTTATATATTTATAGTGGACCGAGCATTGACGCACAAATGATAAATTGTTAGTATTGCATCAGTGCGTATGTTATTTTTTCCTGACAGTTTGGAATGGGAGTAGCACCCGTTTCCATGGTAAGGAAGAAAACAAAAATGGGTAAAGAATGAGAATACCTGGTCCTTCTCTGAGTGCGCATATGAGCTTAGCTTCCTGGAAATGAAGTAAGCTGTTCTGTGTGACCCCCGCCCCTCTTGTGTCATGCAACAGAATCTTTACTCAGAATTTGAGAAAGTAGCCACTTTGCAATTCTTCTATGAACCTTACTCATTTGAAAAATGGAAATGTTGTCATTCCGAATGAATCTCATTGTTTTTTGTGTCAGAAGTTGTACAAACTTGGAACTCATTTCCAATAAGGGTCATTTTTCAAAATGAGTGAATTATCACCATAACCTGTGTATGTGGCTAGGTTCAGCTGTTTACTGATGCTTTCCCCAACTATTGCCACTAGTGGTAAAACATCACTATTGCTGAAGTCAGCTGAGTGAGTGAGTGAGTAAGTGAGTGAATCATAAAGAGAGAGACTATGATAGCTACCTCCAGTCACACTTAGATGTTGGCAGTGGAGATATTCTACCCTTATATACTACTTCATGGAGATCCTCTTTGCTTATTGGTTAATCAGTTGGATGTAGAACATGATAACAGAGGTATATATGTTTGGTGGATACACAATGATGATAGTTCATAAACTGTAGATACTTTCCCTGAGATGAAACACATTCTAAGTAATTAAATACATATTATAAGTAAATCATGTTTTTTCTTTATGAACTAGTATCAGTAAACAATGTGTGCCACAAAAAAAGGGGGGGGGGGGGGGGGGGTAAGATATTACCATTCAAATGTGATTTCATATCTCCTCCAGAGAATCCCCTCTGGGGAATTGTCAGCAATAGGTTGTGTGACTTAGTTTGACTGCGAATGCCAAAATACTCCACATGTCAATGTAGGAATCCCAAGCACCCATTTCATCAAATCCAGCATTGGTGTGTTAAGTCATTGTTCTGGAATACAGTCCTGAGTATGAGTCACTACATTGAAGAAGGATTTTATTGGTAAAAAAATCACTTTTCAAATGATCCTCCTGCTTTAACTGTGCCAGTGATTACTGAACTTGCCAAACTGTGTTTGTGGGGATAGTCAATGTTAAGGACAAATGTTCACTTAATCCTTGCCGTAGTGTACTGATCATATTTTTCATGTGACAGGTCACCATGTCATGTGGCCTGGCCTTTTGGCAGTGTTGCAATATTGCTGCACATGGAATGGGTTCGTCAAGAAAGCTCTCCGCCATTTCAGGAACCCACATTCACCACCATATGATTCAGGAGGGGTGAGACGAGGTGAGAAATAGCCACATCAAAGATTAAACTGCCAAAAATTAAACCTAAAGTCAAAACAATAGTTGAACTCAAAATAAAAGATGAAAGTATTACATGATGTTTCAAAACAATGCCGGGAAAGCCCTGCTGGCTCACAATTTTCAAAACCTGAAGTTGAGTAAGCAAATATAAAATTAAAATAATCATAACAGGAAGTTTTGATTAAAGTGACAAGAACAGCAGACAGATGGTATGATCTGGATTTCAAACAGCTCTGTAACAGGAGAACCTTTGCTCTTTCACTGAGGCAGCTGCAACTGTTTGAAATCCTTAGGGTTTATGTTCCCCGTGTTCTCTTATGGAATATTTTGTGTAGCATCACCTGGTATAATTTGGGAGTGACAGATCAGATTAGGACTACTGAGGACCCAGGATTTATGATGCTTTCATGATCGCTTCATCATTCAGAAAACTCACTGTAACATACTACAATACTTGTTTTGGACTCTGTTGATCTTTTTTTAAATTTTTTTCTTTTTTCTTTACTGTTTTATCTGCCTGATTCTAAAATGCATTCTTTCTATTTTGCCTGCTGTCTAGTCTGTTCATTGAACTTAAAAAAATATTCTCATGTTTTGTGGTAAATTCCCATCCATCTCAGTCAACTTAGTGTATTCTCAGAGCATTCTTTTGATTTCCATCAGCACATTATTCAGTTGCTCATACAGATAGAATGGTTTGGCCAAACATCTACAGTGCATGCCTTCAATGACTGGCCCAAAAGGATTTCAGATTGGCTCATCACCAGGACACCAATTATTTAAAAGTGTTACCAATAATTCTGCGGTCATTTTATTTTTGGTTTGAAGTGGCCTGTTTTAAGCATTGCTCTATAAGGTGGACTGCAAAGTGTGTTACGTTTTGAACTTTCAGTTCATTTGACTGTACAGGAGGGGGGGTTTCATGGATTGCAACACGTGCAACACCTTCATTTGGTATGTCCCCCAACTCCCCCCCCCCCCCCCCCAAAACAGTGCCCCCCATGGATGGAAGGAAAATCTGAAGAAAAAGCGGAAGGAGTCTTTCCCTTTATATAACATTTCATTATTCACCAAACCACAAACCCCCTGCCACCCCCCCCCCCCCCCAGCACTCACACACAATATGAGGATTGTCAAATCTCAATAAAATGGAGAAGGACAGTGCAATATTCGGATATCAGCATGAATAGGAATTTAACAAAGGCTGTTAAACTGTATTGTGAGAAACAACTTGAAGATAAATTTGTTTTACACTTTAGCATTACTGTAATTGCAAGCGATCATTCCAGTTAAATTTCATTGTTTCTCTTTGGACAGTTTTATGACATTTACTTAGTAAAAGTGTGCTGTAAAAATCATTTTGATTTATTGGTTAATTGATTCTTTAAAAACCACACAGCACTTGGCTTGATGATATAATCACAGAATTTGCTGGTTTGCTCACAATTCTTATTGTTTTGGTGCCTAAAGTCCCACAACAGACAGTTTTAGTGAGCAACCAAAGGTCCCTGTGATGTTAAAAAAAAAAAAAAAAATGTCTGTGCGTTCATTGCCTGAAAGAACATCTCAGCCAGGCTGAAAACCAACCATTGCATTTGATGAGATTCCTCAAGACCATTACAATCATATTTAATCCATGAGTAAACCTCTGTAACCTTGTTGTGGAATGCACAAGACCAAGAAACCAAAGGTTTCAGACAAGAGCCGTAAAGTGGATGTCTAAAGTTTTCTGACGACTGTGATGACAATTGGGATGCCATTTGGGTACCATTTCCTGTTTACAGTGACCAAAGTTTACAAGAATAAAAACTATGCCTTTGAACCTATTAAAGGCAGACTATTGCGGTCTCCAAAATATACGATTAAATACCTCCATGTGTTGTGTTCTAACTGTGAAAACAACAGGCCATTTTTAACAGTGCAGTCAAAATGAACCGCATTTCACCACCAAAAGTAAACTGGGCGGATGAAGGAAGTCAAACAATATCAACAGGAAGTGATGTCAGGGCAGTGTAGGAAATTGACTGAAGGCAAAAAAAAAAGTAAATTTAAGCTTTTTGGACTGGGGAACAACTTGAAAGGTGACCAGCCCACTCAGCCTGAACAATATTAGTATGTACTAGAAATGCTTTAACATACTTTGTGTTGAAAATGTAGCTCTTGGCAATGTTGATGTCATATACATGCACTTGTTTTCTGTCGATGCAAGTTACCATTGCTGTGGTTTGAAAATCTGGATTCAGAAGTTTTGAGAGTAATGCATAGTTCATATGTCATGGTAGGACATTTTGAAAGCTGGTGTTTATTTTTTGTCCTGATAATGACTATCCACAGTGTATGTCTCAGATGGATTCTGGCTGGGCCTCAGTGATTTTTTTTCTGTTCATGGGACACAAAAAGTCCTTGTTTTGAAGAACAAAAGGCGATTAGTATTTTTCTCTCCCCATTTTGCCGACATATTTTATCTCATTTGAACATTTAAGGAAAATGCCTTGGAGGCATCACAGTCTGATCTTCACAACAGAGAACTGCTTTAAAATCTCTGCTCTTTTGAATTCAAGCTCCATACCCTGTCCTGACCAATACTGTACACAGGGGGTTGATGCCTCTCCTAACACTGAACTCTTAGGTGTTTGCATTGTGCTTCAACAAACACAATTGCTTTGATCTTACCAAAAACAAAAAGAAAAAAAAAATCACATCTGAGAATTTATGATATTCTGGCCGGCATAGCTGCTTTAATCTTGAAAAAGAAAACAATGCTAATAGTTTCCCTTTCCTATACACCCCGCGACTATATGCACGCCCCCCTAGCCTGATGTGTACTTTCCGAACACAAAGAGCGTTGGCACCTTTTCAAAGTCTTCCTTAAATGTCAGTTCTCTCTAGCCCTCATGGTTACATAAACTGTACGTTTTGCGAGAGGGTGGAAATAGTTTTATATATAATGGCTGTGTTTGCGCACAATGTGAGTCAGATTCATGTGATTTTTCATTTTATTTCGTCATCCGCGTCCAGTGGAGTCTTGGGAGTGGTGTTTGACAGTAAAAAAAAAATCTGTCGAACACTGCGCGTTTTTATGTTGTCCTGCACCTTTCCTGTCGTTGCTCTGTGTCGGTCATGGGCATCTGTGGCACATGCCATTACAAGCAGGCTTGCCTTCATTTAAAATCCGCAGAAGGATTTGTAGTCTGTCAGCAGTGACTCTCTCTCTCATGGCTGAGAAATTTCGCAGGGGCATTATTTACAGCCCAACAGATAAGGTTTTGTCGCTGTCTCTCGTTTAGACAGATAGACGTTGAATGGGTACTCCCCTGGATTTTCAACTCTATGTTGTAAGTACACAGTTCATTTTCCATAACAGCCACACTGACAAAGCTATAGACAAGTTATAACACACAAGGCTATAGTATATCAGACC
Source organism: Anguilla anguilla (assembly GCF_013347855.1). Classification (NCBI taxonomy): domain Eukaryota; kingdom Metazoa; phylum Chordata; class Actinopteri; order Anguilliformes; family Anguillidae; genus Anguilla; species Anguilla anguilla. Next base: position 20,228,087 of record NC_049203.1, on the reverse strand, counting down.
CACAACTGGTGCCTTTTACAAAAAGGAGGCCCTCACTGTATCTCACAGAGTCCCACTGTGCATGTTGACATTATTAAGTAATAGCGATTTATCCAGGGAAGGAGAGAAGAAATATAAAAAGGGTGTGCTTTCAAATTTGTCCTTCAACCCACATTCTGTGTAAAATCCAGCATATATTGTTTCATCCAAGCAAATTACATTTTGTCACAGCTCAAAAAGTTAACTTTTGCAGACCTATAGTATTTCGGACCAGCAGGGAACATGCGCCAACATTATCTATTTTAAAGGGTGTAAAAGAGAAGGTGGGGGCTGGATGTTAATACATTGTCGGGGATATTTTTGTCAGTTTTTTTCCTCTTTTTTTTTGGACAAGTACAAAGACACTGACAGTTCAGATGGTTCACTTTTGATTTGTGGTGCTGCCCCCTGAACCTAAAACTGTACCTGGTATTACCCCCCCCCCCCCCCACCCGTACCCAGCCCTTCCCCCATACCCAAAACTCCCTCCCCATATTTCTTTCCCTGCCACACAAAAATCCCCAAATCCCTGCCCAACCTGCTGCCTGCTTCTCCTGTGCTTTCCAGCCAACTGTCTCAGAGCTGGAAAGTTTTTTTTGTACTTTTGACTTTTTTTCCCAAAGACACTAAGAATAATGTCTCCACTGAAACAAAAAGCAACAAAAACATATGGCCAGGCCAGGACGACAGTTTCCTCCCACGTTTGAGAAAAGAAAAGAAAAAAAAAGACTCCTGCCATCTGACAACATTTAAAAAAGGGAGTGAACCTTTCAAAGAATGTTGCCTGATAGAAAAACAAAATCATAACGCATTTGCCCTATTAAGTGGTTCTGTTGGTATTTGCATGTTTTCTTTATTGGCGTGTATATATTATGCCCGCCATAGTCCTCACAGAGGGGGTTAAAAGAGGTTCAGCCTAAATTTATAGTCCCAGATGGGATTCTCAACCTACACATGTCAGAGGGGAGATATGTACACATCATCAGCTACAGTTTCTACAGCATGGTACAAATTGATATAGCAAGCTGTAAACCAGTTTCCTCAGAGTTAAAACAATATGACTCTGGGTATTAACATTGTTATTGTGATACTGTGAAAATGCTTAGCACAATATGAATACCGTTGAACTTTTGTAATTTTTTTTTTACAAGACTTTGATTTCTACACACACTAGAAGAAGAATTACTGGTTTCAACACCACTTTGATGTTTATCTTGATGGTTATTCTCACCCCTTGGAAGAGTGAAATGCAATGTTTGCGGCTGGGAAGGTTTACATTTGTTGTCATATACTTATATTCTAGAGAGACAGGAGGATGAAAACATATTAGCAATACAGCTGCATTGCTCAAAATCCTTTTCATGAACTCAATATTTTGAGCTAAATTTGTGTCACATTGGAACTGATGAAAAATCTGTCATTTGATCAGTGTGTAAAGCAAATGTGTCTGCCTGTGACTCTAGAACATCTTTCTCCCAGGGAGCACAGCAGAAAGACTGATAAACATGGAAATCTTGGATTGTGTAGGAATTAAAAAAGACTTTCTCTGTTACACATTGGACAAAATTTGGCCTCTATTTCAATTTCAGCAAGAGAAGAATGCCTATGAAAAAGTATAAAACTTCAGTGCATTTTTCATATGTACTACTACCTTTACTATTTTCAAACTGTGATCGGTCTTTCACAGAATGAAACATAATTCTGGCTTTTTTTTATTTTGCTCAGAAATGCCGCACGGTTATTTTTCATGGTCATCGGCAATAATGTCTCACTAGCAGGGCCCCGCCCAACCGCAGGAACACTTTTCACGTAACCGTCCTCCGACTGTTTCGCTAGCCATACCGCAACGGCTTACCTCAGATACACTAAAAACATCTGCATTATTGACTTTGCAGTGTCTTGAAATACGGGTTAGAGAGATGTTATTTCTGTACCCACTCCAAGCGGAAAATGTTGTTCTTTCTAGCTTAAGCATGTCCTGCCGTGTTTGAGCGTGGCCGGGATTCAGCTGGACACCTGAAACCAAGCAGGGGAGAGTCCTGTAATAGGGCAGCTACTGAAATATTAATACAATGTATGAAATGAAAACGTGTTGGAAAAAAGTACCAGGCAAAATCATAATAATAATAATAACAACAACTATTGTTATTATTATTATTGTTGTTGTTATTATTGTAACAACAATAAAAAATAATAGTAACCTATTCTATAAGATTAAAAATAATAATCATATATTTTTTTTAAACACTGAAAGCAAAAATATGAAGTGATCTCATTTGTGGAAATAACGGCACTCATAACTGTCTGAAGTGTAGCACTGAAATTTTATCAAATCCATGTGAGATCTATGCATTTTAGGGCTACATGTATTATGAAAGAAAACAACAAGGGACTAGGTCTTGATTCAGCCCTTGGACCCCCCACCCAAGTAGTCAGTTCTATTGCTGCGTGTCTCAGAGTTTACTTTGGAATTGATTCTCGTATTTCATTTAAACTGTAGCACCTGACCTGAAGCCGAAAGTAATTTTAGTCGTCTAGAATTCCCACCTGCAGTTCAGAGCCATGATATCATGTATTAGTTAATCTTCCAGGGGTGAGAACATTTTCCCTGCAGATTTGGCTTAAATACAGATAATGGGCCATATCTGTTAAAGTGCTTTTCAGCTTTTAAAACCAACCTCTTGCAGATCGCTTCAAACAGACCCTCTAAGATACTTGGCTGCGGTAAAGGTATAAATAACACAAAAAAAGTAGGCTAAATAGCAAACAGTTGTGAATTTCTTTCCTGTCCAATCCATCGTGGAGAGAAGAGTGGCAATATACGCTCAGGATTCGCTGAGGTGCAGTGACTTAATACGGCACAGGGGAGTATGTTTTATGGCTGACTCCTAAATGCTGCAAACTGGTGTTTTCAATTAGAATGGCTCAGAAACAGGGGGTTCTACCCCTGATGCCTAAAATAAGCAGAGCTCCTTTATAATGTGACATGGTGAGCCTTGATGACTTTTCGCCAAGTCATAACTCAAGATGTTTTATGGGTAAATTAGTTTTATGAGGAGAGTGTGGAGGAGAGTCTCACCAAAGGAGAACTCGCTCAATTGGCCAGAACCACTTATTAGCTAACATGGACTACAAATAGTCCAGGCGGAATAGTTAGCGTTGTCCATAACCAATGGGAGTTTAGAGATCTTTCACAATGGAGGCTAACAAGATTCAGTGAAACAGAAAAAAATTCTGTGCTGTTTGCTGATTAATATTGCTCAACAGTTTTGACTGACAGTTGTGTATTGTGAGCGTAACACTTAAACACCTTGAGTACATTCTGTTCCTATTGTAAAAACCATGTCTGTGCACCTTGTAACAGGTGGCCCATCAGTTCCGCAGCAGCTATTTTCTCTCCTTCACAGGATCCATCTGTCTCCCCCGATGCATCTGTGGAATTCTTCCGAGGGAGTTGGGGTCCCCCGCATGTACCGTAATAATCTCACCAGGCCTTATGGCCCTTAACAGATAAGATGGCATACCTGACTCTCTGCAAATAGTTACTTTTCAAACCTCCCTTCCAGCACTGCGAGACACCTGACTGCATTATTAATGTACTGTGAAGGATTGAACAGTTTGGTAAACACTGCATGGGGGCCATTTTAGCTCCTTACAGTAAAACACTCATTTGTTCAGAAGACCAAAACCAAGGAAACACCTGGTATAACCAGCGATATCTGGTATAAAAATAAAATAACACTTTAATAAGCAGCTGATTATGCATTGTAAGCGTAGTATATCCAGATTTGGTTTCACCATATAAGTATAATAACTTGAATTTAAATTATTTTAAATGGGGCGTACACACATGTTATAGAGGGCAGTCTATTTTGTTTTGAATATTTCAACATTAACAAACACTCAAATGATGAATTCAGTTTGGTATCAGCGCAACACAAAACACACGCGCAGATGCCAAGTCATTGCACTAGTTTCCCTGGAGCCGAACTTGTTAACGAATGGGCTTTTCAAATCTGCGGTGTGATCCTTCACGAGACTACATTCTCTCATAACCATGAAGGAATGTGTTTCCAGGAAGATAAGAGTGAACTTTATGAGCAGTGACAGCAGGTTTGACATTAACACAACCTGCCTGTTTTCTCCCTGTCAGGGCTCTGCTGTCTGGAGCTGGATCTCACACACAAAGGGAATGTTTCGGCATCTTTACTCAATCTTCTCCCCCGTTGCCTCACTGTGCCTCCTGTCACTTTAGATACATCCAGCCGGGGTGGAAAAGGATTGATATACAAGCCCTTGTACCACAGGCATTTCTATTTTCTTTTTTGTTTGTTTGTTTTTTTGGTGTGAACTTTTTTATTCAGTTATTTTTCAAAATGTTCATGTTGAATGCATAAAAACATGGTTTCCTGCCAGTGTCTCCAATGTGTTCTTCCACAGCAAACACTGAACAGGAATTGTTGTCCTTTAAGAAAAGAAAGCTTAAGTCACTAATGTGCCAGACAAGAATTAGCGATGGACATTTGCAAATTATTGTTCATCTGAAATTGTCATGGCATGCAATGATAATTGTGAACCACTGAATATTTAGCAGTTACCCTTTCTGGATACTATTAAGGCAAACTGATTTATACGCTTTGGGTGGCCAAGTGAACTTCTGCTACAACTAGACCTGATTTAAAGTAGAATGAAGCATTTTAGTGGTTATATTTCAAAACCACAATTCAAACGATTTCCTTTACAAGCTGAATAATTTGAATTTATAGATTCTGGCCCTTTTTAAAATAAATTGCTGCTCTGGAGCAGACAGCGGAGTGACCAGGTAAGATATATGACCGTTTAACAATGTTCATCCTGGAGAATATGTTTACTTTGGTACTTTTCACATCTGAACCTTCTGCCGGGAATCTCCAGAGACGGCCTTGGACTGTGCTGGAGAGATGTTCCGAGTTTTCTGGTTGGAATCTGCGCCTTTTTCCCTCTGGATGCAAGCAGCTGTTGCTTTCTCTGTTGGCAGCAGTGTGTTTGCATATATCACTCCTGAGGGTGACTCAACATAAACAGGAAGCCTTCGTTACCACAGTTTCTCACAGAGACCAGTATTAAAGGTGGAGGCAGGATGATCAGGACAAATAGTCTGCCTGGCTAACTGGGGTTGGAAGTCTTGGAAGGAAGTATTCCTGCTCAATTATTGGTCCCCTTCCCCATAAATCAACCTGGCAAACCTTTGCTTGTAGTAAAGATTGAATTAGGTCCCATATTCAATTCATTGGACAGGAAGTATTCCTTCCACAGGGAGATCAAGACCTCATCTATCTTGTTGTTGTCTCATGTGGAGACCTTCCTTCTTTCAGAGAGGAGGGAAAAATCTTATGCTTGTTGCTTTGGAGACGGGCAAACTGGAGACGGCACGAATGCTGATGAATGGCAGCAAAAATTCAATGCACAATGTCACATTGTATTGCAGGGCAGTGGATCAACTCTGCAACTTTATTAGATACACCTATCTAGTACCGGGTAGGACCTCCTTTTGCCTCTAGAACGGCCTGAATTCTTCATGGCATGGATTCAGGAAGGTGCTGGATACATTCCTTAGGGATTTAGGTTCATGCTGACTCGATTGCATCACGCGGTTCCTGCAGATCTTTCAGAGGTCTAATGTGCATCAAGAGAGGATTCCCCTTTACACCACCAACACCAGCCTGCACCTTTGAAATAAGGGAGGATGGATTCCTGGATTCATGCGTTTTGCACAAAATTCTGACCATAAAATCTGAATGTCGCATCAGCAGAAATTGAGATCAGAGATTGTCAGATCAGGTGATCTTTCTTCAGTTATCTAGTTTTGTTGATCACATGTCCACTGTAGCCTCATCATCCTGTTCTTATCTGACAGGAGAGAAACCCTACATGCTCTTTTGCTGCTGTAGCCAATGTGCTTCTAGGTTCAGTGTGTTGAGCAGTAAGAGATGTCCTTCTGCACACCACTGTTGTAAAAAATAAAAATAAACGACTGTTATTTGAGTACGTGTAGCCTTTCTGTCAGCTTGAACAAGTCTTGAACAAGCAATGTGATATGGGACATAGTATCACATAGGAATGGATGGTGTTTGATGGGACTTTACCAGAGGCATATTATCCACCTTATTACAATAGTGATTCCTCTAGTCAAGGAATGTGTGTGTGTGTGTGTGTGTGTATGTGTGTGCGTTAAGTGCATGCACTGAATGTACTCCAAACAGACATGTCAAATAGTGGTACATGACTTGTTCCTAATTGATAAGGCCACTTTGGCTTTATTATCATACCTTGCATTCACTTCTTTCCTGAGTCAGACCCTGCTAACTATCCTCGCGCCGCTCTGAACCGGCTGGAGGCCCAGCCCTCCGCATCCGCTGAAGGAAATGCGGCAGGGGAGAGCTTGACAGGGAAGACAGGTTTGCGTGCAATAGTTAGCCAGTCACATCCTCCCAGTTTCTCACTGAAAGAAAGCCCCAAAGCGTTCACCTTATCGTTTCCTCAGGGAGATTAGAACCCCGCTTCCTGAGCGGCTACTTTGGGAGGTGAACTCGACTCCTTCGACAAGGGGGGGGGGGAGGGGTTGGGAATGACTCTTGTCTTTCAAAAAGTCTGTCTGGGTGAAATAATGAAGGGCTGTAATGGAGAGCGATAGAAAAAGGAGAGAATTTTTAAAACGTGATCCATTTCCTGCACTCAGACGAGAGAAGGGGGGGCAGGCAGGCGGGCTGGGGTGGGTGTTATCTCTGACCTGCAGCTTTTTGCCCCTGCGTCTCACCCTCGGCTGCCAGAGTGCTGCCGCTTGGAGAACTCGGTGTTGCTCTGTGAGTCAGGGCCTTCACAGGAAGGAGCAGTGCATCACAGTCACTCTGACCCTGCTGCCCAAGAACCCTTTACAAGCCCTATGTCCCAATACTGGCTGATAAACTATACAAGCTGTATGCCCCTAATTCTGGCTCATACCAACATATACAGTAGCTATGCCCCAATACAGGATTATACCAACCTACACAATAGCTATGCCCCAATGCAGACTCCTACCAACCTATACAATAACCATGCCTGTAATTCTGGCTCATACCAACCTATACAATAGCCATGCCCCAAAGCTAGCTCATACCAACCTACTTAACACTTTTGGCCCAATGCTGCTTACACCAACCTATTCAAGAGTTATGCCCTACTGTGAGGTCAGGATACTTAACCCAGCCTTCACACACACACACACACACACACGCACAGGACTTGAGTCACACTCTTTTCCCCTCTGTCAGTGCTGTCACTCCACTTGAACATCCTGGCCTCCTTTATCAGAAAACCTGAAGCCCAACTGACAATTGAGAAAAACCGTCAAACTGTGTAAATTTAGCCGTGACTTGGCAGGTTGGAATTCAAAGCGTTGAGCTGGCAGGGGTTTCCAGTGTTAGCAAGGCCCCATACAATTATAATACAAAGGTTCAGGCTTTTCTTACTGTTGTTTCTTCCCCACCTGGCAGGACAGAAAATAACTGCTCCTTGTAGTCATTACCAGCTGTTATGGTTCTGCTAAAATTGCTCATGTCTTCTGTCGATGAATTAAATAATTGAAATAACTAGACTCAGGTCTATTACAGTTCTCATTTTAATTTAGTCTTGTTTGAGACAAACATTAGGCATGTCAAGAGGAGCAGTTTAGCTAAATTATGTGAAACATCTGAAACAAATGAATTTTTCAGGAATAAATACATTTCAGGAGAATAAGTCACAGAAGCTTCCAGTTATTCAGTTCAGGACAAATGTGACTCTTGCGCTGCAGAACAAGGTAACAGTTCAAAGCTTCATACAGCACTGAGTTGATGAATACCTCGCACAACTGGGTATTCAAAACATATCACATCCCCTAAAATTCTAAAAGCTTTTCACATGTTTATGTCTGGAAGACATATTTGCTCATTAAACCTGAATGCAACTAATGTACAAGACAGAGACAGATAATACGCCAGTCACAGTCCTTATTTTTTCAGATATCATAATACTTGTTTGCTAAGCAACTACAAGAGAGGTTATGCTTTATCCCTGTTCCATTGATGTGGAGTTGTCCAAAACCTCTATGAGTCTGCAGTGGTGCAAAAACAAAGATTTAGTCTGGAATCTGAACACATGGGCATGCCTCTTACGAAGGCTTACAATTTAAGCAGATTACCAAAAATGCCTTTTTGAGTCGGGCAAGTTCTTTGCATAAAATGTTGACATTTTCAGATAATTGATTTATTTGAAAGCACCGAATTGTCTTCCATTTTCTGCTTGCATTTAAAGGTCTGGTGCAGGTCCATTGTTCTCAGCATCATTAAACTGTTCCCATGTATTCAATCCAGGACCACAGGGATTTATTTTGATTCAAGGTGCTCTATAAAACAGATACATATAAGCTGATGAGCTACAGTCTCATAATAGCAAGAATATTGCTTCAGCAGAGGACTATGGCGATAGCCAAGTTTCAAATCGTGCCTAATGGCTTTTCAGTTTGAGCACTTAAGTAGCCTTTGCAATGTTAATGGGATTTGCAGTTGAAGTCTAAGTTTAAAATTAATGCAATCCAGACAATTGCAGCAGGCCCTGTGTCAAGTGTTATTAACCTTTAGCCGGTTTGAATTTGTGGCTCTGGGTTCAGGTGCAATAGATTTGCTCAGAAAAGCTGGAGGATGAAGAAGGCTGGACCTTGAATGAACAACTTCATTGAAGATCCCCCACACACATACACACACGCTGTTGCTCTGTAGCAGCAGAATAGCTGCTGGCCCGTCTTCAAATTGGCCACAAAAGCAGAGAAGTGACTAATGACACTACCCTTTGAGATGAAGCTTCATGCAAAGGCTACTTCTACTCCAGACGGCACAAATCCAGGCAAACAAACCCAAAACCTCAGATGCTAACATCCATCTCCATGCACCCCAGTAATACCTAATGTTCTTGGAATGTTTATGTTATGTTTCAGTAAACTTTACAAGAGGCCACTAGCCTTCAGTTCAATCATTATTTGGGGGAATTAAGGACCTGGTGATGTCGGCAGATCCCTCCAAATGTATGGAATCAAACTGGTGCTTAGGTGTATACATATACACAGGGGCGGCACGGTGGTGCAGTGGGTAGCACTGTCCAGCCTGGGCATTTGCATGTTCTCCCCTTCTGGTTTCCTCCCACAGTCAGAAGATATGCAGGTAGGCTAATTGGAGACTCTAGATTACCCATAGGTATGAGTGTGTGAGTGAATGGTGAGTGAATGGTGTGTGTGCCCTACAATAGATTGGTGGCCTGTCCATGGATGTATTCCTGCCTCTCACCCAATGCACACTGGAAATGGGTCCAGCATCCTCCGTGACCCTGCCCAGGATAAGTGGGTATAGATAATGGATGGAGTCCATTATACAGTATTTCACTGTAAGAACATTATACTGACAGTCAAACATCGTGGTAGTAGTGTGATGGTGCAGGGATGCTTTGCTGCACCCCCCCCCCCCTCCCCAAATATGCCTCTGAAGGAGAATGTTTAGTCATCTGTCTGTGAGCTGAAGCTAAAGCTTAGTTGGGTTATGCAGCAAGACAATGATCCAAAACACAAAACCAACATGACTACTTTCATTTACGTTACATTAATATGACCCAAACATTGTGGTGCCCTGAAATGGAGCGGGTGGCTATAAAAAGTGCTGTAATTTGTACATGGTGAATCCAAAGTGTATAAAAATGCCCCTACATAAAAGTTGAGAATGTGCACGTTAACCACATGTGAATTGGCTAAAATTGCGGTGTATAGAGCAGCCTGCTATCAACATTGCCGCCATTGCACTGCAACCCCACCCCACTTACACACATACATGTTAAAACAGGTGCAAAAGGTCAAATTTCTACATTTGGTTGTTGAACTGAGAAATAAACACTTTATATTAGTCTCCCTCCCAACGGCCCACGTGGATGTTAATAACTGGTAAGGTACACTAATCTCTGTTTTACCTTAATCCGGAGGGACAGCTGTATTAAAGGGGGGATTTATAGTAATCAGTGCAAGACCTGTGCATATAAAACTTCCCATTAGGCTTAGAGTACATGGGCTTATAGCTCATTCTACGGGAGTCCTACATCTGCTTCTCAATAAGATCCTCTCTGACTCCCAAGGTACAGACTGAAATGAGGAGGGGAAGACAGTGGGGGCAGGGTGTCGTTGAGGAGGTTTGGGGGCGGGGACAGTTGCTATAGGATGTGTACAGGAGCAGCTTGGCTTTCCTGTCCTCAGTTTGATGGTTTTCTTCCTCAAAGACATGCATAAGGCCAGCTCTACAGTGGCATAGTATGCTTCCTCTTAAATATTGTCTCTGCCCTCCTCTCACACTCTCATTCTCTTCTACACGGCAAATGAATGCTACAAAATTAAACCTGGTGTCTGCAAAAGGAGATAATTTTTTTTTTAAACTCACACATGCCTTGGTACAAAGAGGACCTTTGTTATCTTAAATCAGAAGGTATGATAGACCAGGCCATTTGGTCGTAATCCTTAAATATCCCCTGTCACCTGACAGGAAGGGCTCATAAAATATGACCTTATTTGGTATGTCCCAGGTTAGGGTTAGGGCAGAAGGCTTGCAAAGCAGGGTTGATTGGGGGAGGAGGGGGCAGCAGATTTTCGACTCAACCCAAAGATTTGTCTTGTTTTTTTTAAAACCATGAAAACCATAAATCCAACCGGTTCGTCTGAACTCTTTTGCTTGACTGAGCCTTTACAAGCAGACGTCTCCGTTAACAATAAGCCCCTGATGAATCAAACATCTATGGCATTAGTTTCACCTAGCTGCTTCTTTCCCAGGCTCCACGGTCTCTTTGTCTGTCCTTGTTTGATGAGAAAAACTTCTGACACTTGGTGTACCTATTGATAAACAACCCAGTGATGAGGGGCCAATTAAAAACCTAGGGACTTAATGAAGCTTGGTGATGGCCCTTCATGTGCTGATGAATAGAATTTGTGTAATAATAATAATAATAATAATAATAATAATAATCTCAAGTAAAATGTATTTGAATATTTATTCTGTTTCAGGAAAAAATATTAATTGCATTTTGCAATATTATTGGGTTGTATTATGTTGTGTTGCCTAAATATATCCATCTATTTGGCCAATGAAAAGTGGCTATAGTTAATAATATTTGTATTTAATATTACACCTGTAAACTGTGATTGCTACAGTAACCACCCTTAGGTAAATGCAGCCCCACAGTAAGCTGAAGAAACGATAGACTGAAAATAGACCAACTATGCCATCATACTGTTCAGAAAATAAACACCTGCTTCTTAGACTAGATGAGAGATAGAGAGAGAGAATGAGGGAGAGAGGGAAAGAGAGAGAAAAAATTACATTCTTTCATTTTGTTTTATAAAACATTACATAAAATGAATACTTTAAATCAACATAAGATTTGTTATTTTTTTAAGACATTTGCTTTTTTTCACATTTAATTTTATATAGACCCACACTATAGAATCTTTGGCAGTTTTTATTAGACTCTTCAAATCTCCAAAGTCAAGAGCCTGTTATATCCGTGTATGGAAATAAAATGCTATATTTTCTGGGATCTTCACACTTTTTTCAAATAAAACATCAATAATCACGTGATGCTACTTGGAAGTTGTGGCCTGTAGCTCATTGCTTGTAACGGTTACGTCTTCAAAAAATAAAAAATGTATTATATTGTAATTTATAAATTCTTAAATTTTTGACTAAGAGGCTTCTCTTGTGTGAACAGTAATATTCTGTGCAAGACATACAGGTGAAACAAGAAGTTCAGTATTTCTGTCCTACTATTGAATATTGATTTATTATTAGGATATTACTGAATAATATAATCATCTTGAAAAACAGAATGACATGAATCAATCCATCCATCTAAAACTTTACTTTAAAAATAAGGCTACTAAAAAAGCATATTTGGTTCAGACTTTTTTGTGCCAAATCAGCAGTAGAGAACAGGGCTCTATGAGCCTCAGATCAACAGTAGAGACCAGTGGTCTCAAATCACAGATGGGGCTCTGCATTTTGGACATAATCATAGCTGCAACACAAGGGTGATTTCTTTTTTTAATGCAGACTATATCAGAAGCAAATCGCGCCCAAATTCCAACTGTCTCCGTATTCTTAATACACATTTAGTTTAGATAGCGTTTTATTCACAGTTTGTTTTTTTATTGAATTGTTTCAACTTCCAGTAGCTACATGTACATTACTATACAAGCAAAGTCATTACAGATTTCAGAAAATGGTAAGATTCTAATTTTAAGGAAGCAGGTGTTGTGACTGGCTGTTCAATTTCACATAGTTCTACATATACTATGACTCATTTTTGCTCAGCTATTGCAGTAACCCATCCTTGTCACCCCACGCCTAACCTCCAAAAGTGTCCTGCAAAAGCAGCAAATAGGAAGTACATAGAAAAAAAGGGATTTGAAACCAGTGAGGTTGACGTCTAATTGTTACTTTTTGCAACCGTGTTTTTGTTGTGAAAGCGATCACCAGGACAGAGCATCTGGCTATGGCTGAGCTTGATTTAAGTGAAATCTGTCCACCCCGCTCCCCTCAACCCCCCCAGCCATCCTCCTCGTCTCCCGGTCTCTATGTTAATGATGTCTGGTTTTATTTTCAGGCCATGTGATTAATCAATGTTAATTTCCTGGGATTAGTCGATGCCGTCCGCTACTCGTTCCGCTTCTTTCAGCCGCCCGGGCCTTCCTCGGCTTTAGGGCCAGACTGGGGTGGGTTTACAATCACGGCGCAAGCTGGATTAGTCCCCCTTACAGTGGGAGTGGGAGTGCGTGCGGGCAGCAGTTGTCGCTGGGGAGGGGGCGGTGTGATTCGAGGGACGACCCTTCGCCAGACAAAGGGCCTCGTCCCAGCTCATCCGCCTGGAGGCTCCGCCCACCGCAATTGTCCCCGGCAACTGCAGCGGGGTGGCGGAAGGGTAGACGAATATCCCCGGAGTTGACAGGGCAGGGAAAATGAGATGGAGGTGGAAAAGGGGAGGAGAAGGGGGCGAGAGGGAGCGACTGGTGAGCCGCGGACAGAAACGACGCGGGGACAGATGACTCGCTATTACCCCATCAACCTGCTGTTAGGTTACACATCACCTCCTTCCCCCCTTTTTAGGGTCCTGGGGTTGCCCAGAGTCCAACACCATAAAACAAACCCAATGACTGGCGGTGTGGGGGCTCTAAAGGTACAGAGGGAAAGTCTGGGCTCTGAGGCGACCCCCTAAAAGGGGAGTTACCTCCAAGCGAGGTTCTGCTTTGCTCCCTGTCTGCAGATCAGTGTTCACAGCAAACAATAGATTCCTCAGCCACCTCCTGATTGATTCTTTTCTCATGGTAATGGGCATCCTCGCTCCTCTGCCAGGTTTTGCTTAGCAGAGGATAAACTGTGCTTTACAAGGCACAGAGAAATGACCAAAAAAAAAAAAAAATCAAGGGTTGAATATCTTTTTTATCCCCCACTTTTTTTCCAAACAAGCTGACACGTAAACGACTCGTTAAGTGCTCAGCTGTACTGTTCTGACCGTCTCGTAATTGTCACAGTCAATTGTGCCCAACAGTCTCTTCATTCCCGAGAGATTTCACAACAAGCGTGGGAGATCAAAGCCAAAATCAGCTCTGTTCGATCGCTCTCCATTTAGAATTTGACCAAAAAAGCAAAGAAAGACTAGGAGGGAGAGGGGAAAGGTGTGTCTGTTGAGAAACACTGAATGGGGAAAATTATTCTGTAATTTGTTTTGAATTGTTGACGGCATATTCTCCTCAGAGCTGACAGCAAAGGTTATGAAATAGATTTTTAAACTTTTAAAACAGTGATACAATGGTACGCTGTTTGAAAAAAAAAAAAAAACTGACAATGGAGATCATGAGAGTTAAATAGTTAAATTCATCAAGAGTTCTCCTTCCAAAGTAAATATTCCAAGTGTGCATTTGAGGGAGTTCATCTGTGGCCAGTACCTTCAAAACACTTGTTGACTCCATTAGTCACAGTTACTACTCTGCTTTCAGCAAAATTATGGTTTCATTATTTATATTCTACACATTCACATTTTTACATAATAACTGCTTCTAAATGAATGGCCTCTCGGTGTTAAGTAGAACAGCATTCTCAGACCTTACCATTTGCTTTGTTGTTTTCTTAAATTGTCCATTAATTAGCATAATATATGTGCTTAAACCTCACTTGTATTTTCAGTTTTGAATTGTTATTGTATCGCTCCATCTCTAATTAGTCTGAGGAATGTTTACATTGTCTGATGACCGAAATATCTCCTGGCAAGTAGGTTGTCGAACATACGGCTGGTCTTTAAAATAGTCTGTTTGGAGACATGCATAATCGCTTATGGTCAAAATGTCTCTTATTTGCTAAATCACACATGAGACAGATAAGTACTGTTATTATGGACACTGCCTACCCAAACCTCAGCCCTCAGTCTGGCAGAGAACTGCGCTGACTAAACTGGCGTGGCCGGAAAATTTGGTTGTGTAGGTGTTTGCCTGTGTGAATGTGGAGTCTCTCGTCACAGCGGTGTTTGCACGTCGACGCTAACAGGGTAGCAGACGGGGCGTTCCACACGAGGGGGAGGCTAAAAAAACCACAGAGCTGAGCAAATTTATATGTTGTTTTATTGTAATTGAATAAATGCCATCAGGGTCACACACAATGGCTCAGAATATGGACTAGCCAGATTTTCTTAGACAAAGCTATGTTAAAAGAAAAGTGTCTCATCAGGAGACTGTTTGACAGGCACAACATGCAGTCCGTCAGGTTTGAAAGTCATCACATGCTTCAGAGGAGAGCTCTCTCAAATCGATAGCAGGGGTTTCGCGATGAGCGTTGTGTCATGAGCATGACTGGGCATTCCAAACTGCGGAGAGCAAGGGTGAGTATAAGGAAAGCCACTGACATGCGTCTGACTGTTTCAGCCTTCTGCGTTCCTCCTCCACTGTGTTGCCTCTAGCTCCGGTACCACTTTTGGCGGGGGAGGGGGGTTCAGGGGTGGCGTCCTCTCCCCTTGTTGCTGGACCTCCAAAGTCAAGACTGCCATCAAATCTCTAACCATAGCTCTATTTACCATTCGGTAATAGGTAAACCCTTATGAAGGCCTGGAAGTCTAACTGGATGAAATGATATTGATGGAATAAGGGTCCTTTTTACTGGACCAACCATGAACTCAGGTGTTGCAAATACACATTTCAGCCCTTCATGGACAGATGTCAGGCCCCTGCTGTTCAATGACCCGTGCTATGATTTTCCTGCCCCGTGGAAGCAGCCAATCAGAGCCTTTGTACCTTGTGAGTTACCCCTTACCTCTCCTTGTGGAGTTAGGTCAGAACAGTAAAAACTCAGGGGTTATGAGCAATGCCACAAAGTTACAAAATATCTGTTCCTCCCACTCTGATCCACGCGCCTCTCTGATCTTTTATGAGAACGAGAGACGCCGACGCGGCAAAGGACACCACAGCAAACGGCCGCAGAAACTCCCCTCTGTTGCTCAACATCAAAACTTTCCATCGCTTTCCCTCACCTTTAAACACCGTTGTAGCCCATTTGTTTTTAATCAGGCCCGTAAACTGTCTCCCCGCCGCGATGCAACCGAGAAGGCTTGAGCAATAACTCGAGGTTTCAACTTTACTCAGACAGTGGGTGAGAAACAAGCACACCATGATGTCTGCACAGGATTGCTGTGAAGACTTCACCTTTCTGCCACTTTTTCCCTGAGTTCACTAGTCGGCAACAGGAAGGGTGTCTTGCTGCAATTTTCCTCAGAAGTGAAGTGATTGCTTCATGACCCAGCTTGAAAACTGACCAAATGTTTGACTCCCATTGGCCAGGTAGTGTTGTACTTCTCTGATTACCCGAGTGCCGAATTTAACACCTAACATGTTTAACCTTAACAGAAGTTTAATACCTTAATGGCTATTTCTCACTGACTTACCTAGTTGGAGCAGGTAGATCTGAAGGGGCAGCGGTTTAGCCACCTCACTGCCTGCCAGGACATCTAGCACATCAAGGCCCAACTCAGCCTAATAGCAGCAGAGCACCAGGCATCTCTACAGGAGCTGAGGAGCTAAATGAAGGCGCTCCAGTAGGGCTATGATGCTGTGAGGAGATAGCTATCTGCACTGAGAGGAGCTACACCTCAGAGACTCTTCAGTGCACAGCCTGAGAGAGCAGCTGCTGTCCCCTTGGACAGCCCCCCTTCCACACTAACATCTATAGGCCCGAACACCAGCCACTGCAGCAAGACAAACTGCAGAGCCCATTCACCCAGGTATGTCTGCCTTGTTCAGCACACAAGCTGACACCTCCCCTGACTACACCAGAGAAAATAAAAATGGGGTCCTGCGAAAACAACACTGCTCCAAAATGATAATTTTCACTCTATCGCGAAGGAGAAACTTCCACCCACTCCAAATCTCACAGGGGTGTGCTCACATTCCAAATGTGTACCTGGAGCTCCAACCCTCCCTTGGGCCGAATATCCTTTGTGACCATGTCCATCTGCACATGTCCCCCCCCACCTAACCCCCATACCAGCCTGCGTACCACATCCCTCAAACAGCTAGGAGATCCACCCACCAGCCTGCACATCACAGCAACAGCCAGGAGGCCACACCAACATACAGCACCCAAAGACACAACTCGAGCTATTAACACCCTTAGCAGCCTAGAATCATCTCTACTCATCCCAGTCAGCCCTCACCCTCAGCAGCACAAAGCCCCCAAAGATGTCCTGAGGAGGCCAGGTCAGAGCATAGGGGAAGTGGTAAATATTAGGCAACTCTTTAGCCTTAACTGCTCTTGTTTGATGAGTTAAGTTAAAAGTGAAAATAGTGTTCCAATTTCCCAATCAATCCAATCATCATCATCTAATTGCATTGGCTATATAGTCAGCCACCATATATATATATATATATATATATATATTACATTATATAATAAATATTAGGGATATGGAAATCATTATCCTATAGGAAACCTGGTATTAAACAGAAATGTCCACACACTGTCTATCAGGCTACAGGGAATGAATAGTCCCTTCAATCAAAAAGGCCACTGCAAACAGAGGTGGTATTTTAATCTAGTTCATGTCGAAGCAGACAAATTAAATTCAACAAGTTTAAAAGTGGGAATCTTGCATATGGCTGAAAATAAGTTTCAAAAAAACTTTTCAGTACTGACAAAGATATTTTCCTTTGTTCAATATATATTCCCCCTTCTGAATCCCCATATTACAAAAAGGAAACATTCCCTAATCTCCACACTGAAGTATGCCATTTCCAGGTCCAGGAAAATGTACTGATATGTGGAGATGTAAATGCCCAGACAGGCACATAGCCTGAATATATCAACCCCCCAAGGAAATAAACACTTTTTTTTTGTAAAACCCCCCCAACATGAAAACCTACTCCCCCAGAAACAGCTCTGACACCAAATAAACAAAAATGGCAAAAACCTGCCACAGCTCTGTCAAGACCTGGGCCTGTACACTGTCAGTGGCAGAACATGAGGGGACTTTTTGGGGAGATTTACCTACAGCTCACCTCTTGGCAACAGCACAGCTGATGATGCAGTCCCTGACCTTAATCCAATCTGTTTTCTAGCATTCAAAGTCAAGCCACTAACCCCACTGTTCGACCACAGACAATTGACCTTTCTCCTAAAAAGGACAGATACTAACACCACACATACACAGCATAGTAAGCTGTATAATATTAATAAATCCTACAGATGGGCCCCAAACAGCACACAAGAATACCAGAGAGCAATTGAAGACAAAACCGTTCAAAACGTATTAGATAACTTTCCAATCACTACATATCCCAAATAGTACAAACGGAATAACTCAGGCTGTACAAAATATGAACCACATTTTTGAAGATGAAAGAAAAAAAAAACGGAAAATTTCTCATTTGAAAACCCAAAACATTTCGAATAAGAATAGCAACAAGGGTAATAAATGGTTTGATAAGGAATGCAGTGACTTAAAGGAAAAACTTTCTAATTGAAAACATAGACCAACAAAATGAGTACTTACGCCTCTGTACTATGAGGAACTAAATCACTATAAGTGCACACTAAGAATGAAGAAAGAACAACATACACAAAAACAACAGACAGTAATGGAGCAGTCCATCAACACAAACAAAATTAGAAATGTAAATCAAGTAGATCAAAACCTGAGCAACTTGCTACACAAGATGGAGAAAAATGGAATGTAAAAACATTTTGAACAACCCTATACAATTTCCTATTACTAAATTAGAACATACCTCCAGACCTGTGAAAAAAACTAAATAACCTAAAATGTATTGTTAAAAACAACCACAATCCCTGGGACTATTATTATTACTGACAAGGAGCTAAAGGAGAGACTACAGGCAAAAGCATGCAGACCTGATGGCATCCCAAATGAGATGCTAAAATACAGTTGCAAATCACTGCTAAAACTGTTCGTTCTCATTGTGAGTGTGGGCTACATCCCAGAAATGGAGCAAGGACTATCAACCCCAACCCCATCTTTAAGAGTGGAGACCTCAACAATTACCGGGGTATTAGTGTGAACAGAAATCTGGGGGAGGTGCTCTAGCATTACTAATAAAATAATCTTAGACGATTAATACAATGCCAATGCCTTGGCTTTTTACCTAAACATCACACTACAAATCATATTTATACTCTACACACTTTAATTGATACATTAATTGTGTACATTAAAATTAAATTAAAATATTTGCTTGCTTTTTAGATGGTGAAGAAAGCACTTGATTATGTTTGGCACAAATGATTATTTTACAAAATTATTGTAATTGGTGTAGGGGGTCAAATCTATGATATAATGAAATCAATGTATACAGAAAATAAAAGTGGAGTTAAACTGGCAGCAAAAGAACAGTATTCTTCACTCAGGGGTGAGGAGTGAGACATGGATGCAACTTAAGTCCAACCCTGTTTAACATTTACATCAAAGATTTGGCCACAATATTAAAACAGTCTGCAGCCCCTGGTCTCACTCTATATGATAAAAAATGTAATTCCTGCTCTATGCAGATGACCTGGTTCTACAGAACAAGGGCTAGAGCAGAACCTGGATCTGCTTGAGAAGTACTATCACACACGGGCCCTGGTAGTAACTACAAATAAGACTAGAATAACACATTTCCAGATTTCAGGGCAACAAATACTGATTTAATTTAAGCTCAAACACAACTGAACAAATTCTATTTTTTATTGCACTACTTCTTCATCTTGGCTGTGAATGAACTGAAACAGAAAGCCAGAAGGGCTTTTTATGCCTTTAAAAGGGAATACACTTTGACATTCCAATTCAAAGTTAACTAAAGATATTAGAATAAATCATTCAACTTACTACACTTTATGTCAGTGAAGTGTGGAATATGCTTACAAAACAAAATGGGAAAAACACCCAATTGAATTGGGCTGGATTAAGCCAATATCCACACTAATCAACATTAAAAAAGAGCAATTCATTTTTGGCAACATCTAAAGCACAATGATTCCAACTCTTACCCATTACAAAAGTCCACTCAGTCAGTTGGTCTTGAGGCTTACTGCACTAACACCTACTATCACAAATCAGCCTTTGGACAGCATCATTAAAACACAGGAAATTAGAGTAAAACAAATGATACCACAACATAAAGAAAATTACACCAACTATTGGAACACTCAAACACAAAGACAAAGTAAACTTACTGGCTATCTGGTTTGGCAGGTCACCTGACCACGGTCAAAAATACAAATCTTATTTTATAAATCTTAATCAAATACTGACAATGTACACACTCGCTGAGCACAGTTTGGAAATAGAGACCGGCTGGCACAGGCAGACTTTGCTTCCAAAATGGCCGTGCTCACAGTGATAGAAGTTGCGACGGAGAAAATATCTGCAAGCAGAAATTAAAAGCTCCCAATAATTTTTTGAATTTATTCATTTTTGGGAGCTTTTAATTTCAGTGTTTTAATTTCAGTTTTCCTTTTGGAAGTTTACCTTCTTTATCTGGATGTGCACACTAATATCTTTCATAGGTTGAGAGACAGAGAAACACTTTCATATAAACTCCACAAAATATGAAAAACAAAAAATGTTCTTCCTGGTTTCCCTAAACCTTCCTGATGACGAGAAACTTCAAATTATCCTAGGATAGGAAGGAAGCTGTGGCAGCACAATATATTTCTGCCTGCCACAGGCTCTGAGACAATGAGTGACACCAAAGACAGCAACAGCAACTATTTATTATTTCAGCATATATTATTATTTTAGTGATGCCACTTTAAATGAGATGTCTAAACTCAGCCTCTGTTATGCTTTCACTGATTGCTCCCCTCATATCTTTCTCTCTCCCTCTTTCCTCTGTCTTTACTCACTGCCCAATAGGCTTTGATAATCTGCATAATTTAGAATGTCATACCTATTAAAACAGGTGATTAGCACAGTGTTTATGTTTGTGTGTCTCTTTATAATACCTCATTAGTTCTTCATATACTGGTGCCTAAAAGCTATAAAGATAAGATTAGCCTGAAATGCAACTGCAGTGTTCTTTCCTGGGGTTCATCATACGGTGTTAATTGAGATTTTCGGTTGATCATGCTCTATACACTCTACTGAGTGAAATGTGCTTGATGTACGCTTAATTTAAGGAGTTAAGTTCTTTTTTTATAAATTATATACTTTGTCCTCAGAGAATGCAGCTTCACATATAATGGAGGACATTAAAAGGCAGATATGTAAATATATGTAGTTTAGAGATACAACAATTATTCAGATGTTTGATTAATTATTCATCATAGCAGACAGTTAATTATTAATTCAGTGGTGCAATAAGTCATCTTCTTTAAGTGAAGTTTCCCCCCTATCTAGATCTTACCTTTTTAGTCTGTGCTGTTGAGTTGAGAGAGAAAGTTTTATAGCTGTCAGACATTAATTGAATGTGTGTTCCATTGCTGTTCTTCCTAGATTCATTCACAAAGCTGAAACATGAAAACATGTGAAATACTGTCCCGCCTAGCCTCTCCTAATCTGCTAGTTTCTGACCACTAGGGAACTGACCCCGTTCCACAGAAAATGATCAATCACTGTGCACTGTAGGAACATGAGCACTGTTAATGCCACGGCCCTGCCTTTTGTGGAGTCCCGCTTTTGAACCTAACAAGAGTGATGTGAGAGAATCAATACCTGCTTGATGTGAGCATTTGCTTCTGAGCAATCTGCCTTGCAGAAATTTCTCCATGCTTTCTTCCCTGTGTACACGCGGACAAGGCATCAGAGGCGTTTTCATGTTACGGAACGCTCCAGAAAACGGAGCGCGCTCTGCCCGCGAGGCCTGCAGTAAACGTAAAACAAATTCATCTTTAACCGCATTTGAGAGTCCCTAAGATCACACATGCTCTTTGCTGACTGCGTTCTTCAGCTGCCAATCAATGTGACCCTTGCTTTGTAGTACGATACTGAAAAGTGACACAATGCTGCTTCTGCTGCAATTAAATATCAGAAATAAGTAAACCCAGTCTTTAATGCTCAATGTTGGCTTCATATGTATAAAACAAACAGATCTAGTGCTCTGGGAACAGACTTCTTTCTTACTTATTATCGTATGATAGCCATCCGTAATGATTTAATCATTTGAGGAGCAGCAAGTGATTTGGAGTATTTGCTAACTCTCAATTTTTAATAAAAGAGCGCTTCTTATATTGAATTTAGTGGAGTGATTTGCATTGCATCACTCGACTAAATTCATGTCTTCTTCCTGAATTTTGATCATTTCATAATTGCATCTAACACTGATACTGCTGTTAATAATGATAAAGATGTCTAAACATTACATTTCATTCATGCTCATTTGTATCACGCATAAATGTTAATTTGACCCAGAAATAAGCATTTGGTCTTCAAATAAAGTGAAAGGTTACAAGTTATGAGGTATGAGAAAATTTGTAAATGAGGTACTCAGAGTAGCTCTTTAAACATCTGGGGCTTGGGTTTATTTAGAATCTTATCTGGCAGGATGGTAATAACAATGTAAATGAAGGCAAGGGTTATTAGGTGGCATCACTGAATAGTGGTTCACAAACTGGGCTTGTCACCAGGGGGATACGGGGTTGAATCCTGCGCAGAGGCACTGCTGTTAGACCCCCAGGCAAGGTACTTAACCTGAGCTGCTTCAGTGAATTTCCAGCTGAACAAGTGGATAATGTGTCAGACTGCAAGCTGCTTTGGCTAAGAGCATCTGCTAAGCAAACCACTTTTTTCATAGAACTATTCTTACGTGAATGATGAATTCTAAATTACAGAACAGGCAGTACGCACCCCACAAAAACAGCTTCCCCCTGAAAATTCCCGGTCTCACCCTTGTTTTGTTTGTTTCGTGCGGCATTTGCTCTCATTTGTTTGACTCTGGTGAGACAAAGTGGCGGTGTGCTTTTTTTAAAGACGGTTCACTGGGACAGGATGCGACTGTGTCCACTTCTGTTTAGCTTGGGGATTTCGGAGTCCTGCTTTCCCCCACCACCTGTGCATTCTCCCACTGATTTTTTGCACAGATGTAAGATTTCCGGGGACCCCTCTCACTCTCGCACACAACCCACCCACTCTCTCAAGAATCCGAGCGGGGGGACAGGATAAGCATTTCCGTTCAAACACTACGCAACAGAAGAAATATCCGTGCTGGCCAAAAAAATAGTCTCCTGGTTTGCTTTTTTGTTGAAATATGATATACAAGGAGACACATGCCACCTCCTTTGCATCTCCAGTTTGCAAAATACAATGCTGAACCACACCAGCTACAGAATGTACCTGCTAATTATCTGTTTAATCAAGTAACTGATAACCATTTGCAATTATCTGATATAGCAAACAAGAATACTTCATGTCATCCATTTCATCAAGAACAAGCATGTTATAAAAAGGCAAACATGAAGCGTGAATGGGCCGAGCCTAAGTGTGATTGTCCGAGAAGTTGAGCTCACGGTCTCCAATCGTCACTTGAAAATGTAATTGTTTTTTTCTCAGATCAATTCCAGAATTCTTGCAGTGCACATCACGTCATCTTAAAGAGGATGCAGTGTTTTGAACCACCCCAGCAGAGACATAGCTTTAAAAATACATACTCAAATTTACGTGGATGAAATGTTCTTAGCTCATATACATGTCTCAGTTTCAGGATCCCATGGGATCAAACTACTGATTACATAATCCAGAATATATACTTTCAATAAACTAACCTCACTTGTATTTGTCGTTTTCTTTTAGGTTGGTATTTTATATTTTTGTGACTGCAGAAAGCATTCAGAATGCATCACTGATGTTTCTGTTTGAGAGATTAAGTGATTCATAACTTAAATAACAGGTGTATTGTAACAATGTACTGTGTCAGGTTTAGTCAAGAATGCGACACTTCATCAAACTCACATCCAGCATGTTTATTTATAGTATTAACCACAATATCATGTACATGCAAACTTTTCCACATCAAGACAACTACAGACTAGTTACATTTTGAACGTCACATAGGCCTACGCCTATACAAAGAAATCTGTGAAAAATATGACTAATATAAAAGCAGTTTGTTACACTGTATATTCAAAAAGCTATTTTATTTTTGTATCACCTTTGTAAACAATTAAAACATAACCGTATATGGTATAAATTTCTTAAATTCCAGCTCTAATTGAAGGCTTTAATTGAACATCAAAGTATTTGTATTTGTACTGCAGATGGTAAGCAAATACACGTATCTACTTGACTTAAAATACATTGTTTTATTATTTTAATGTATTGTAAAACACTCATGAATTGACTACACTGCGGACACAGTAAAATAATAATCTCACTTCTTCAACCAAAGTCTGGTATTTACAATGTAACACTTTCTAACATTCTTCACAATACCGGTATACACACGACGTTTAAGGCAATCGATTCAGCTATTGGAAACAGAGAAAGGGGGATACGTTCATTCCGCATTGACAAATTCATTAAGAACAGTGTGACTACTGGGTCCCGTTAGGTTCATCGTATGTGGCAATTCTGTTTTACGCCATACATGATATCCAAACGAAAAGAGAACGAAGTTATTTGTGGAAGGGGTTAATTAACAAGCTGCTAACTGAGTGATAGCACTGCGAAGTGTGCTAATGTCAGGGTGTCCGTGTCGCTGATGTTGTTTTTAATTTAACCACATTTGATGCACACATGGATTTAATCAGTCCATCTGCAACCTGTCTGCGGTATGGAACGAACGCGTTGATCTTTCCAAATTATTTATAAATTCTGAAGAGAAAAAGGAATCGGCGACATAAAAGACGTACTGTAGACTACTTCCACAAACTCATCCAGTAAATCGGACGGTCGCGTAACGCTCCAGAGTAGACTGTGCGGAAATAGCTTACTCTGGATTAAAATGCATGCTAAAAGGCAATGTCTATTTTTAAAGACAGTATCAAGGTTTTTACTTACCCCTGAATGCGCTGAAAGGAAGCGTTTGGCATTTCTTCTGGTACATGCCTGCAAATTATGACTAAACAGACAAACCAAAAATCAATGAATAACAAACGAACAAATTCGCTACTTTTAATAAAAAAAAGGTGTAATTAAAATATAAATTAATCCAGCCTCTTTTATATAACATGGGATGATAATTTTACTATTCCTTTTAAATTCATAATAAACATATAAACGTGTATATCCTCAAAAAACAGTAAAAATTAAATAAAAAACCCAACTGCCACCATAATTATCATTATTATCGATACTAATACTACTACTACTAATAATAATAACAAAACAACAACATTAATAATAATAATAATAATAATAATAATAATAATAATAATAATCATAATAATACGTATTCATTAGCGATGAATAAACTAAGACACGAATGACATCAGACGTCAGACACTAAACTTCTCCCAGCGGATTCGGCCTCAGAATTGGTTAATGATCTACAGTCTTTGGAAAATTTCTGAATTCCAGATGTTTCACATCTCCATCTTCTGCTATGTCTTGCTCCCTGGGATCTGATTGGCTTTGAACAAAAGCATCAATAGGTCCGACCCTTTCTGATTGATGATTTAATTATCCATACAGTAGATAACTGCGTAAAGACAGGGGAGGAAAAAAATATAGACAACCAATCACTGTCTTTCATAGGTGGCGCCTCCCTTGCCATCAATGTACATAGGTAGGCTATACATAAACTGAAATAGATTTTGCCTATTCAGTGCAAAAAAAGAGAAATCACTTAAAGTGAATGAAACGTTTGTACACTGTCTCTAGACCATGCCATTATTTTGCAGGCAATTGAAATCACACATAAAAACAAATATTTTCCTGTAAAGTTTCCCTGACTTACATTTGATGTTTTATCACATTGCATTGCCTTATTAATGGATATTGATTATATCATTGTTGATTTAAAAAAACCACGACTATCATTTCCAGTTTTCTGTAATTACCTGGGCAAATTGTGAAAAAATCGGAAAAATCTGCATATGCTAAGCTACTCACTCCTGTAGCCTACTTTAAGTGTTCGCTGAGTCTACTTAATAGTGATAAATGAAAGTGAATTTGTGTTTAATTTATTGCTTTCATGAATAATTTAGACTACGTCGTGTATATTTCGAAAAGAGTAAATGTACACACGCATTTTCGGAAAAGAGCTGGACAGCCGGAATCCCAGATGCTCGATCTTGCAAGTAACCAGATATTCCGGTGCTGTTTGTTGATCCTTGGTCGGTGAGGGTCAGCTAGTTGCTCCAGCATGATTTCCGTTAGATGCTTTCTTGTCTCAATGGTTGTAGAGGTTGGGGGTTGGAGACGGAGGGGGAGTGTGTTCCAACTTTCTTCAAATATTATTCTTGCGTGGACGGCAAGGTGGTCCGGCTCTGCTCCTTTCTCTCAGATCATAAAAAATAAAAAAATAAACACGTTTTCCCGAAGATGCTCACGTTTGGCGTTCCGCAATTATCCCGACCAGTGAAGATAGGTGGCGCGTGTTTCAGGGTCTCTGCTCTGCATTACAGAAAAGAAAAAGAAAAAATGTCATTAGAAGAGGCGGAACACGTCAGTCCGTCCCCAGGTTTGTTTCCTGGAGTGGCTGAAAGAGATCAGTCCTAACCTGCCCAGCAGGAATAACGGTCCTTCCTCCAACTATTTCCCAGGCTTATTATAATTTCGCAAGGATCCTCGTTTTTCCACATTACTATTGCTTCAGACGGTTTCTTTTTTTATTTTATTTTTTTTACCTCAACTGAACTCTTTGAAAAGACAAACGTAAATAATAAGGTAGGCACTGAATTTACTGTTCTGTTTAAGTAGCCTTTTCATGAAAGGTAGCTAACCAGTCTAAAAAAAAGCTAGCTCGCTTTCCAACAAATATTATCAGAGATTGTCAGCCAACGTTTTTGGTTTAATTTTGAATGTAGCGTTTTCCGTTAAAGTTTGTCTACCTGTGCAGGTAAAACAGGTGCACTTTTCTGTACAAACGAAAGTTGTGGCGTAAACTTGCAGGCGAGCAAAGTAGATATTGATATAACGTTAGCTAATTCTGGCAATAGGCTTCGATTCTTTTGCTATTTCCTTGGATTTGCTTGGCAGTGAAGAGAGAGGCGGGCGCTTGTCTTCCTTATAAACGTGCAATTTAGCCCAGTAATATCTACATAGTGTGCTTTAATGTTCTCAGTTTGTTCATTCAGTATATTTACGAGTTAGCTATTTTTAAACTTGGTAATAGAGTTTCCTTAATAGGTTAAACACCATACAGGTTACGATTCGCTTTACTGCATATCGGTGTTGTGTAAACACTTGCTAGCTCCCTAATTAGTTGTGCTACATATTGTGTCTTTGTAGGCTAGCTTAGGTAGAGAGTTGCAACTATTACTGAGGTTTTGGTATTTATTTAATATTCCCAGATTCCTTAGAACTGTTGTCCATTGATGACCGTGATTCCATGATTTGTAAGTGAACAAAGTTATTTGTGTTTGTGAGCTTTTGTGTGTTTGTTGTTATTTTTTTTTCTCGTGGTAAGATTCCTATTGTTTTGTCATAATAAAACGCAAATCAAGCGCATTTGCTCGTCTTAAATGTAATAACATCATATCATTTTTTTTTTGTTTCATTCGATCTATTAATTTGCATGATTTGCACGACGAAAAGAAGTGTGACAATGTGGCACAACGAGAAAAGTTTTTTTTTTTTTGCTTTATTTACATTTTAGGCAGCTCAAGGTTTCTGCATAATCGTGCATTATTTTGCATGCAGTTAGCTATTGGTTATTTGCACAATTATTACATTTAATAATTATGTTCGTTAAGGCTCCATAATAATTTTATCGTGCCATTGACAAATTGTGTCATAGCCAATAGTAATAATAGCCTTGTCATAATAATAATAATAATAATAATAATAATAATAATAATCGGCTCATAATAATACATTTCACAACGTAGGCTACCACTGCTGTTTAAACATATTTTTTGAAGTTGATTGGCAGTGGTTTCGGACAACAGAAAGAGGGGCTTAGAGAGGGTTACATTGCAGTGCATCACTGTTTAAATCATCTTTTTCCCCCATAGTTCTTAGTAGCCTACCATCTAGCTTAAACGTTCATGAGGCAAAAGTTGCCAAAACATCTACTATCAACCTGGAACTTCTGACATTTGCTTAAATCCCAAAATCCTTAATCTGATTGAAAGCAGTAGTCTGATTTGCAGTAAGTTTTTATACTTTGAAACACAACGGAACTGAAATGCCTGAGTATTGAACCGATACTCCATAAGCTATTGAAGCAAGATAGACTATCGTCGCACGCACTGCAAAAAGTCACATTTGGCACACGCACTAACCGCATTGCATAAAACAAACAAACAAACAAAATAAGTTACTTTTATAATGAACACGTAGGCTAGCAAAACGTTAGCCTCATCCTATTATTTTGATTAACATAAAAATCCAGTCACAGTAGTAGGCTACACTGCATTTCCATGAAACAGTCGGTCACATTCATATTAAGGAAACATAAATAAAACAGTCAATTCTGGCGTCTGCATTTCGAATGTCACATTGTAGGCTAATCGCCCATAGGTACTACGAATTGTGATTCTTGTATGGGCTAGCTAACATTAATTCTCCGTCTTCCCCTCTGCCCTCCTCCCACCTCTGCCCCTTTCCTCTCTCGCTTCTTCCGATCACAGTTTCATCAGAAGATTAAGCCAAAACAGAAATACAACTGAACATTGAAACTCCAGTTTAAACCTTCTCGGATTTAATTGATAGGAGCTAGTGTTGTTTAAATTACCAACAGCAACGCAATGTTCATCTTCGCGCCCCGTATTTAAATGGCATGTCCCATATTGTCGCTGTGTTTGCTTGTTAGATATTGAACCTGCGTGCTGCCGATTCAGGGAGTCGAGTCCATGCGCTCTACCGTCTGATCCACGCTTATCAATGAAGCCGGAGATCATGGCGGATGGCCCCAGGTGTAAGAGGCGAAAACAAGCCAATCCCAGAAGAAAAAACGGTAAGAAAAGAACTATGAAATAATTTGGGATGAAACGTATTGTAAATATTTGAATGTCATTTTTTTTTCTTGTCACCAAGTCGCAGGACACTGTCTTTGGTAGGGATCGCCTGTTGTTCTTTTGCTAAGCGGAGTTAGCTTGCTAGCAGGCAGCGTTTCAATGGCAGTTGACGGCAGACACAGTTTTGCGTGCCTGCTAATTGCGTGGAAGTGCTCCAGCTTGTACTAAACCGGACTGTACGTTTTAAAAGCGCCCCTTTTTTCATTGTATCCCTTCTAAAGCTTAAGTTCATGGAACTTTCAAAACTTTAAGTAGTGTACGGATGGCTGGTAAAGGTTTGAAAGGTAGGGACGCTGCTGTTTAAAGTTCAGGACTTGTGTAACGGTTCTGTCCAGGGTTTTATTCCCCATCAGGTAAAAACCGTTATTCGACTCCGAGCGATTTTCGCTTTGCTTTGCTTGTAAACTGAAATACATGTGGTTTCTCATTGGCATAATGTTTACAAATTGGTAGCTAGCTGGATAACACTGAATGACAACGTCAAGTTCGCCTGCTTCTTTGCTAGTCTAAGTGAATTCACGTGGTATAGGCTAGCTATAGTAATTTACATAAGTGTGACAATTGTCTAAAGTAGCTCAGTTGCTATCTTAATGAACCAAGTTAGTTTAACCAGTTTTATAAACAGTACTTAGCTTTCGGCTACTCGGAAATGATCATTCATCAACTTTGATTGCTTGTGACAACGCAATTTATAGCCTGTATGCTGACTTCAGCGCACATTAAGAGGAAAGACACTTTTCGATAAATCCAGCCTGGTACGGGACTTGCCAGTTAGTTGCGTAAACGTTAGTTGTCCCACAGAAAACAATGTTTTACCCACGCATACAAGTAGGCTAGTTTATAATAGATAACGAGATAACGTTATTTAAGTTTCAGAGCGCCTCGACTGAAACAGGCGGAAGCACTTTAAACACTTTTTTGTTTTAAATTCGCCGGGTTTCAATCGGCTTACAGAAATTAAAAGTGATGTTTATAGTCTTTACTTGCTTATTGACGAGGCGCGTGGTCAGTGTGTGCGCCGTGCGCGTGCGTGTGTGTTGGTGTGTTTGTGTGTGCGTGTGTGTGTGTGTGTCTCGGTTGCGGGGGAAGGGGGGGGGGGGTCACTAGCATTACCCTGTTTAGTTTGCCGAATCATACTGCTGAATTATGAGCTGGAGTTATGAGATAGTGCTAATGGCTTTTTGGAAAGGAAAGCTATGGTTGATTGTCACCCTTACAAGCTATGGCATGCACAGTCAAACCCCCGCTATTTGAGGCTACATTCGTAAAATGTGCGAGGTCACATCAAACCAAAGCTGTTTCTGTAAACTGTTGTTAGTCACAGCGACTTAATTCTTAGTAATTATCTTAAATTCGTTTTCTTCGTTTTCATTGTGAGAACATCAAACTCACAGAACGGGGTCTACTAGTGTCCAAAATGGTCCCCCATTTTTTCTTTCAAGATTACATTGTTAATGCGTGTGCATCTTTTAGAGAAAATCGAGGACAGTATTGTTGAGGGTCGGTCTCTTTTTTCCTTAGTAGCTTGATGTCCACAAATACCAAAAGCTGCGAGTGAAATAGCCCTAATCTATCCTGAGAAAACCGTTGAGAGGCGATGCTATAACGTTACATTGCAAAAATGTAGTTATTTGGTGGTATATGCTACTTTTCTGAGAGGCAACACTTGGTCATTTGAAATCAAAATATTTTAAGAGTGTGTGACCAAATGGTTTATCGCTTACAAGTGAGCTTGTTCACGTCCCACTAACCTGTTAAAGAGTTGTCAGGATAAAACTTGCTGTATTGTAGGCTACTGTAAAACACGGAAACACAGGTACACACAGAGATCCATAAACGAACTCATTTTAATCATGCACTGTTTACAGACTTTTGTAAACATGCATAGTAAAACGAAATAGTGAATAATTTCACTTTATTTACTGAAGCTAGTTCAATCAGTCTGGAAGTTTATTTTAGACACTTAGCTGTGTTTGCTGTGTTTTGTAAATATGGAATCCTTTTTATATACTTTCTCTTAATGTTTATCTGTTCCATTGACATTTCCTTCGAGAATGGCTTAGATATATCTGACCTGGGTGGATTTCTGGTCTCCCACGAGCTCTCGGAGACAGTCAGCGGCGAGCTTGCTAGTGTCCTTACCGACAACTACGTACGATTATTGTTGAAGTAATATAGAAATGACTTCCACTCCTAGGGAAAAACAGTTGGATTCGAAATACGCGGAAATCTGGAAAGTGGTCGGGAAACGAAGTGAAGATAATGCTTTGCAATGCCAAACAATAATATTAACAATTTATTGATAACCTAGAGAGGAATTTCTCTTGAAAACCGATTTAAACAAATATTTGTTTCCCTAGTGAAAATGGTTTGTATTAAATTCACTGTCACGTTTACGATGGGGTGCAATATTTGTGTGAAAGGTGTACTGTCACAGGAAAAAAATGTATTGCTGTTTTAAAATGTTTAGTGCTTGTGGTTCTGCCATTGCATTTCGTTTTACATTAGTGTTGCTGGTAATATAAGTTCAAGGAACCTTACTTAATATTGTGGCACAAAGTAACGTTTAATTGAATGAGGGGGTGGGGGGTATGAGAGTAATGCAATTTTGAAGTGTATGGAGTGGTGCAACAGGGTGCATTAAAATGTGATTTGTGAACGTGACGTGCCTGTTCGTTAAACAGTACGTGATAGCGGGGAACGCAGCTTGTAAATGGCCACATTGCATCCTTTAGAAACCGCAATCTTGGGCAATCTGTTTGATTTCAAATGAGCTATGCTTAGACCGACCGAGTATATCTATCAGGAAGGGAGAATAAACCGTTTTGGCTTCATATAGGATTTTTATTATTATTTTTTAGGTACATTAAATGCATCCGTCTGCTTATGTCTTACATCGCTTTCCTCACCTCTGCCCTCTGTGGGGGTCCCTAGAAAAGGTTGCTCTCCGTCCTGTGAAACTCGATATCAGCAGCCTGGTAGCTTTGTTGCAGACCAGCCCCCCTCTCCAGGTGTTGTGAGTTACGTCCTGCTGTGAAGCCTCGCTGGGCTGTTTGATAGTACAGCTGTTGTCCTGCCCGGCAACCCTCACTCTTTCAAGTCGATTAGTCAACCAGCAAGAGTGAAAACGGCCCTTTTATTTTCAGTGGGTACACACCTTTTTCCTTTTCCTTTCCTGATGGCTGCCGAAAAAGAGATAAAGTAAACGAAAATAAAAATAATTTCATCGCTTGGTTAAGGGGATCATTACGGTGTTTTCTTCCTGTGGCGGGAGGAGTTTTAACACTGAGTTTCACACTCGTCCATATTGCATAGCTACAGTTGTACGGAGGAGTGTCACGTTGCATACAGTAATTCATATAAATTATTTGGTGCTATTATTGAGGATTTCTGTCTTTATAAAACTGGTGCCCTGTCACATAATAAAGAGTCCATGTTTCTATAAGCCACTGAATGGTGCTGCGATTTGTGTCACAAAGTTTCCTGTACAAGTAAAAGGATTTTTTATTATTATTATTATTTTTACTTTTCCTGTTTCTGTTCCTTTTCAGTCAGCCCAAACCCATTTTGTGCAAAATGTTCTCTCTAGAACATATTGATTACATAATTTATGGTTAGAAAAAAAACTGTATTTCTCTGGCTTCAGGAATGAAGTACAATGCAGTGAGTGTGGACGCAAATCCTGGTGCCTTCATGCTGCAGCTATAAAAGGGGGCCTGCTAATTCTTTGGACGCGGCCCTGCTTTCAGGCCAAACAATGACGGATTCCTTCCAGTCTAAACATTTTGTGCATCTCTATTATCCGTTTGCTTTTAAGGTGCATTTTCTTCCCCAGCGCAAAGAAAGAGACCCTTCCCTCCCCCATTTTCACCCCTTTTTCAACAGATTTCTCTAGGTAGGCTAGATGCCGTTTTGTGACCATCAGAGGGAACACCCCCCTCCCCACCCCTACCCACCCAAAAAAAAAAAAAAAAAAAACAGAGAGCAGGCCTGCTGTGCTCTCCGACAATTGGTGGTCAGTCGTAATGCATTTCATTTACATGTTTATAATGTCAGTGGTGCTGGGGTGTCCCCTGTATGATTCACATTCTTCCTGTCCCACGAGGGTGCATTGGTCTGCACAGTCAGTGCAGTCACCTTCTCTGGTGACTTTTTTCTTTGCATCTTTTTTTTTAGTGGGGGGGGGGGGGGGGGGGGGGGGTAGGAAGGGAGGTTTGTCATGTGTCACCATTTAGAGAAGGATTATTTTGTTTAAGCAAGTGAAATAATGGCCGGGCTTATGAGCCAGCGAGGAGCAGTATTGGTTGTACAGGGGACCCTGCTGTTCTGAATGGCAGTTCAGTACTGGTCACAGCCTCAGTGAAGACCAGGATTTATTAATATAAGGCTAATAACAGATTATAAAACAGACCATAATAGCATTCTGTTTGGACTTGCAACGACTTTTGGTGACGGTATGAGATTTATTTTTTGCAGTTGTCCAGATGCCAGGACAGTGTGTGTGTGTGGGTTTGTGTGTGTGTGTGTGTTTTTTTTAATCTCCATGGTAGTTCTGACTTGTGCAATACTTTTTTACAGCACATTCAGGCTGCACATGTTGCTGACTGATGTCTGACTATTGGAATTATTGGCATTTTATTATTTTATTTTTAAACACGGTCTTTTAATTGGTGATGCTTGAGCCTGCTAACCGCAAAACAGGATGTAACCCTGTGGTTGTTATTTACAGTTTTTTAGCTCCAAAAAACGGAGTGACATTTTATGCAGAGTACACATAGTGCAGACACAGTGCTGTTGGCGTTCATGCGCTTCTCACAGTTACACAGTTGCAGATATGCGCACAGTTGTACTACAAGTCCTCCGCCCTGTTCTGGACTCTGTAGGCCAAGTGCGAGCTTTTCCCGAGCAGTCCCTAACCTGTTCAGATTCAGAACACGTCTCTCGACCTGCAATTCCACAGTGAGTTTCGGGAAGTTCGTCTGCCTGCGCGATGGACCAGGGAAGCTGTTCGGAATAAATTAGTCCCCGGGAACGGAGTGCATTTCGTACCGATGTTCTCTTTCTTTCCTGCACTCGAAGGAGCGGGTCCATTTCCGAACAACGCTTTAATATTAAACAGCCCCTCTCTCTGAAATCTAGTCGTTTAATGTAAAATCAGATATTTTACATCGAAGAGAGATCTTAAACAGATGGCTGTTCAGTGTCAGAACAATTACAGCTCCTGTGTGATTTGAGATCCCCGCGAACGACGAGCCTTTCAAAATGACAGGCTAAACATGCAAGTGGAAGAACGCTTTCTGCGGGAACTTAAATCCTGACAAAGGGCACAGAGCCGGCACCGTCAAGCACGCCGAGTTCGGAGACGCGCGACTCGGAGCGGAATTATTCAACAAAGCTCGCCGGTTTTTCTCGTTCGAGCAGCGCCGCTTTGGCGAAACCGAGAAAGCCTGACGCAAAATTGTAATCTGTTCCACACTTCCACGGACGGCAGAACCTCCAGGCTCACACCAGTGGTTCACACACTCAAATCAGCCCAAGGTGCTCAACATATTAATCAGGCTAGACTTTCACTTAACGGTACAGACCGGAAGAAAAACTCGCCCGCCCTGCAGTTGAGAGTAAATTGGAAGCTTCTTTTCAGTTTCTTGTATTTTTTCCCCCCCTTTTTTCTTTTTGGTTTTATGCCCTGTGGTTTTTGCCATGCTTGTGAAGATACAGGATGAACACACTCACGCACACACACACACATGCGCACACACACACTCACACACATGGGCACGCACACACACACACAAACACATGCACGGAAGCGCGTACCCTCACACACACACACACAAACATGCAGGGAAGTGCGCACCCTCACACACACATACACACATAAGCACACAAGCACACACACACACACACACACATGCGCGAAAGCACACACATACACACACACACACACACAAGCGCTCTAGCCCACTCACACACACACACATACACATGCACGAAAGCACACACACAAACAGAGCCGTGCGAGTCGAACCCCTGACACCACGGTCTTTGGAATGCCTTAGGTGTGATTTCACTTTCGCTCACATCAGTGCTGACCTGAATGCCTTTCATATCTGATCCGCTGTGTCTCCCCCTGTAAATATCCCCTGAGGGCCTAACAAAGAATGGAGTTCTTCTCCTTCTTAATCACAATTCAGCCCTTTCAGGACCAACGGCTCCGTTTGCATTCACCACCAGAAAGCCTCCGATGAAGGGGGGAGAGAAAGACCAAGCAAAAGAGGAGTATAAAAATGAAGAAAAAAAAAAATTTATAGTAGTAATAATAATGATAACAATAGTAATAGTAACAACATAGTGAGTGGGGTGGGTGGTCAGTGAAATAACTAGGTGTTTGCGGTTGTTTGTGGTGTGTCCCCTGGTTACCAGCCGTATATAGCTCCTACTCCACTGCGTCTGGACTCTCCTGACACTTGTATAGTGTTTCAAGATGGCCTGCCTGAACTATTCGTGGTCACTCACTTTTAACACTTGAGGGAGAAAAGTGTCTGAGAGAAACTGTGGCTGCGTTAAGGAGGGGGAAGGTGTCTCTTGTTTAGTTAGTTTTTTTTTTTTTTTCTTAGTCAGGATTTGGCAGTTGTGGGGTTCTCATCCCTATGGAGTGGGCTTTTTGGTCATGCTCTAATTTGCATGCCTGAGCATGTGCATGTGTGTGTGTGTTTTTATGTGTGTATGTGCTTGTGTGTGCGTGTGTGTTTTGTTGATTTTTTGAGAAAGTTTTTGTTATTGCGTTTTGTGGCAATGCTAACATGCCTGCAGGTAGTTTGTAGATCCAGCTGTTGTTGAGTAGCCATCAGAAATAGCATTGCTTCTGCTCTACTTGACCACAGGAGATCCATGGCTTGTTTCAAGAAACATAGATCGGTAGAGGCCATTTGATCTGTTTGTTTTTCTTCTTGAGGACCAAAAAATAACATCCAAAAATCTTAGGTTTGCTCCTGTAAGTTGATTGGTTAGATGACTACATTGTTTGTCTGTGATCCTTTTCTCCCGTCTTTCAGCCAGTCAGGAATCATTTATGCAAATCCAGGAAGAGGCTGAGAAAGGGGAATGAGCATCATGTGATATAAATTTCAGATTCCCTCCCAGACCCCCCCCCCCCCCCCCCCCCCCCCGACACACACACACATACAGCCCTGTCCCCCACACACACATACGCAAACACACATGCATACACACACACACACGCTCACAGAAACACACACACACAGGCACACAATCACAACTTTTTTTGGGTAAGGATAAGAAAAAGGATTAAATTATCTGTGCACCTTCCCACCCCATACCCCCTCCCTCCCCCATGAGCTGTGGAGGATTTAGTCAGATTTACTTGGGCAAACACCTTTGGACACTGGGGAAAGGCAGGGGTCTGTTTGCAAAAGGAGCCTTTTGTTCAGGGAGGTGCGGGGGGGGGGGGGGGGGGGGGGGGGGGGGGGGGATAATGGTGAACGAGGCGGCCATGATATTAGCCCATGCCCCCATGCCAGGAGAGCTGGTTAACTCTTTGTTCGCTAGCTGGGAGAGGGCCTCGTCTTTGGCACCGCTGCGAGTCTCGCCGCATTCTTTTGTTCCCGCGGCTTTAACCCCCCCCCGGCTGAGGGGAGCGTGTCCTGTTACAGGGAGACCCCCCGAGCTCGACAGCGTCCCGTCCTCGAGTGTCGCGTTGGTCTTGTCCCCACTGTGTGCGTCATGTGTCGCCCAGTTTGGCGGCGTTGCCAGGTTGACAGAACAGTGAAAAACTTTTGTGAAAAAACAAGTGTAAAACAAGCCTGGCCCTGTTAGGAGAGGTCAAGTCCCAGAAGTCAGGTGCTAGTGGTTGGTGTTGGTTGGGGCTGCACAGTGACTGTTAAATCACCATGCCAATGCCACTGTCACTCCCCCCACCGTATCTATGACAACAGTTTTCTTCTGTTATTACGACAGATTTTTCCTTCTTGCCCTCTGTACTGACATTTGACAATATCAGGCGGCAGAACACCACTAGGTGTGTTGAATTTAGAGCGTCATCGAGTGACTAATAAGAATTCATGATTCACACTGTAGTACATCCCCGTGGTCCAACCCTGCTTCAGAAATAGCTGAGATGTCACAACACCCTCACAGTCAGAAGCAAAGAACTGTTCTCTTTTGGCAACTTCAGTTGCTACCAGGCCCAGATCCAGGTTTGACTTTCTCAAAAAATCATGCTGTCCAAGGGTTCATTTTTATGCTGTAGCTTAATGCATGGCAGGGACACTTTGTTAGGGGAACGCTGAATGTGTGTGTGTGTGTGTGTGTGTGTGCGTGTGTGTGATGTTACAGCGGGAATGAGTCGAGAGAAGGAGAGACGGAATGAAAGGTGTTTGTCACGCATTCTGTCCTGTGTCAGGCCATAAGCCTCTCTGTCACTTTGTTCTTGTGATTTGACAGTTCCTATCTACTTCCCCGTGTGGTGACACACTCCACGCCCCCACCCGTGCCACGGCGTTGCAGCTCCAGTCGCTAACATTCACGGTCGCATGTTCTTGAGTTTTTAAATGCGCTGAAAAATCGAGCGCATAAATTGAAACATCGGTGGTCTGGCGAGGAACGGCAGCTGATGTCACGTAGGCTGTTCATTAATGCGCTTGTGGCACGCACTGAGAAGTCCCCCCGTTCGTTGCATTTTGTGGCGTTCCGTAGCTTCTCGGGCCACATTTATGCGTCTGTCTGTGGCATTTCGGCCTGAAGGCCACGGCAGCTTTAGCGCTTGCAGGAGACAGAAGTTCAGATGGGATCAGTGGTTGATGTTGCGAACAAAAGTCATTATGGTTTCATTTTTTTCATTGTTAGTATCTGGGTCTAAACCATCTATCCATCTCTGAAGGAGTGTTTGTCTGTGTGTTTTGTTCAGCTGAGGTGCTAATAATACTAATTTAGAGCCCCAGTAAAATCACATCTCCCCCATCACCTCCACGACCAAGTGAATCGCAATCGTGTGTCTCTCAGGGGGATGGGAATGACTTTTCTTTTTCTCCCCTCTCTTCGCGTGCGTATTTTCCTCATGGCTTGCTATAGCAGACTCCTTTGTCGACGCCCCCTGTAGCCTGAGCACCTTGGATTTTGCGAGGTGAAGAATGAGATATGTTTGTGGCCGCAGACATCCTGCATGTGGGGCTACAGCTTGGCCACAGGTCTGTACGGGCAGAAGTGCGACAAAACAGAAAAGCCACATCAGGGGAGACAATCGGGTCTAGATCTGACTCATTTTGTACATAGAAAAACTTTTAAAAAAAATTTACTGTAAACTTTCTAGTTGTATTCTTATTGTTTTGGTATGAGTTGAACATTAGTGTCTTTTCTGTTTTTTAAATGTAAACAAATAAAATCACCTTATTTTGGGAAGGGAATAATAAAAATGGATACAATTGTGTTTCAGTAGCTGGAGTCAATAATGCAGTGAGCCCAGACTACATTTAGCCTACAGACACACACACACACACGCACACAAATATATATAGCTTTTATGTGTGTGTTTCTGTGTGTCCAGTTGTCAGTTGGAAGAACACTTCTGGCAAGGTCAGGGACTCATGGAACAATCAATAGCAGATCGGCAGATTAAGGTATCATGGCATCTGGGTATCTAGGCCTGTGTTCACGTATGGATGAATACCTCCCACAGTGGAAGCTATTGACATCACTCAGAGGTATCTGGTGGGGGAGTGTGCACACTGGCTCAGTCATAATTTCATTGTTTTGTTCCATAACCTCCACCGAAGAGTTTTGTTTCACCCCAGAAGAAAAAGAAGAAAAAGCACGACAACAACCAAAAAAGATTTGTTTTATATGTAAACCCCTTGGGTTTGGGAGGAGAAACCCCGCGGTGCCACGCTTGGGTAATTGGAGTCGATCGCTGACGGGATTTCGTCATCCCGAGCTGTCGGGCACCTAAGGGCCTTCAACGCATCCGCGATCAAATGGGGCTCCTGGCTCAGCTGAGCCGAGCCGCGCCGGCGAGAGAGGAAATCGTCCTAATTGCATTTGCTCTGTTATTCAAACATTCGTTTCACCTGAGGTGAGAGGGAGCCAAAAACCTGTCTTTCTGTTAAAAGGGCTGGAAGCGGCCGCGGAATTCCCGTTTCCCCCCCCTGCTCGACGTCAGAACTGCCGCGGAGTTGTTCGCGTGTGCGGACGGTACGTGTGCAAATCGGTTTTGTCTCCTGTCGAAGAAAAAAAAAAGGCTCACGGGCACAAACCGAGGGGCTAACAGGCTCTGACTGGAGAGAGGGAGAGGCCCCTTGAACGTCGCTCGTCCCGCCCCTGTCGAACGAATGTCAAACGAACGCTTCCTCGAATTGTCCAGAGGTGAGGTTTTCACAGAGACGACCGATGCCCTGACCTTTCCAGGAGGGGTGGGCGGGGTCGGGCCGCTGGCTTCTACCTGCCACCGCAGCTTTTAGGCGACTTCCTCCTCCTGCTGCTGCGATTGGTCGGAACTGCCGGTTTTTCACCCACGCGTAAGAGCGAAGCGCTTGTCAAGGCCCGGTCTCGTTCTGACTTTCACCTCTTCTGGATTTTTCTGTATCTTCATCTCTTGGGCTTCTCTTTCGTGCTAATACGCTAAACAACGGCCAGCATCCTCATCAAAGTGGTGCCCCATGTTTTTTTTTTACAGTTCTGCCAGAAGGTTCTCACGTAGCCTATTTGTAGGTGATGTGGGGGAACGGCTGTCCAAGCATTTCACCCTGGTGGGAGTTTATCTCCCAGAAGATGGTGGTCTGTTGGCCTGTTGAGACCGATTTACACAGGTACTTAGTCATTGGAATTAAGGATTAATCTGATTGCTCTTCACGATTCTGGGGCCTTGGCGCATGATTGCTTTGTTTCAAAAATAAATAGTATGTATGGGGGGAAAGCCCTCTGTATTATTGGTTGTTTTTCAGTTAAAATGTGAAAAAATGCATAAAAAGTTAAAATATAATTATTCATAATATCTCAGCAAGGCAATTTTTTTCAACAGCACTGCCCAGATTTTATACCTTGACATTCAACAGTCCTCGAGAAGCGACAGACTCAGAATTTGTCATCTATTACATATTTTTATAGGGCCGTGCTCATAATTAGTTTACTGCTCCGCTCATTTGAAAGGAGTATCCCTGAGTAATTAAAGTATCCCCGAGTAATTAAAGTAATGAAATATTCATTTACACTACCTTTCTTCAGCGGTGTCGCAAATGAGACAGCCCCGCTTAATGTCCGCGCCACCGCCGAACGGCATTATAATGGGAGCCTGGCACAGCGCGCAATTAGCAACTCGCGGTGACAGTGACGGTTTCCGAGGGGCCACTAGCGGATGGGGGGGGTGGGGGTTGGTGGGGGGGGTGGGCAGGGGACTTTCTGCGGAAGGGAGGAGAACATCGAATTTGCAAACCCCCCCCCCCCTTCTCTTTAACCTTGTTGTGTTTTTCCCTCCGACGCAGAGGTTACCTTTTCCCTGCGATGCCAAATCGACTTGACATAGCTGTTCATCAGTCGCAGGGGATCCCCCCCGGGGCATTAGCGTGACATCAACCCAGTCAAGCTGCAAGTTGGAATTGGCAGGCCAGAACCTGACAGGACAGGGATTGGGGAGAGGGACAGCGGGCGGTGGGGCGCTGCGGGGCGGGGTGGGGTGGGGTGGGGTGGGGCGGCACGGTGGCGGGAGGCCGAGGGCCGGGGTCACCGTGGCGACAGGCGCTACGCTAGCTGGCCCGGGAGAAAGCAGCTGTGTCGGGGTCGTTTGTTTGTTCGTTTGTCTGGTTGCTTTTTCGGTTGATATTTCAGTCCCAGGGCTCTGAAAAACAATGACTAATTCAGGGAGTTAGTCCCCCCCCCCCAGACTGCTATCGCTGTACAGGTTTGAGAGGATGCTGATGTTCCCGATGTTTGTTCCATTGTCCTTTTGAAATATTGACTGGGCAAAAAAAAAAAGTAGTTCAGTGCGATATATGATGTTGCTGTGGCCCAGAACCGCTCAGTAGGGCAAATATCGAGCTTCTCCCTTTCAGAGGCACGAAAAATGAAACAAAAAATAGGAATAAAAACCAACATAAAACAAAAAAAATAAATAAATAGAGAATCACAGAAACGTTAGTCGACCGGGACGGAGCGGGAAAAGGATGCAGCTACGGAGGAAGTTCAGCGCTGCTGTTTTGCACGCTGCTGTTCTCTCAGGCCAAGGGGCAGGAGCCCTCGCGCAGTCAAACTTTTAGCAAACTTCTCTGCTCCCGTTCTGTCTCTCCCGCCATACCCAGCGGAACGAAATTCGGCGGCAAACGCGGAAAAGCCTTCAGAGCGGGGCTGAGAGAGCGAGCCTCTTAACATGTGCTCTTAACAGCCGACCCCACCCTCTCCTACACAGCACATTTCTGACTTTCGTGTCTTTCGTGTGCAGGATTATTAAAAAGAAAGCGTTTTACAGTTTAACAGCCGCAGACACGCTCTTGAAAAATAATACTTGTGTGTGCTCACAGACGAGTCTTTCCCCTTTTCTCGTCTCGTGGTTCTCGCATGTGATGAGCAGCGCTTTGCGGGCTGATGTTTGCCTTGAGTTAAAGTGGTGTGACGCTGGAGTTTTTTTTTTAAGCTGGGAACAAAGCGATGGCGAAGCAGGCCCAGCGTTGTCTCTACACATATTGGACTTGTCACAGCCCAGCAGAATTTAATGCTCCATTTATCTGCGGCCTCCTGAGCTAATACTCAGGGAAAGTGCATTAAAAATAATACATTATGTGTGTGTGTGTGTGTGTATGTGTATATATACATATATGTGTGTGTGTGTGTGTGTGGGTGTGTGTGTAAGTTAGGACAGCCGTTTGAATATTCTCTTCTGTCCATAGTTTACCAGTGTTCTTAGCTATTCCTTTTTCTTTTCTGTTTCTTTTGTTACTTCTTTCTCTCAGGAGATTTCCCTCAATCTGGGTTTCTGTTTTATTTTGACACATTGCAGTTTCTTGTTTTTTTCCTCTTGGCTTTTGCCAGCATTATTTTTACCAGCAGATACCGACGACTGTGTCACACAGAGTGGACCGAGTTACAACAGGAAAAAGTGAAACTTTGTTTGCAGCAAAATGAAAGTAGAAAGGACATCGCTCACCATAACTAGCAGTATAAATGTACGAGTGTAGATGTAATTACGTGCTGCATTGCATAGTTTCAGGATTTTTGTAGAATCCTGGCTTTCATTTAGATGAGTTCCTTTTGTCCACGGTTAACACACTGAGGCTTGATAAGGGGGCGCCCGTTCTTTGGCTGTGAGAGTCTAATGCTATGGTTAATCTGACCACTGTTTGCAGTGAGATTAGCTAGCATGGCAGCTAAGCTGATGTAGCCATGGGTAGAGTCACCCCATAAGGAAGAATGCTGGTCAGGTCAGGGTGTTAGACTTTGCAGGTGCTACCTTTACCTTGAAATATACATTTATTTTTGGTCTCAAGATGGTAAGTTACATAGCCAGTGTCAATGGAGAACATTAGTGACGTTGAGTGCGAGAACTGACAGCTGACTATCCTCCATTTGTGTGGAAATAAAATTGACATTTGGTAGGGTCACTTGTATAATGAACGTGGTTTAGGTGCAACAGTCTAAGCTTCTGTAGAGCTATATCGCTGGTTTGTGTTTTTATATTAAGCTAGTGGAGTTAACAGAATGTGCCAGAATTACAAGCATCCACAATTTACTGGAAATTTTTGTAAAGTCATGAATTTTCTGATAGCATTTTAATGTTTGCTAATATAAATCAGGAAGCTTCCAGCAACTGGCCATTTTTGCTGAGTAAATTCTTGAGTAGATTTGGCTTTGAAGGTATCACCAGTTGTGAAGGTGGGATATGCCACAATTCATTAATTTATACATTTGTTGAATATTTCATCAGACAGTATTGCTCTGTAATCTTTACGTTGTTCATGATCAAACGGCGGGCCATCCACGGAAGCATCGATGGCGGTCGTTGTTCGGATATGCGGTGGCAAGTGGGCAATAAGGCTGACGGACAGACGGGCTGTCAGAAGTAAGGGCCAAACCATTTTTCTGCGAAACAATTCTGAAATTGCGACAGGCGAAACCCGTATTTGTGCAATCGACACGAGAAAGAAATGGGCTGCGTTTTCGCTTCCCCTTCACGTCCGCACCGTGACTGCATTAAAAATTGTGATTAAATCCGGTTGCAAAAATGCATTTTCCCCCGTAACAGGTGATTATAGAATTTAAAAGTAAGGATTGAAAAAAATAAAAAAAATAAAACTTAATTAGCCCGGAAAATGAAAAAAAATATATGAAGAAATAGCCTTTGAGGATTGGTGTCAGTTTCTGTGACAGACAAGATAGTTTGCACACGAGTCTCTGTGGTTGTTTGGCAGTTTGCTTTCCTGTCATTCTTGCTCAGAACGGAGTTTAAAAAATGTCAAACGCTGGACTGGCGCTCGCTTGCTAATCACTGGTTTGCACCCTCGGCTAATAATAAAAATGCAGGTCTGTTCTTTAGCGACTGAAGACACAGCCTCACACAGACCGATATCTGAAGCGTTCAGGAAGGAAGGGGATGATGTTGTTTTACTTGCCAATGGAAACTGTCAAATCATCCAAGTCACACTCGGTTCACGAAAGTTCATCACGTTCATTCTCAAAGGGTTTTTAATGACAAAATTTGGAGTTTTTTTGATTTATTATTACTTCACCTTCCTACCGTCATTTAAATTGAGTGTACATGTATAATTGAGTATGCATGTATTTTTTCATGAATACATGTGAATTTTTCCACCAGAAAAAAGTCAGAAGGACATGCCAAGCACGTGTTGTCAGTGGGTTGTGACACGGGTAAATGCTTTTCCAAGCGCTTGGCATGTCCAACCAAACTTGGGGCGCCGTGTTGTCGTAGGACGGGCCCGAGGGGTCTCCTGAGGTGAAAGAGCCCCGGTTTTCTCTCGGAGGGGGTCCTTCTTTAATTTAATTGATCCCCTCTGCCCGCGGTTTTGGCCGCCGTCTCTCCCCCCCCCCCCCCCGCTCCGGCATCTGGGTAACCCAGCGGAAGGCCAGCGGAGAGGCTTCTGCCATACCTCGGCACGCATGGTGTTTTAATTAACCGGGAGTTCATCACGCTGTCCTCATTAAGTCAGCGGCTCCAGCCAAATGTTTCAGACTTCAAAGGAGATTTCATTAATGCATGCCAGGATACGCAATCATCCCAGTGCCTATTTTCATTTTTATATGTTTTATTTATCGCCGGAGTTTCGTTCCACGTCCGGCCTCCTCTGGGTCCGTTTGAAGCCGGCGTTTTTTCGGTGATGCGGTGACGCTGCGTTACGGTGGATATGATTCACAGGGTCTGAAGGACGTTGCTGCGTCGTTTATTAGTAGTGTGCACTTTGCATTGTAACTGCTCAGCAGATTGCAGCCCAGTGCATTCCTGGGGTTTTTTTTTTTCTTTGGAAAAAGCAATGCGCTTTTAAAGAGGAGGATGGACAAGAGTTGAAGGAGGAGTTGAGCTTGCGCTATCATCAACAAAAGTTTGAGAGGTGTCGTTTGTTCGAGACCC
The DNA here is from genome assembly GCF_013347855.1 of Anguilla anguilla. Taxonomy (NCBI): domain Eukaryota; kingdom Metazoa; phylum Chordata; class Actinopteri; order Anguilliformes; family Anguillidae; genus Anguilla; species Anguilla anguilla. Next base: position 20,183,816 of record NC_049203.1, on the reverse strand, counting down.
ACCACACCTTAACTGACACACATTGATTGGTCATTGACACCTGAGTATTCTCAGCCCGTATCTGGTTGTAGTATTTAAGCCGCCTGTTGAAATTTGGCCTGTTGTAATAGAGTAGCGGTAAAAACGTTGTTTTACACGATGGCCGTGCTAAATCTGCCGGTTCATCTGCGTATCTGATTTAAGAGAAGTTACGAAGGAGGACAAGGTTCACAGCCCTATCGGCACGTGCTAGCAGGGTCCAGGACGTCAGACAGTCCGCGTCTGTAATTTTATTACATTCTGGGGACCTCCGGACACGGTTGAACCAAAGGCCGGTGCCTGGAAAAAGATCCTGTATTCTCACACAGATTCTTTTTGTTTTCTTTCATGTAACGAAAAACTGAGCTGGTGCATGCCATCCACGGATGGAGGACGGCTGTTTCGTGTGGACGCAGTGCTGTTTTTTCATTTTTATTTTTGAATTGAGCATTCAGCCCAGCAAGAGAACCACCTCAGACATACCCCCCCCCCTTCCTTCCCCATTGCGTGCACTCAAACAACCCGCTCATCTCGGCTACGACGCTCCGAACATTTACAGCCATGTGACAAATTGTTGTGCTTTTCTCTGCGCCTGACGTCTTCGCCCCGGTTAGCGCGCTGCGGTCGGCGCTGGGCCGCGCGACGGGACCCAAGGTGGCTGCCATTGTGAGAGACGTCAAACGTGGTTAACACGCAAGGCATTTATCTCCGAAAACAAAGGCTGGGGTGTGCTGTCCCGAAGGGGGGTGCGGTGCGGGGGGGCGGAGGGGGGAGGCTGTGGGAAACAGCAGGCTCGGGAGTAGGTCGCTTTCTTTCACATGTGCACCCCCCCCCCCCCCCCCAAGGGTGTTTTATTTTTTTCAGAGTCACTCCAGCACACGGGTCAGCCTGTGTCTGACAAGGTGTTTCTGAATGTTGCAGACCCCTCGTAGGACGGAGTGTTTGGTGCGAGTGCAAGTACGGCTCGAGTGCTTGTGGTGTGTGGTGAATAAGGTGAAGCCCTGTGCCCAGCCCCCCCCTCCCCACCCTGAAATCAGCTCTGATATTGTATTTTCCCCACTTGCGTAAGCCCCATTTTTCCACCGTGTTTCAGCCGTACGTTTTACAGAGCGTCCTGAGCTTTGTTTTGATCTGATACGGAGCAGTAATCCATAAATATTTTTCCGGAGATCAAAATGCTGCTTCGTTCCACCTGCGGAAGACATCAAGCGGACATGAAAGCGGACTCCGAGCACGGGGAACACGTTAAGGGGTCGGCTTTGTGAACCTGAAAAAAAAAAAAACATGAAATAAGAACAGCGGCAGCTATTATGTATTTATTCATCTCGTAGTAAACTGGCTTCTGGAGCCATTGTTCCGCAATAGAACATGATGTCTTTTTCATGTGCTTTTAGATACCCACACTGCAAGGCCACATACGACCGAGTCTGTGTGAGTTTTTTTTCCCAGCCATGTTCAGTACTTTCCCCTGTCTAAACTACCACCATCAGATATTCCTTATGGCAGCCCTGGGTCCTGGACCCACGGATGTGTGGCTCAAAGTGGCAATTTGTAAAGTTTGAGTTCAGTTAAGGTTGTAAGGTAAGTTCCTAAAAGCATTAACAGTGTTAGGATGTAGCCTAGTCTAAATGGGGTTTGCATTTTACAGATGTGCCGTTTTGGCACAGATATTAATATCCAAAAGCAGAGGTTGAAAGGAGATATTTATCCGTTCTGAAGTAGCGTACAGTCAAACCCTCTGACACCCGGTCATAGGATTGCATACCAAATTCATCAAGGTCCTGTTCTATCTTTATCTCTCATATGGTGGCCCCCTCAGTAGCATCTTGTGACTGTAAGTTTGCTTCTGAGTCAGAGGTCACTTATGGATGTCTGTCTTATGAACAGCAGTATCTGCTGTTCACAAGACGGAGCTGAACTGAGCTGAGCTGATCCTGCAGTCTTTACAGCAGCTGTAGGTTTTCACAAGTAAGAGAAAGAGAACAGTGAGGTCACCAGGGTTTTAGGTGAGAGAGAACTGTTTGAGCAGTGAGATCACTTGGTATTTAAAGGTAAAAGAAAGCAAACTGTATGACCAATGAGGTCACTGTAGGTTTTCATAGGTAAGGGAAAGATAACTGTATGACCAGTGAGGTCACTTGGTTTTTAAAGGTAAGAGAAAGCGAACTGTGTGACCAGTGAGGTCACTGTAGGTTTTCATAGGTAAGGGAAAGCAAACTGTATGACCAGTGAGGTCCCTGTAGGTTTTCACAGGTAAGAGAAAGATAACTGTATGATCAGTGAGGTCACTGTAGATTTGTTCAGGTAAGTGAAAGAGAACTGTATGACCAGTGAGGGTCAAAGGTTCGGTTGGACTAGGGACCCTAACAGAAAGGAAACAGTTGCCTCAAATTCCTCAGCAGCAGGATGTGCTGGCCTGTTTCAGCATGTTGATTGACGGGTCAGTGTGTAGTTTGAGCTTGCATTTACGATAGATTCCTATTTTTGTCTGTCTTCATTGGCCTGGTGTAGGTTGCCCCTCAATGTTATTTTAGCCATCTGCAGACTGGAGAGATGCTGTCACTGTTATTTTAGGGGTGGTAAACATTTTATTTTTTTATTTTTTGTTTTGGGTGGGGAGCACGTTTGAGAGGGGTCACTATCATCTCGCACAAATGCCAGGATTCCATTTTGCGTTAGGTAGACAACACTGTAATTGTATTCTAAGTCATTTTGGGTGTTTTTGTATATGCTCTGCCAGTATGTGTGTGTGTGTGTGTGTGTGTGTGTGTGTTTAGGCATTCTCGATTATATGCCTGAATATTTACACTGCTAATTTGTAATTTATTTTAAGCTCTGTGTGACGTTTGTCTTATTAGCTGAGGAGTCGCAGTAAGAAAATGAATCCTGGATATCAGGGAGAAGCCATAGTTTGTTGATACCCGCATAATGTGCGCTGGCCTAGCAGGGAACCGGTGCGAATGGGAGAAGTATGCGTGGATTTCACAGGTAACGAGATTACGGGGGCTCATAATTGATCCATTCGGGGGGAAAAATGACAGTGCTCTAAAGAGAGCCCCGAGCTCGGGAGATGGGAGTTTATGAAACAGGCATTCGTGAAATTCAAAAGAATCAATATGTCAATTTTATTACATCTCAGGGCCAGATGGGCCTTAAAGGTACAGCGCCTCATTATTTCTGCTCTCTCTCTCTGTGCGACGCCACAGCGAGGAGGTTCAGGTTCAGCCCTTTTGCCGATGACCTTTCTGCTGTGGGTGGTGGGTAGTGTCAGATATCTTTTTCTAAATAAATTCACCAAGAGAAAAATACACAGTTCTTATCTTATGACTATTCTTAAAAAAAAAAAAAAAAACTTTTCACTAAGACCAGAAATAATACAGCACAGTGTCTCAAAGCTTGCCTGCCCGCAACCAGACGCCCGCTTCCGAGAGGGACGTGAGCCTAGATTAGCAGGGTAGCGCATTTTCATCTCTAAAATATTCACATTTCATTTAAATACAGCCACATCCCAGGCAAGATTTAATTACGCTCCGCCATTATAATGGGAATGAATTATGCAGGGGGAAGGTTGATGCAAATGGGTGGAAACGTAAGACGCGGAGATGTTTTCTTAGGTGGGGGAGAAAAAAAAAAAGCCGTAACCAAAAACGACGACAAAAAAAAAAGAAGCAAAGATCCGTCTGTAATTCCAGTCAAATCTCGTCGGGCCGGGAATAAAGCGGATCTGCCCCTGCTTCGAAGGGAAGGCGAGGAAGCGAACGCGATTAAAAAAAAGAAAAAGAAAAAGAAAAAAAAAAGAATCTAAATTATTGCGCCTAGTTAGGCCCGCTGTTTGTTATGCACGCTCGCCATTACAGCGGTTCATTTTATTCGGGGGAAGTAAATAATAAGAAGTTGGCGATGCTTGCATTTTTAATTCCGCTGTCTCCCTCCCTCGCCTTGTGTTCTGCTCGCTGACTGACGCCCTGCTATCAATGCCGAGCAGGTGTTCCTGTGTAAACAGACGTGGCCTGTTTGTGTTCAGCCCTCCTCGCTTCTGCGCCCCCAAATGAGCAACGTGATTAAGAATCCTGTAAATTTTTGAGAAGGAACGGATGGCTGCCCGGCTAGAACGTAATTACACCGCTCCCCACATCCGCAGCCCAAGAACTGTAGAAATTAATAATATATAATAGCATCTTTCTTGAAACGTATAAATGAATTCAATTGAAGGGGAGTATCTCCTGCTGATGCTGGTTCCTTTTCCGTGCGTGCGTGCCTGCGTGCGTGTGGGTGTGTGGGTGTGTGTGTGCGTGTGTGTGTGTGTGTGTGTGTGTGTGTGTGTGTGTGTCTCTTAGGTGGAGAGGAGATTGTAGTGCTAGTGAGGCAGAACTTTTGAATGTTTTAGGCCACTGGAAATGACTTTTGGTTCTGAGTCACCTAAAATATTTCCCCTCAACTCATCATCTTTTATGTTGGGGGGGGGGGGGGGGGGGGCTTTATTGACTGATGTTGTTCACAAGGGACTGCTTTAGGCCAGAAGTCGGAAGGCTGACGTGGCTGACGTGAGTCAGAGTAGAGACAAAATGTTATCATACTATACAACGTGCACAATGTACAAAAATATGGAAGTGGTTACTGGGGTATTCTCTTGATAGCCCAGACATTCTTAAGTGTTACTCATTACATGCATGCCTAAGTTATTGTTATTTTTATCATTACTATTTGAATTGCTTTTTGCGAGTTTTGACTATTCTGTCACATCATCATACCCGTCGCTTGTTGTGCAGTCACTAACACTGACTCTCACGCTAAGCTAAATGTGTTTTCTCCTAATAGTATCTATCAAGAGCACAAAAAAGGCGTTATGAAGGGTTTGTCTACGGAACAAAATGGGAGGAGAGAAACCGCTCCGGAGGGAGTTGGAACGCTGAGTCTGGCAGTTGCTGGAAAGCAGAGGTGTAGCAAATCCTGAAACTCCGTTTTGCCAAAGCTATCGTTGATAATAAAGCGTGACGCGGCCAGCTGCTTTGGGGAGTAGCACGGATTTGCTGTACGCACTTCCTCGTGGGCACTGAACTGCGGAGGTGTAGAAGACCCGATTCCCCCACGCGAGAACGTGCGGGAGAACTTTCACGCGCGTCCGGGGAGGCATGGGGGCGGGGCATGCGGAGGACGGCCGCAGGCCTCTCGGAGACGACGCACGCGGTCGAACGTTTCTCGTACGTAGGTGGGAGAAAATTGGCGTGCTCGCGAAAAAAGGTTTGTCCGATAAGGCTTCCGAGGACTCTCGAGCGCACGGGGTGGAAGGGAAATGTTTTCCTGTCGTCGGCTTCGAGTCAGGTGCTGCTCCTGGGCTGCCCTCTACGCAGCAGAAATATTTTTTGGTTCTAGAAGGTGCGCCTTCCCTGTAAACGCATGTAAGGGAAACGTCTCCTTTAATCAAAACTGGAGATTACACCCTCTCTTTCAGATGCAGGGTAATTACACCTCTGTGTGAACTCACAGTATGGACTCTCGCCCAGGCCCGGCTAACTCGCTGGTAATGACATCAGCGATGGGTACTGCCCTCTCCTACTTCTCTCTCCATTCGTTGAAAGACATTGAAAAGTTATGGCCAGCTGCCCTTTCTGACTGCTCACACACTCAGAAACAGCATTTGAACCATTGGCCTCCATGCCCACCTGTTCATTTTCTGTCGGCTGCAAAAGTTTGCTTTTGTTTACTTGCCTTTGTCAGTCCAAAAAAAAGCCCCCGTGTTTGAGATTTGATAACTTTTCATCTTAAATACCTAGCATATGCTGTAGCGTTGTAGGCTGTGTTTGTATTTTATAGATCACATGTTTTAATGGCTGGTTATTACTGACTGTGTGTGAAAATGCAGATCCCTGATTGGTCCATCTGATCAAAGCTCGTGCATAATGATCCAGGGAGGGAGAGTTTCGGTCGGCAGGGTAAGCCCAATAGGCCAGTTGGCAGGCGGTCCCCAGCGGGTCAGCCAGGCCCCTGCCAGTTGGGCACTGCTCAGTCAGTTGCTCCAGCTGCGGCTGGCAGCTTGCACATTGGAAAAAAAAAGAACGGAGCATGCAGGTCCTAGTGCTCGCCCCCTTAAATTGGCATAGCAACGTGTAGCGAGAAGATGGGCCTACAGTTGTGTCATTGCTTTTGAATCATGGACAAAATAGGGAAGTAAATAAATCAAACTGAATGGGTAAATATTAAAATCATTTGAACCTTTAATTTCACCGACAAATGATGCACACCGAACATGTATGACACTTTCTGTGATTAGCTGTTGAAAGACAGAGGGAATAAAAAAGGTAAAAGGAAAAGGCACAGCCCGCCGTCGGATCCAGCCCGCCGTCTGTTTACCTCGGCCGCCGGATGGCTCGTGCAGCGCCAGGGTCACGGCGTGCGGTTTGGCGAGCGGCTCGCTGCGTCAGGAGGCTGATTGTGTCTGGTGCCAGTCAGTCGCAATTAGGGGACGGGGGTGAGGGGAAGCGCCCCACACCCCCCTGTCCCCCGTCCCCCTCCCTCCCTCCCTCCCTCCCTCTCTCCCCCGGGCCTGTGGTGCGTCCCTGGCCGACTCCATACAAAGCAGCTCACCTGAAACTAATCGCCCCGAAGAAAAAAAAAAGCGCCCCCATGCAAATGAGCCCTGGGGGTTAGCGTGGGAAAAAAAGCGGGGCAGCGGCCGGGGTGGGTGACCCGGCGGACAGGGGGGTCCTCCGGAGGTCCCTCGCTCTTTGTCTCTGCCCTGCTAAAAATAGCCCCTCCTCCCTCCCGCCGCAGCGCCTGCAGAAAGGAAGAGCGCGGTGATGTATAGTCTGTTTGACAAAGCTGACAGAGGAGAGGGCTGCCGCCTGCACACACACGGCTCCCTTTAGGTGACTCTTCAGCTGTTTCATAGTTTTTTATGCGCGGAGCAAAACAAAAAAAAATCACCTTGGGGTTTTCTGGGGAGGGGCGCACTGAACTTTCTGAATGTGTCTTTCACAAGGGTTTCAGTTTTAGGCCTCTGTTTACGACAGGCAGGTGTGATCTCTTAGGAACAGCGCGAAAGAGGAAGGTCAAACGCATTAACATATTGACACGTCTTTAAGAGAGATGCTTATTTTTTTTGTTGAAGTATGCTTGCAGACCAGACGATATAGATAAATATCTGGCTGACCTAAAAAATCTGGGTTAAATGCAAATCGAGTCCAGCTAAAAGACTATAGTAATAATTAGCGTGTCACTTATATTTGTGCAACAGACCAGAAGGAAGCGTGGAAGAGCGGTCTGTTCCTCCGTTTGGCTTTACCAACCAAGTGTTCGAAAACAAAACTATTGTTTAAACACATTAGCGTTAGCAGCAGGTGGATTATTAAAGTATTAGGCTACTATGTCTGCATGCAGAAATGTGTTTGAGCCTTTTGTGCTTCTAAGGTTGGCAGAAAACTATGTTTGAAACAGAGATTAAAAAGTGAGATTAAAAAAAAAGTGTGAAGGTTGTGGTCAGGACAGTACAAGTTTATTCAAGTTCAGCATTCGATCCTAAAGTTTTTTTTTTTTGGTTTGACTGGTTTGACTTTATTCATATGCACAAAAGCAACTAGAAAACATAACAGCCATCAAGTATGTTTGGTACATTTAAGGGAACAACAGGGAAAAAGTGAAGACTTATTCAAAGACAAGCCCTTGGTGTTAGCCTAAATATTGTGACGTTAATCTATCAATCTCTGAAAAGCATCTCTATTCTAAGTACATATTTGTCATAAATAAATTTTATGTATGTTTTAGTCCCAAACATATAAGAATAATGTGAGTTAAAATGTAGGAAGAGGCAAAGAATAATAACAGTGAACACAGAATTAATCAAAAATGTTTCTTTCTCTTTTTCGGTTCTTGGGACCTCTTGTTGCTGTGGATTCATTTGGAAGCAGGTAAGAGAAATTTGATTTTGCCTTTTTTTCTTTTGACAGGAGAAATGTCTTGAAACAGTAAGTTAAATTCCCTGGTGTAGCACACGTGTTTGGTACTTCTTCAACAATTTTGCTACCATTATAAAACGCGGCACAAATATATCCTGTGTATATTCTGATAATATGCCAGCGCAGAATGTTAAATGTAAGAACAATTCATCAGACTAAGGTTATTCAAGCTAGTTCTGCCAGTTCTGCCGACAGGTAGGGCAGATCTATGTCTGGATCGCTACAGTGCTTTGTGCTTTCAGTAGACTGTAATTTTGTTGCCATAGTAAATGAATGACGGTTGTTTATGGTCAGATAGAAAGGGGGTGTGTTTATGCAAATCAGAGGAGCTCGTTATAAGGAGAGGGAAGGAAATAAACAGGAGCTACGGTGCTGTAGAGCTCTGCATTGCTGGAATGTGTTCATGTGTACCAGCATTAAGATTAACATACGTTACTTCACTTCAGAGCTTTTATTTATTCATTTATTTATTGCGTATTCAGAGCTGACGTTCATCATCCTCTTGTCTAGATAGCTTGAAGCTTAGGTGGAAAACTTTGTTTGGAGGTGTTGTGCGGATGAGAACGTGCGGTGCGGTGCGTTCGCCTTGTGCGCTAACACAGCCTCGGCGTTACGCAGCGCGAGTCGGAACCTGCGCTCCCTCACCTCGCTCGTCCCCCGCGCCCTTCCGACGGCGTGTTAAATAATTTCTGCGGAAGAGCGGCATTTCGCAGCAGGCCAGGAACGCTCAGCTTCCGCTTATGAAACTTTCATCGCGGCCGCGTTTTCCCTTTTTGAATAAAAGAACGCTTAAAAAATTCAGATGCAAATTATTTTGCATTATTCATGCTCCTGGACGTCCTTGTAGATTTAAACATTTCCGAGGCCACCTTGATTCCAGTAATTACCTGGGATGCGGCGCCCCGTCATGAATAAGGTATTTCCTACAAGTGGAGTGTGCCGGTGAGCCTTCGAAGAGGCGCTACGCTGAATTTGTGTACATAGCTTCTTGCACGTGGGCGAGCGGAACATTTGTCTCAATCCAGTGCAGGTGGGAACCACTGGCAGTGGAGTTTTGAGTGACAGCGAGGAACCACCCCCCTCCCTCTCCTTCTCCCTCTCTCTCCCCCTCTCTTTCTCTCTCTCCCTCTCTCCCCTGCTCTGTATGTCCATCACTTAAGTCCAAAGTGTTTCAGACCTTGTCGCGAGTTGTACTAAATCTCTGAAAGCCTCAGTCGCATACAGGAAGCTGGGCTGCCATGCTTCAGCTGACCGCCAAGTAAAGATCCTTCACAATAACTCTGAATTGATGGGTGGCTGACCCTGTAAATCCACATCCTATTATTTCCACTTTGAAAAGAAAGAACATCAAAGCCCTATCCCTTTAAAGAGTAGGTTTTTTTGGAATGTTTCTTTCAAAATTGTAGCCTAAGTCAGTGTTTTAGAACTCCATTTCTTTCAGTTGCCAGTAGTGTTTGTTACATTGGCATTAGAATGTTCAGTTAAGGACTTTCTAATCACATATTTGTGATCTTACACCTTAAAGAAAGATGTAAAGATGTTCTGTTTATATAAGCTAATGCACGTCCAGTACACTTGAAGCTGTCCTCGAAAGACTATATGGTAAATATCTCTCTGGGTTGGAGAAGTATTGACATCAGGTCATTTGGCTGATTCTTTAAATGTAGTTTTCTGATATAAAATGATTTGTATAATATGGGTTGAGAAGGCCATAAGGCTGAAAATAGATAGCATTTTTCCTCATGAATATTTGATTGGTCATAAGGTGGATTCTCTGAGTAGTGTGGAGAATACTGTGGCATGCCTACATTTGCTGTGGAAGACACGTATGCACCAAGGAGCCATAAGCCAGAAGAATTAGCTTTTTCTTGAAAAACACGCTATACAAGGGTCAGTAAATATCACAGAAGTGTGTCCCAGAGAGAGAGAGAGAGAAAAAGAGAGAGAGAGACTTTCTGCGGCTTTCAGAAAAGAAAAATAACACTGTCCCCACCAACACACGATCATCTTTCCTGCCCGACAGAGAAATTAATATTTAAACATTCTAATAATGTTCGCTTTCCTTGCTTACACTTTTAAGAAAAGCAACAATATTTTTCACCCGGGGTAACGAAATGATTTTTCTCCCCGCTGAGTTCAATTTCCTTTTATAATGTTCTACGGAGTTTCAGCGACTTCCACAAGGCTAGGCATGCATTCTCAAACAGAAACTTGTATCTTTTTTTTTGTACAAAAAACATATTCATAGAAGTAGATATATTGAAATGAAATTTTCTGTCCGCGAGTGTGTGGACCTATATTGCGGGGGGGGGGGGGGGGGGAAAGAAGCTGAATTCATTGCCTTGAGCACCCGTCCGGTAATGATTCTGAAAATACAACTTGTAATGAGAGAGTAAAGAGTGGGGGGAGGGGGGGAATCATTTGGTATATAGATTAGTTATTTGAATATTTCAAATCCAACGCTGTTTAAAGTGGCGATAAGCCCTTGTGTGGTCTCACAGATCAGTCACCCATGAGGCAGAAAAGTAAAACTCTGCCGAGAAATGTATTCTTTTTTTTTCACAAAACAATCATTTGTCTTTTTTCTAATTCACTGCCAATGGCTGCCACGGTCTTTTCCTTACATCCCATTTGGAATAATTTCCCTTTCGCTCGAGAGTTCGGGAGAGTTAGAACTTTTTTTGAGTTAGAACTTTTTTGAGCGGGTGCCAGTTGTCTGGAACGAAGCTGTCCAGGCTCTGATACTATCAGAGGGAAGAGGCGTTCCCTGCTCTACGTGTGTGTGTGTGTGTGTGTGTGTATACACTCTGCTCACGAGCATGGCGGTGGTGTCATGGGACTTACAGTTCAGTGTCTGTATTAGCATGTAGCTTTGACACCAGTATTCTGAAGCCACCACAGAAACCTGAGGTGTTGTACCGCAGCGACTTTTTGCGCTTAATATCGTACAGCTACAGTACTTGCACCCATGCAGGCTGAGGTCTCTGAGCCTGTAACTGGAAAAAACACGCGGCCGTTACACACCTTGGCCACAAGAAGCGAAGTAGTGGACTATTTTTAAAAAAATGCTGATTAACTGATAAAAGAGAAGTGAACTCTGAACAAACACAGCTCAAGTGTTCAGTCAACCGTGTGGGCAAAAAGTAAAAACTCGCCCGTCTAACTGCTGAAAGTGTGATGTCGAATGCAGAGACCTCTCAAAGGGCAGCCAGAGCTTCTTTATGAAAAAATGACGGCGATTGTACCGTGCAACTATTGGCTGTCAAGTATTGGGCAGGAATTGATAAGCGCGTCAACAACTTGGTGGCCTTCACCCGTTCAGCTTGGTACGTCCAATCAAGTTCTTTCTCTTGGTGTTGTTTTTTTCATCCAACCCTGAGCCACACAAACCACATGAGGGTGTGGCTACTGAAAGCGCCCCTCTTTGTGAGACTTGGCAAAAAGTTTGACCCTCAACCACAGTGTTAACTCTGTCCCATGTGAGAAGCCAAGGTTTGGACTCGCCCTTTCCCCCGCCCCCCCCCCCTCCTCTTTCCTCGTGTGGGACGGCTGCAGGACCCTCTGAGGAATAGCTCATCCTAAACAGGGAATGACAGAGCAAGGGCAGCTTCATCTGTGCCCCCACCACCGCCCCCCCCTCCCCAGGCCAGATTTGTGTGCGGCTGTGAGGAGGGCCTGTCTGAGATCAGTCAAACAGACTCTCGGAGGTGAAACCCTAGCAGATTTATAGCCAGAAGGTAACAGTTTAAGGCCACGGTGCCAGGATAAAATAAAACTTCCTGCTGTGTGTGTGTGCGTGTGTGTTTGGGGGTGGGGGGAGGGGCTGTAGGCTGTAGGGAGATACCGTGTCCCCCCAGGCCCAAAAATCCAGTCATCACTATCCTGATCCTCATTAAATTGTACCTCTAATTATAGGATAATAATTACTGCAACACCTTTTTAGAACTCAGTTGATTGCTTTAAAATGAAAAAAAATAGACTCGTTGCTTCCATGCTTTTAATATGTGCTTTGGTGCAAATTGCATGGCTGGCTACACTGTGTTTTGTGACACTAGACATTGTATAATAATTTCTGTAAGGTATTTAATATGTTATATATATATATATAAGGTCAGTCTGGGCTGGCAGGAATTTGGTCTAGACGAAGAAGGCTTTACGCAGATGGGCTGAAGCAGATTGCTTTCAATGCTACGATGAGCCAGTATCTAATTTCAGCTCTTTCCTAATATAGTCGTCTGAAGGCCATTGAAAAGTCGACTGACAAGCAGTGGACGGTACACCTGGTGCACTGCTGTTGAGGGAGTATTAAATGCGTACCTCTATTAAACTGAATTTAAAAGCGTCTTTTACCTGCAGGGGGGGAATATTACATTTGTAATAAACATAGCCCTACATATGGCCGTGCTGATCACCTCTGCAAAGGTCAACATAAAAATGTCTACAGCATTAACAGGTTTCGCCTTGAGTGATTTCTATTCATTCATTTTTTAAATAGCGTTCCACGAAACGTATTTAACAGTGCTGTATAAACTATTGACTATGTAGACTATTGTTATTGTTTATCGGTATTATTAGCGTTGCACATACCACCTGTTTAGCAGCTGGATTTGTACTGAAAAGATGCCGGTTCAGTATCGGCATGTCCACTCGTCCGAAGCCTACGCCCCACCTCGGCCTCGCGTTTGCCACGGTCGGCGATCTCCCAGGTCCCCCGAGGGAAGACGGAGCGGACAGTTTGTCTCGTACCTCTTCCCAAAGGGGGTGATAGTGCGTGACTCAGGAATGTCGGCCGGCCCTTGCTATTTTCGTCCCCCCCCCCCCCCCATCCCCCCCTCCGGCTCGCAGAAGCCCATTTGGCCTTAATCAATCAGTCTCATTCGCAGGTTTGCGCTGGACTCACAGCTGTAACAACACCAGACCTGACCGGTCGGGTCGCGCAGCTCAGGAAGACCGTTTAAACGAAGCCTCTTGGGCTCGGGCCCGGTCCCGTTCTGAATTCCGTCAGGGATTAAGCGCTTGACCGGCCCGCTGTCTGTGTTCTTTAACAGATCGCGCAGTCACGTCTTGGTGTTTTAACCTTTCTGTCTCCCTGGGCGGCGCGTGTGTATCTTTGACTGATCAAAGATCTTTGACTTTGGCATTTGTCTAGGAGATCTTTGTTTCGTCTTTGAAAGGTTTCGCAAAAAGGTTATCGAGGAAAGAAAAAACTGCTGTTTTTTTTGTTTTTGTTTTACAAGAATCCTGACCAGGAAGTGTGACTCCACTTCAAGGATTTCCTTTTGCATTCTTTGTAATTTTCAGAATTTCCTTTTTGAATCTGTGGCGTCTCCTTACCGGGAGCTCTCTGCTGGTACAGGTTTGTTCACTTTCTGAAGGTTCTGCGTGTCATGGTCAACACTCTCTCCCCCCAACCCCCCCAATCCCCCCTGCTGACACATACTTGCTCACACCTCATACATCTTTGGAGGCCACATATAAAACACTACCAAGTCTTTTCACTATGAAGAAAGGGTTTTTCGATGCTTAGCCTGGAGTCCATGAAAGTAAATGTGATGTTCAACTCGGAAGTCCCAGCTCATCCAATAAACACAGCGACAGTGTGGGGAGCAGCATGGAGATATGACAAAACTGGAGGTAACTCCCCACCTCCCTCCCCAAGATCACTGTTGATATAGTAGCCTACCTTTTTGACTTTATTTTTTGTTGTGGTGCGGGGGTGGGGGTAAGTTGGTGCTGTTTGGCCAACGCCAGGGAGAGAGTTGTTCTTAAACTCTGTGAGATGAGAGACAGTAAATAACATGTGCCTTGACTGCTGGTGCAAAGCAAAATGATACGTGGCTCAGAGAAACGTTAAAATTATTTTGTTTGGGGAATGATCTTTACCCCAGCACCTGTTGTTTTGTGGCATGTTCTGGGGTAAAGATCCTTTTTTGTACATCGTTTCCCGTCCTTTATTTTCCACTGTTTTTGGTGGCTTCTGATGCCTGCATCTCGTGTGAAAAAGCATCTGAACCATGATTGAAGCTTTGGTTGATTTCATGTACTTTTAAGATCCATTTGGACGGGAATTTAAGAGACTCGTGGCTAAGAAGGGCGTTTCCCTCTGACCGCCGGACTCTGGCAGGACCATCCAGTGCTTTTCCTGTCCTTTTCTTTATTTATTTTTAACTGAAACGGAATTTAGCAGAATCAAAGTTAGCGACTGAGCAGAAGGATTTTCAAACTTGTTTTTGAAGCTGAGGTCATCCTTCAGTGAAAATAGTTTGAAACAAAGGCCAATGGTGTTGTTCCAGAGCACCCCCCCTTCCCTTCTTCAGCTAGAGTAAGGGTCCCATGTAACTGTCTGAACCGGGTTCTGAAAAAATAATCAAATGATTTCTGACATTCTTTGTTTTTTTATTTACCTAATTATGCAGGTCCAGTTGGAAACCTTACATGTGAAATTAAACAAGTTTTGTACTGACTGTTTCACCTCAAAAGAGTGTTGGATACTCTGCTCCAGTAAAGGAATCATGGGGCTTTAAAATTGTGAGCAAAGTAAAGTTGCGCACTTTGATTTCGCTCAGGGCGAGTGCTTGGCATGTCTGCCACAGGGAGAAAGTGTACGTCTGGAGTCGAGCGTTTGCGCGCGTGACGTTCGATCACAAAGCAGACAGCCGGAGGCCCGTGTAGTATGCTAATGAAGTCATGGTGGGAGGTGTTAAGTCTGGTTAATGGCTGCGACATGTTGGACTTGGTGGCGCCATTTGTTCTTGACAGCCTGATTTCCCACAATTCTATACTCCCGTCTTCGCGCACCTCACCTTTTACATTAAGAGGAAACACGACAATCCGGGACGCCTCGAGCGATTGGCTGTCGTGAGCCAGAGCCGCGTCGCCGTGTGTTTCAGAGTTTTCGGGGTGGCGGAAACTTGCGTTGTGACCTTGGTAACGGTGGCGGTAATCGAAAGGGAATATTCCTTAAGGAACAGGGTTCCATTACCCATATCGGTTTTGGTAATATCCTGAATCCAGCGTCGTCTGAGAAATGCACGTAGCGCTCTGTCTGCGTGAGTTTATACCAGGATGCCGTTAGCCACGTCCTTAAACGAAATGGAGTGTTGTGTCCATAATGTGTTGTATTTCACAGAGTCTTGCTTTGATAATGGATCATTTAAGCCTTTTGGTCACCTCATGATGTTAGTAGGGTGAGTCAAAAGTGTTACACTTCTACCTGGGGGCCCGTGGTTCCGAATTTCGGACCAGGAATCCCGGAACGGCAGTTGGGTGTCCTCTTTTTTTTTTTTTAAATATAAATTTTTGAAACCAGGCCCGTCTGGACAGCAGAAGCCTCAGGCCGGCAAAATGGCGCGAAACGCAAGCGAGACCGGACACCCCACTCGCCCTGAGGAGCAAACCAAGCAGAAAAAAATGTTTTATTCTTTTTTTTTTCCATGTGAAGAAAAAGAAGGAAACGCCAAAAATGTGTGCTGTTACATTCTGCACCTGCGTGATGTTGCAACAGCAGAAGTGTTTGCGAAAACACACAGGCACATTTCCCCAAGCCTTTTCCAACAGAAGTTTTCGTATTTAAAACGGGCAAAAAAAAGAAAAGTTGAAAAATGGACGCCTTGGCATCAGGGAACTGGCGCTAACAGAGATCTCTCTCTGCCCTGACTGCTGTACTCTCCTTGTTTTCTGATCGTACCGAACTCAGACGGGAACAGTACACTATCTGTCAAGATCTGAGACGTGAATTTGCTCGTGCTTAAACCTACAAGATAAATGACATGCATGGCTCAAACAAATTAGACAACTGCGGGTGGATCGTTCGCCTTTACCCACCGTTTTTTAAATTTATTTTTTTTGTTTTTTCACTGATAAAGAGGTTAGATCTCCCGGTGTTCATACGATTTCTGGACGCAGTGAGTTTTGGCGAAGAAAGGGTTAAAAGGCCCCACGGGATTGTGGGGAGTCTGTGCAGCGAGCCCCGGCTCGGCGTCGGGGCGCGGGCTCCTGCCGCCGCTCGTTAGAGCGGGATTTTAAAAACCCGCAATTATTTCGGTGACCTTAATTGTCGCTCGGCGGGAAAACATGTAATTAGCGCACGTCTGCGTGGCGAGTGCACCTGCAGGACATCCTGCAGCACAAACACAGGCTGGTGCCAGTCTCCGCCACTGCCAGTCACCCAGAGAGAAAGAGAGACAGAGAAAGGGAGAGAGGGAGAGAGAGAGAGAGAGAGAGAAAAGAGAAGGGGGAGGGGGAGGGGGGGGGTTGGAACTAGGAACACTACAGTGGCATTCTTCGAGAAATTCAGACCGGCTTAATGCGGTCTCTGTGTACGGGAAGGAGCGGTCACTTACGCGACCGCACAATGGAGACTACATTACTGCAACAGCGATCTCATTATGCCCCCCTACGCCCACCTCCTGCCCCCGCTCCCGTTTACTCTCTTCTGCGTCTTATTGTTGGGGTATAATAGCGCCGGTGCATTTCTGGAATTCCCCCATTATTCAGCTTGTTAAGGCCGCGCCGACTCGATCATGGAGTCACATTTTGCCGCTGGCGGGCCGGGGGGTGGTGGTGGGGGGTGAAGGGGGGGGGGGGGGTGCTTGGGTGTGCTGTTTTTCTGTGTTTGACAGACAGGCCAGTGCACATGCCACCTGACCGAGACCCTCGTGCGGTCAAACGACGGTCTGTCGTTGACGGTTGAAAGACGGTCGGTCACAAAGATGGACGGTTTCACCGTGAGCCAGCTGACGTCCCCCCATTACTTTTCCTTTCGGTGGTCGCTCGGGTCAATGGGGCCCGACAGGGGATAGATAGTCGAGAAGACAAATCGGAAAAGGCTGTCTTGTTCATCTGTCAGAAAAAAATCTGCTCGCGCAGGGTCCGTTGGCTGTGTCTCTGTTGCGACCGCGGTCACTGTCCTGGTTTCAGCGCAGAGCTCGTACGTTTTCCACGTCTGTCCACGCAGGTGACAGCGAGCACCTACGGATCTTTTTCTCCGAGAGAGCAGACGTGCCAACATGGGGCTGAATACTGTAAACGTGGTAGAAAAATAAACATAAAAACAAAGCATTCTTATGCAATGCACTTGCAAAGAGGTGATTTGTACTTTTCAAACAATATTCCGCAGGAGTCCGATGATAATGGTAAGTTAATGGCATTTTACCCCTAAGCTAGGTAGCACCGCATTTCCTTTAATGGCATTTTTCTGAATGTCTGTGTACACACATGCATATTGTAATATAACACACACACACACACATACACACAGTACATACATTATGTTATGTATTAAACATGATGTATACACACATAACCTATATAAAATGAATTGGCACCTTGAGAGGATGACAAAATGCATTTTTGTGAGGCGGGGAGAGCTGGGTTGAGAGGGTTCAGTAATGAAGGCCTGATGACTATGTTCAGAAGCGTTTTTTCCACCGCGTCTGTTAAACACGCTCCCTCTGTGTGTGCGTTATCTTTAACGACTCAGTCCGTGTTCGCCCTTACGTTTGACCCCGTTTGTATGGAGTTGCGTTCGTTTGAGCCGTCCCTGTTATTGTTTCTGTTTTTCGGCCCGGCTGTAGCCCAGGCTTCCCACTTCTGAAGGCGGTACAGGTGTTTGCGCTCGCGTTCGCGGTCGCGGTCGCTCGCTGTTCAAACATGCCTTTAGCGGTATCTGCTCTAGACGGGGGCTACCCTTATCTAAGGTAAACGTGGTAATGTTCTCATTAAACTCCATTCATGGGCACTTGGCAGCCATGTTTACTTAGCAGGGGAAGTAGCTGAGAACCCGTCAGAGAGAGCAGAGTCGCGCACCGCTGAACGCGGCCAGTAAGACAGTGGAGCGGTAATTAAAACCCCATGGGTTTTCTCGTCTCATTCTCGTATAACTTGCCCCCCCCCCCCCCCCCCCCCCCCCCATCACCCTGTCCACGAGCCGATTAATAAATCACAAAACGGTGCGTGAAGCAAACTGAAAAGTAATCGCAGGACAGATTTTTCTTGTAAAGCTATCTTTGTCCTGTCAATCGAATTGTGGTTGAAATGTTGGCTTGTACACCATATACGGCTGTTGTTTGTAACGTTACACTCACCCTTTCATTTTTTTCAAAAAGTGCTTTTCGGTACCTGACCCAAGTGTAGTGTAGCTTGGAAAACACATAATTCTGAACTGTTAGCCAAAATATTTGAAGCCATAAAAACCAATACAATGGAACGGTCAATATAGAACCAGAATTTCATTCTAAGCATGAATCTTCATCAGGCAACACTGGCCTTGTTTTTTAACATGGTATGCTATGGTAGTCCTCTTATTTAATTTGTATTTCATTTTTAAAAAGGCGTGGCTTTTGGAGCTTAATCTGTTGATCATTTTAAGATCTGTAGCTTAGCCAAGAGTGCCTTTGTAGGTTTCACATTTCCTCTTTCTCTGAAAGAGCAAGTGTTTGTTAGAATTTTGACAGGCCAGGTTGGTCTGGAGACATGTTGGCTTGGTGGTCATGAGTCTTATTGTGTCTCACCTCCAGTAATGCTTGGCAAAGCAAATTTTATGAGGCTAAGTTGACCCATCAGCAGAACATTAGTTTCACTACTGCAAAACACAGCCGGAAACGTACAAGTACGTGGACTGAAATAACACTGTTCCTTAATATGCAATAACTACCTAGTCAAGAACTTTCGAGAAATTGTGTGTGTGCCTGAGAAAGAGAATGTGTGTGTGCTCAATTAGTAACTCGGTGTTAATTTCTTTCAGAAATGAAAACATTGTAAATTGCTCCTGAATTTTCCACTTGAGAAATAACTCGAGGCTTGCAGGCATTGTCGCAAAATTCACTCGGATATCATGCTGCCAGTCTAGCCTGCTGTTCAGAGAAGAGGTGGGAATGGACAAATCCCACAATGCATTTCAAGCACAGCTTTTGAGCCCCATCATCTGGTGGCAGTTATTATTATTATTATTATTATTATTATTATTAGCCTAGTTGTAGTAGTAGTATTGTTTATCTACTGCATGTATGTACAGTAGTTGTACTGACTTATTTCCTGCAGTGCAAAGCCCCAGAGACCATTAGCCTGTACACTGTCATCTATCCAGTTCATCAGATTAGCTTCATCAACTTCATATGAAGGAATGAAATATTTACAAGGTTGAGTATATATTTAATCTCTCTTAGCTCTTCTGTATGATTGAAAATAGTTACAAGACCGAATCACCCCCTTCCCCCACACACAATCGCCTTCTTCTGTCCCGCACTCTCACCCAGAGAAAAAGAAAAAGAGGGCTTGCATGATGTTATATTATGTCCTTAAGGGCGCCGTTATTCTGTTTCAGCGTACGGAGTGTGAGTGAGAGGCCCTTACTGTGGCCTAAGTGCTGTCAGACCCAGCCCCTGGCTGATCAGGCCCAGTGTGTAGAAGAAGGTCTCTCTCTCTCTCTCCACCAGTCTTTCTGACTCAGCGACCAATGGGCTTGTGTTCCTGGGGAAGAATTCACAAGGGTCATGTTTATTTAAAAGAACAACAACACAAAAAATGGCTGCCCTTGTCCTCAGAATCTCTCTTCGTGCCACCCCCCCCACCCCTCTTTTTTCTGTGGGGGGAGGAAAGCAGAGATGACTCCATTTGGGGCTGTAATTGCAAATCATGCTTGATTCAGTTTTTTTTTTTTGTTTTTTCGATAAAAGCTAGTAAAAGCGTAATGAATGCAGATTTGAATGGGGCGTCGTACACTTGGAGGGAATGCATTTTGGCAAGAGGACTTGGCACAGTCGTGATTATGTTTATTTGACCGACACATTGTCGTTTGTTGTGCTCCATAATCCTCTGTGGTGACGATTAAAACATCCCCGTCGTCTAATACGGTCTAAGGTCATTTTTATCTCTTTAAAGATAATGCAAATTGCAAACAGCGGAGGAGGAAGTCGGAAACTGCTGACACCGTAGAACAGCAGACTAATTTGGTCCGCGTCGTTCCTGTGAAGCTCAGCTCGGAATGCATTGTGCCGGTCGCCGTGCCGACCTCTGCCCACGACGCCGTTCGCGGGTCAACCCCCCGTGGAAGCCCGTAGCAGCGTCCGCGATCCTCGCGCCACCCCTCCGAGGGGCCAAAGGGTCCCGCGTGGGCGGGGCCCGCGTTCGTAGGAATCCGACCGGCCGCACGGGGCCCGACCCCCCCCCCCCCCCCCCCATTTACCAGGAGAACCCGCGAGCCCACGCGCTCGCTCGCTCTCTCTCTCTCTCTCTCTCTCTCTCTCTCTGTAACGCGTATTGTCGGACGGCGCTGACCCCGCCCCCGCGCGACGCCGCGGCGGGCTCCCGAGCTTCCGCCCCCGCCGCGCGACCCGCCCTCCCGCACAGGTGCTCGTCCCGGGCACCTCGTCCGCCCCACGCCGCTCGGCTCGGAGGTCGGGGCGGGGTCAGCCGCGATTCGCGCGTAGCGAGCCGTCTTTTGAGAAGCGGAGGAAAAGGGAAGAGGAGAACAGAGAAACGGGCGGAATACATTACGCCGCGCTCTCGCGACCTCTCCGAAAGAGGACGGGGCCCGCTCGCGGAAACCCTGGAAACAAGCGAGCGAATTAACGAAGGCTCGTTTAGAGAGAAAAATAAATAAATAAAGAAGAGAGGGACCAGCACCGCCTCCGCAGGTCGGGCCTCCTCCGGGGACACGTGAGAGTTTCATTAGATCTCTCTCATGCCTCCCTGTAATTTAGGAGGACGTTCGGTTGGACGTTGGCAGATGCATCAGGTGGTGGGCGAGCAGGGCGGGTGGGGGTTGAGGTAGGCCGGGAGAGGGGGGTGTGGGGGGGTTGTGGGGGGGTTCGGGGGCACCTCCCCGGTGGCCCCAGCCTGCGCTGGCGTGGGACGGAACGCGGAAAGCCGATCCACCCTATTACCGCGCGTATAAAAGTTAACACCGTGCCCTCCGCCCGGGTCGGGCTGGGGCGGGTTTCTGGCATCGCGTGCGTTTCTCTTTGCTTTGACCGGCAAGCGAAGGAAGTACTGAGCTTAAGGAGCACAGTGTGCATTTGGAGAGAAACGTTGGTACAGCCTCCTGTGCCTACACCCCTCTCTTTAAGAGGGTACAGCATTGACCGTGGGAGAAATGGTGGGCTTCCATGACTGATGAGTTGCGAATAGCGTGTTGTTGCCTGAAAATGTGTTTAGATAGGGTGTCAAACTGGCAGCTTTTTGTGGCCTAAATTTCTCAGCTATGAAGTAGCTGTTTGGGCTGGTGTTGAATTGTGTTTTTGGGTGTGACTGTTTGTGTGTGCTTGTGTGTGCGTGTGTGTGCGTATGTGCATACACACTTGAATGAGTGAATGAGTGTGTGCATGTGTTTTTCCACACCCGTTTGAGTGTGTAGGCTACATGCGTGAGAGTGGGCTAGCGTGTGAATGGGCATGTATGCATTTGACTGGGCGTGTTTGTTGGTTGTGTGATTAAACAGTGCTATACACAGCAGCAGTGTGTGCGCGTGTGTGTGTGCAGGCACTTGAGCGTGTGTGTGTGTCTGTCTGTGGCTGAGTGCGTGTGTGTGTGTGTGTGTGTAAGCCGTACCTGCGGAGACTGCTCGGCCCCCCCGCGTCCTCACACACAGGCTCCGGCTTTGTGCTCCCGTGTCCGGTTGCCAGCTCTGTCTTTCGTTTAACAGGCTGATGTCATTTGTTTGTACCCCGAAGCCCCTAAAGCCCTACCCTGGGGGCGTACATCTGTTCATGGCACCGGCGTGGAGGTGTCCCGTCTGGAGCAGCAGGACGTCCCAAACGACAGACAAGCACGCGCTTCTCCTCCTCGCTTCTCTCCACGTTTCCTAAAAAAGGATTATTCTCTGTCTTTGTGCTTCTAAAGGCTCCTGAACTTCAGAATTAAGGAAGACAGTACATTTATGAATTTGAATGTTTGTATGTGGGAAGCCGTCCTGAGTGCATCGTTTCGGCAGATTTGCGAAGGGGAGGGACTTTGTTTCACCCCTAACAAAAATGTTACCTCCTCCTGTTTTTGTCAGCCAGTCATTGTTTTCCCAGGGATGTATCTGGCAACCCGAAAGCCATTTAATCAGCTTCTACCTCTCCAAGCTGCCGTCGCTCTTTAGTAAATCCAGAGCCCGGGTAGTATGCCGTATGCATGTGAAAATGTAATGAAATTTATTTTTATGTTGTTGTTTAAAATGCCCTTACATTTACAGTGCTGTGTGTGAAGAAGCTGGCAGAGGGGTTTTTTACATTGAACAGGGATACAGGTATCAATATGCCACCTGGCATTACCAGCCTCCAGTGTTTAAATAATTTAACGATGGAGGAAGTGGGGCCCGCACTCCCCCTGTCCGCCAGTGCCCCCCCTCCTCCCCTCCCCCCCCCACATAAGGGCTGAAATTGCTTCTTTGCGCCAAAGTAAAAGTATGCATAAATTATTTAGCTGAACCTGAGAAAATCTGTCTTCTCCTGGGGAATTTGTGTCTTTTCCGGCTTCTTGAATTTCAGAAGCGTGACCCCCCCTCCCCCCTCCCCTCCCCCGCCATCCCCACCTCTCTTCTGCACAATAAATAAATAAATAAATAGCCTAAATAAAGCCAGGGACCTGTGTAAAATGGGATTTTGGCTAGCCCACGAAGGCCTACTTAAGCGCTCAGAACATTCCGGATTCCGGCGCTCTTTTTTAAGCGGTTGACAAGTGGCCGGTCTTGGGCCTGCGTGAGTGGCCCCTCTCGCCGTGGCGGGCCCAGCGCGGGCTTCGCGCCGCTCTCGGCGCCTCGAGGTGTCCGCGCCGCGTGCGAAAGAAGCTTCCCCCTCGGCCCTCGCCTCCAGCCCGAAATGCGGAACACCGCGCCCAGTTCCCGTTACTGCAGAGACACCTTTTTAAACTGAACTCCTTTTTTCAGAAGACAAAAAAGAAAAAAGGAGATAAGACGTTTCACGCCTTTGAGCCGGGCCCTGACTCCCGCACGCACACGTTCAGTATCTGCGTGAGGGCCCCTTATCGCAGACTCACAGCTCTAGGGTCACCCCCCCAGTCAACTGGGCCCCAGGTTCACCGACGCTACCTTTTTATTTTTGTGAAGGTGGACTGAAAACCTGCCCTCATACGCCATTGCCGATCGAATAGTTCTTCAAAATAAATCAGCAGGTTTGCTTGTTGTTCACCGTACTTCTCACACACTGGGGTTACTGTTTGGTTTCTGTTTTTTTTTTTTGTTCGCTGCATGTTTTCTCCGTCCCTGTTCCACGCGTAATGTAATTAAGTATGGCCAGTGTACTGTGTCTGCATTCCTGGAGCCGGTTCAGTAACACAAATTATAAACCTTATGAACCGGAATGAGGTTGTTTTTATATTGAATTTTCGAATCGCGTTCGCTAACGAGGTAGCCGGGGTTACGCTGGGAGTCAACAAGACGGCCCTGCCGGGCGGAAGACCTCTCCTGCTGGCGGTGGGGCGCAGACTCAGGAGATTCAGAACCGTTTCTTTTCTTTTTTTTTAAAAGGTCGAACTCAGGTGATAATGGTTCAGGTTTTTTTTTTTTTTATGAACAGCGCTGGCGAATCGCCACGAAACGGAGGAATTTTAGCTGTGCAGTTTCGGCGACCTCGACAGGAAGACGCAGCAGCTGGGGCACACTTCCTGCGGGATGTCGTGCTCTCGGGGGTGAAAAGAGGGGTTGGGGGGGTGGGGGGGGGGTGGGTTATTTTACTAATCAAAATATCTCCGAAAAAAAAGCAGGGGTCAGCCGAGGCGGAATGCAATTTCTCGCCATCTGACAGACCCCCAGAATAAAGCGACGCGCCTCTCCGCCGGTATTGTGGGGAATTGCTTCTCCGAGTGACAAATGATTAGCTGTTATCTCTCTGCTGAATTTGATTCCTGCAAGCAGCTGAGTCAGGTGTCTCCAGAGAATCCCCTTTTTATTTATTTATTTATTTTTTTTTTTTTTTTACAGCCGCTGAAATTGGTTTCCCAGTCATTTCGGGCCAAAATAGAATCCTTTCCCTTTATCTTTTAGCACAGTGTCAAATAATGGCTTGTCAGGTGTTCTAGTGATCCATTAAAAAGTAAAGAAAGGGCTGGGGAGCGGTTTAAATACATGTGTTAGAAAAAGGATGCGGGAGAGAAGCATGCAGGTAATAGGTACTCACTGATCAGCTACGGTAAAGCAAACAGCGACAGGAATAAAGAGCTTTATTCTGCCCCTTATTTATGTCTTGTTCCCCCTAGATTTGACTTGAAAATTTTGTCTGGTTATTGGGCCTCCAGTACAGCAGACTGGGGCAAAGGCCGCGATTGGCTGAGCCTCCGAGGGCTGCAGGCTGGGTGACAGCGGTGCAGCTGGCACCATTCTGAAGCTGTTTGTGCAGCTAGACGTGCACGGGCCTTGTTAGTTCCTCTGGGTCTTTTAATGAGCTTGTGGGTGCTGCCTCTGTCACTTTGCTAGCGTGCTCAAAAGAGGAACCACCTGCCCTTCATCTTGTCACACCTTTTAAACAGAAAAAAGTGATAAGAACTAAAAAAGAAACAGAGACGTGCACAAAGATGTTAATAAAACAAGTGAGGTTAGCCATTTCTAAAATTTTCCAACCACACGACGTCCACAGAGTACTGGTAACGCTGGAGAACAAGATTCTACTTTACCTTAGAACATTTTGGTGCAAGACCACCCAAAAAGGGTCATTGTTTTTAGGGTCTAGCCTACATTTTTTAAAGTCTGGGGTATTGTTACCTAAATCCAAAAGGCCCAGGGTTGCTTAATCTTGCTGGTAACTCCTCTAGGAAAGGCTCTCTTGTTTTTGCAATGAACATTTTTCTTGGTGTAGCCTAATTTTATTGTGAAAACCACCTGAAAAAAAAAAAAACAGTTTCTGCACACGGGGCTGGTGAAATAAAAAAGAGAAAACACTCAGTGGGCAAGTTGCAGTGGACAAGAGGTGAAGGACTCAGCAGCCCCCCCCCCCCCCAAACACGTCCTGTCGGAGCCCGAGTGTGGGGAGCCTTCGCCTGTTCGCCAGAGGAATGGGCGTACGGGCAACGGCCAGCCTCCTCGCTTTTCATAAACAATGACGGAGAACAGCAACAAAAAAATAAGCCTTTCTTTATCTCTGCTGCTATCAATCGGCACTTCAGAAAGTGAATCAGACATCCTGTACTGATGGCGAGATAGTCAGGAAACCAACATTTCACCTCAGCGTTGGGCCTTATCGCCAAGACGGGCAGCGGGGAGTTCAAGACCAGAGCAAACAAGAATACAAAACGTATGCACCTTCTGCAAATACATCTACAGGATGACACTGCGCTGCATTATTATGCAAACAAAAGAAACACGTCATCGGACGCTTTCAGTGTTCACCAGGGTGTTGTTTATTTTTTTAATAACGGACGTGTTTTTTGACCATTATGGATTTTTGTTTCACGCTTGGGAGTGCCGGAGCAGCAGAAACATGTCTTCGTATTCTGCGATGACTGCATTTGCCGCTGTCTGAATTTTTGGGCGTGTCCCTGACCGGGTTCTTGGCCACGCCCGCCGGCCTCCCTCGAAAATATTCCGAATCTCCCCCCGTAAAGCACGGGTCCCCCTCCCAGTTCACCCGACACCCCCGCGGGAGCGCTCCCCACCGGATCGGTTTTCACCCACATAGCACAGACTTCAGCGGATTGGTCGCAAGTTACCACAAAGCCCCCCTCCCGCCCCCCCCCCCCCCCCCCCCCCTCCCCCCCCCAAAAAAAATAAAAACATAACTCCACTCAATCTCTTACTCTCAATTTTTGCAGCGATAAGTGTAAAACAGGGAGAGCATCGACTGAAATGTCCTCTTTGTCGGGTGTGCGCTTGAGAAAGGAGGCCGCAGATGCGACCGTACAGTCTTTAAAGAAGGGAGAGAGTAAACGGCCAAGGGAAAAGAACGCCCATTTTCCTCCTTGTCGCTACGCACCACCCCCCAAAGCACCCTTCCTCCAGCCCCCCCCCCCCCCCCTCCCCATCAATCGCTGTCTGCCAGGGGGGAAGCCCGCCCCTCCCCACGACGTGCCGGCGCGAGATTAAATGCCGAGTCGGCGACAGGAAAGAGACGGAGAGGAAGTGAGGAGCACCGGCGCGGACGTAGGTATCTCCGCGGCGACAGAAAGCCGTCCTTCAGTCTCCGTGCCGTTTCGCAGAAACCGAGTCAGGCCTTTCGTTTTAACGACGCGGTCCTCCAATGGGAGGTAGCGATCAAAGCTAGCAATGCAGCGGCCTGTTGGCTTCATCGCCTTCTGTTTAAGAGAGGGATTTGTTTCATTTATCTCTGACGCTGCTCAAAAGGAATGGCATCTGCGTTCAATGCTAATCAAACAGCCACATTGCTTTGAAGTCCAGTGTGTAGAAAAAAAAGAAAAGCTTTCTGGAGGCACTTCAGGAGTTAACGGAGTAACTGGAAGTCTTTCCTCGGTCTCCATTTCCTTCAGTTTACATTGTACAAGCCATTTAGCCTGAGAGAGCCCTAACCTGACCGGCGGAATAAATATGACTTCCGGTTTAGATGATGATTTGATACGCGCGCGGTCGCTGGGGATCCCTTAAGCCGAGAGGGGAGGCCTCCGGAGCGGCTCGGAGGAAGCGGGGAGAACAATGCTCTTCGGCTTTCGCCGGAGCGGAGCCCTTAATCGCCCGCCGCGCGGAAACACTAGCCCGCAGGCGGAGACGCGAGGCGGGAGAGGAAAGCGCGGGGGTTTCCGCCGAGGCCCTTGGCTCGTAAAACGCGGGCCGATGGATCAGGAGGCCCCCGCCGGCCTCTTCGCCGTTCGTGGCGTCCGTGCCTGCTTTCATTTTCCGTCGTAACCGCTCCATCCCGCTCGAAGGTTCGGCTGCGTTAGCGGTAGCGGGGCCTCGCGGAACGCTCACGGGTCGAACAAGATCGGACCCAACGAACGCAGTCCGCACGACTAAACCGGTTCCCTCAGACAAAAGACTAGAAGAAACAACAAGAGGACGAAGGCCCTTCGCAGACATTTCCGGAACATTTCAGCCTTTAGCAGCTGCTCTTGCAGACTGCATACATGATGCAATTTCAGATTTAGTGTTTCCACATTCATTTTTCGAAAGGCGCACACTTTCTGTCCTCTATAAAGCCTTTTTCAATTATGTGGTCCGGTAGGGGAGGGGAGTCATAATATTGGCACCAGCGGGAGATTGTCAACGCCCCCTCCCTGCCCCTTTATGGAGCTGAACTAGGCAGGTAAATGATTGCATAAATGCGCTGCGGTCAGGGGGGAGGTGGGGCTGGGGGGAATCGGAAGGCAGAGAAGAGAGGAAGAGAGGAGAACAAACAGGCCGGAGCACCTATCTGCACGTCTGTTACCCCGCCACTGTCAGGCTCCGAATCACAGGGGGGGTCGAGTGCAGGGAACTCTGGGAGGGGGCTGACAGAGGGGTACTCAGATCACAATGTCTTTCACGTACCGGTGCCGCTCTCAGGACTTAAGGAAATATTTTTTAAGACACAAGCACAAACACACACAAACACACACGCACTGTATTCACATTCATACACACACACATACACACAGTGCATATACATTCATACACACAAACAAATACACACATACACACAGTGCAAACACATTCATACACACACATACACACAGTGCATATACATTCATACACACAAACACATACACGCAGTGCATACACATTCACACACACACACACACACACCCTGCAGCTTCGCGCGGTGAATGCTTAATGCTTATTCATCTGTGTGATTAACAGGGGAATTGCCCCGCGCGTACAGTAATGCAAAGCGCCCTTTTTTTCCCTCGAAAAATATGCATTATACGGCTCTCCCATCCTACGGTGATTTCATGAACAATTTCGCATTTGTGTAGCCGCGTTTGCTCGCTCCTCTTTCGGTGAGGAGCGGGGGGGGCTAGGGGGTGGGGGGGTGGGGGGGGGGTTAGCGGTTTAGGTGGGGGCGCGCGAAGCGACAGCGGGCAAGACGAAAGCGAGGCAGGTCGCCAGCTGCCGTCCCTTTATAAAGTGTACATCAGTCCTCCCCGTGGAGGTTTAAGACAGATTTGTGGGATGCAGCCCTGTTTGGGGGCTTTGTTATGCTAAGTTATTTTGCTACACGGTGACCCCAGGCGAGGCGGTGCTGTTTTGTTTAACAGCTCCAGTTAAAGATTAGGTGTTAAAGAAAGGTGACTTCAGGCCATCAGAAGGCCCCCAGGACTCTGGGGTTTAGTGAGAGGTCCTGTCAGCCAGTGAGGAGGGATGAAAGGGTTCTCAGAGCCCCGCCCCCACCCCCCACCAAGGTGAAGCACATGCACTGATACACACATTCCCAGACTCTCTCTCTCTCACACACACACACACACACGCACGCACACACTCACATACACTCTCGCACACACACTCTCTCTCTCAGACAGACATACGCACATACAAATTCTATCTCTCTCTCACACACACACACCCACGCTCACATACACTCTCGCACACACTCTCTCTCTCAGACAGACAGACACACACACAAACTCACTCTGTCTCTCGGACAGAGACACAAACACACACACAAACTCTCTCTCTCCCTCTCTCTCTCTCTGACACAAACACGCCCACTCTATCTCTAAGACAGAGACACAAACACACAGAAACTCTCTCTCTCTCTCTGACACACACACACCCACTCTATCTCTAAGACAGAGACACAAGCACACACACACTCGTGTGACTCAGCAGACTCGCGACTTTGCGATGTTCATTTTCAGTGCAGAGCAGAGCTCTTTGATATGTGTGCTACGTGTTTCCTGTTCACCTGTGGGCTCACACACAACACCGCGTCGTTCCGTGCACAGTAACTGTGGCTGGACCTGCCATGGTTTAAGCAGCAGATTAGGGCCCTGAAGAGGGCCATGTGGGCTGGCGAGGAGGGGTTTAGCGGGGGGAGGGGGGGGTCCCTGCTTTGCTGTGATTAATTGGGGGCTGGTTACAGCGCAGGCGTAGTGACAGCGAGGCCCGGGGGTGTTCTCGCGGGCCGGGGGGGGGGGGGGGGGGGGGGGGGGGACAGCCGTCCCGCCATCGGAGGAGGGCCGAAGGGATGAGGATGGGATGAAAAGGGGTGGGGGTGGGGGGGGGGGGGCTGTTTCCTGCGGCTCGTTTCGTACCTGGCGGGGGGGCCATTCAGGTGACAAACGTCCCGGCGCGGAGAGGGGAACAGATGCGACTCGCGCCCTCATTAGCATGTGAAAGGGGCCTGATCAGATTTGGATAGAGACTCGGGGAGGGGGGGGCGGTCCTCACCTGGACACCAGCCCTCTGTTCTCTGATCTGGGTCCCATCTGAAGGCTCCACCCCCCCGGACAGTTTTATGACAGTAAGTGCTGTTCTTCCTTCCTTCACAAAGATTTTTTTTTACCTCTGCTGTGTTTTTTAAAGAAGCACCAGGAAAACATTCCCCCTGCTTAGCTCACCCCCCCCCATTACATGGAATCTAAACTCCGCTCTTTGGCTTGGAAGTCTTCCAGCACGCTGCCTTTGCCAGCGAGACCCCCCCACCCCCTCGGTTAGCCGCATGGACACATTTCAGACTGAAGCTGCTTTTTAAAAAATGTATTTATTTGATTATTTTCTATTTGCGCGTAGAAAAAATGATAATACCTCTTCCCGAGAAGGGCGTGAATTAAGCGTCGGTGTTGTTTAGGCTGCCAGCGAACCGTTTACGGGGGAATTTGAGAGAGAGAATTCGACGCCTGCCCCTCCTGCGTACCCAATGCCCTCACACCGTAGTTTTATTGCAGTTTGTATTTCGACGCGATTAATTTGCATCGTCGAAATCGGGAATCGGAGGTTCTCAGAAGAAAAAAAACGAAAAACGCAAACGCGATCGCTGCTTTTTGAACGGTGCTCGGTTTGAGTAGACGGTTGTGTTTTGCGCGGTCTCTCTGCGGTCCTCGTTCAAACGCTGCTTTGGGCAGATTTTAGATGCGATTTTCGCATCACTTGATCACTAAGTCTGTCTGGTAGTTTTGGCGAGTTTGTCTTTTTTTTTTTTTTACAGTCCTGTTTGCAGAAGTAGAAGACATCGCCATCATATTACTTTGTTACAGCGTGTAATTGCAGTCCTGGTTCTGCTTAACTGTTATTAACAAAAATGTACAGTAATCTGTTCTGCCGCTGCAATATGTTATTGTAGCATTCTAATTAATCTTACAGGAAGTGTAATAAATTTACAAAGTCAGATTGAAGCAGTACAGTATATAGATTTATTAATGCTTTTAATCAGTTGTGGCAAAATTAATTTTGCATTGATTGCTTACATTTGAATTTGCATACACTTAGCGCGAGTAATTCATTTTTATGGATTCCCTTTTTATTAAAATGGGGTATTTGGCCCTTCAGCAACAAAACATTGCTGATTTCTGCAACGAAAAACCTGAATGTTTTTTTCTGGAATTTTCCGGAATATGCAAAGAAATTGCATTCACGGTGTTCACAGGAAAGCCCTGTAACACAGTTAGAGAAGCTGTGTAACAGAGCTGGCAGAAGACGCACGGTGCGATGCGGCCTTCTTGCACAGTTTCAGAAGCAGCCCTTCTCCCCCGCTCGCCGTAACCGAAAACGGATTTCGGCGAGGGAGCGGAGGGAATTTCGCGTTTCCCCCGGGGCCTCCGCGTCGCCCGAGACGGGATGAAATCGCGCCGTCACGCCGCGCAGGTTTGGTACGTGTTGCTCAGATCGCGAGGTCGTCGTCACGGCGATGTCCCGTCAGCGCTCCCTGACCAATGCGACCGCCGTCTGACTTACGCGCTCGATGCGCCGAAGGAAAGCAGGATCACCAGAGAGCGCCTGTTCTCTTCTGCCCCCCCACCCCCCAACCCCCTGCCTCCCACCCCCCTCAGACCTCGCTGAAAGTGCTCTTCTGCGCTGGTGGTGGAGTGTAATTGATAAAAGCGGAAGGTGAGCAAATAGAAGTATGAAGTTCGGTGTAAATAAAAATATAGTGATTGAGGTTAGCGGTAAGTAAAATTATGAGGATTGAGGTTAGCGGTAAATAAAAGTATGAGGGGGGCGTGATGGAAGTGAGGGGGGGGTGGTGGTCACACGGGGGCAGGGCCGGCGCATGAAACGCGTTGGCGATGACGTCGTGCTGCGATCACGTCCTAGCCGACAGCAAGGCCTCGGCCGACTCAAACCTGAAAAGGTGTGCGGTACTGGGGAAGGGAGGGGCTGTCCCTCAGTGGCTCATTCTGGGGTGGCCAAACTGGGAATGGAGTTCAAAGAAAGAAAGAAAGAAATAAATAAATAAAGAGAGAGAGAGAGAGAGAGAGAGAGCATTCACTGATAAGTGTCTGCTTACAGTGTTGTCCTCTCAGGCATGAAGAGGTTGTTGCAGACATGTACAGTACATGAACCTGCTCCAGGGAGCAAGCACGCAAGTACAGGCAGAATACTCTCTCAAGCATACTGCAAATCTGAACAATCACCTTACTATATTGTGTGTATATAATTAAGAATATGATTTGTCAAAGTCATAACTAAGTTCAGATGCAGCCTGCCTGTGATGAATCCATAATTTAATTACTAGCTGCACACAGTCTTTTTACTCTCAATCCTTATTCAGATGTTTTGGGACAATAAAAATCTTTTTTTTGTATTATTATTTTAGGATTTAAGACTTGGTGAAAAAATGAATCGTTTCAAGGTATAAGAAATTGCATTATAAACCGGGACTTTTATAGAAACTTGGGTGATATACAGTATTTTTTTTATTGCGTGTCTGACATTTATACCTGATGTAAAATGTTTACAATGAGATTTAAATCAGCGCCGTGACACAAAACAGTTTTGGAAGTCACATGAATGTTTGATGCGTGCGCTTAATTCCTGATTGTTAAGCAGCGGTTTGAAAACCTCTCCGATCCCTCATTTGAAGATGGCAGATTATCCATCTGGACCGTTCAGAAAGTTGCAGATTGTGTTTGGCAACTCGCCACGTGAAAATAGATTAGAAAAACGTCACCGGAGTCCAAATAGAAACTCTGATTTGCAGGTGCTCTTCTCTCTTTTGTGTGGTATTTTCCTTTTCAGTGTATTCAGCGCTGCTTGGGTTATGTTTTGAAGAGCGCACAAAAGCGTGTTTAACTGAAATAGTTCATTGCGTTCGCTGGAAGGAAGGAAGTTTAAAAAAAAATAAAAATTAGCCTTTCATTGTCGCAGAAAATTTGAAATTGTCCTCCCTTTTGTGCGAGAGAAACGGCAGTTAGATCAAGACTCGAACTGAAGCCGTTTCGACCTCCAAAAATGTTTTATGTTTATTCGGTTAGTTACAGTAATTACAGCCAATAAGTGACAGCCAGAATCACTCAAGAGAAAGTGAAGGCTGTTTTCTCTCACCAGGCCCTCGCTGAAGAACATCTGCTGAGAGATTTGCATATTAATTAACCCATATTAACTCTAATTATTCGGGGAAATGATCAAATAAATTACATTTTCTAATTTTAACCTTTCTTTCGGTTTAACGCCGGCGAGAGCGGCGTGAATCGGGGACGCGGGCCTCACCTGAGCCGCGGTCTCCGGAGGTTAACCTTTTATTGTCGGCGTGGCGGGCGCCCTGTTGTTTCTTTCCCCGCGCGGGTCCCGGGCACTGCCTAGGGAGCTCTTGTGTGTCTTTTCTGCGTGTGCAGGGAGGAGGGGAGGGGGGAGTGGGGAGGAGGAGGAGGGGGGCTGGCAGCTCTGTTTGGTGGGGGCTGCGAACATTCGCAGAGAGCAGGGGAACATGTGTGCAGGGAGGCACAGATGGCGGACCCGTCCGGGGCGAATAGAGGCGGACCCGCGGAGCGGTCGAGCAAACCTTGGAGCTCCCTTTTTCCAGCCTGTTGCACTGGCCTCCTGCAAGTAAAAGGGAGTTTAATTCAATTAGAGTCCGGCTACTGTGAGGGACTCATGGCTGGAGTTATTGAACATAACCCCCCCCCCCCCTTCAGACACACACGCACACACACACAGTATACACACAGGCACACACACACAGACAGACACACACGCGCACACACGTGTATACACACAGGCACACACACACAGACACATGTACACACACACCCACATGCTCATACAAAAACACAACCACAGTCGTACACGCACACACAACCACACCTGTAGAGACGTACACACACCATGCACGTGCGCACACACACACACACACACATCTCTTTTAGCATAAGATTCTGTGTTCACTTCACTTTTAGTGAAGTGCATTTAAACAGTGATAACTAGTGACATCAATAAAGATTAAACTTATGAAATTAAGTCTAAACTCTTTTTTTAACAACTTAAAGATTTTAAGAATGCTATGATTTATTTGAAAAGTTGCTTTTATGTAAAACAGGGTTATTTTTGCTCTCCCTATCTCTAATAATGAAAGTGGAACAAACCCACCCTGATACAAGCCAGATTATTCCTCGAACCAGGGGGGACACAGCTGCTGTGAAAATAAATAAAAGGACATTGTTAGACTTCCACCGGTCTGTGGCCACAAGGCAGTGACCTCATTTCCACCTTAGGGCACCCACCAACCTCCCCCCGCCCCAAACCCCCACCCCGTCCAGCCGCTCAGGTGATCCGCTGGCGTCAGCAACACAGGACAGAGAGAGAGAGAGAGAGAGAGAGAGAGGATCCGTCGTCCTCCAATAGGGACAGTGCCCCTCCTCGCCGCGAAAACCACGCGTCACCTGGAGGAAAAAAACAACCTGCCGCTGCCAGCGCCGCTCACCTCCGCCAGAGCCCGCTCGGGAAGCCCAGAAACCGCGCTCAGGGAGGGAGGGGGGGAGCCTTTGGATGTTTGCCGTTTTCCGGGGGCACACCTTTATCCATTTTCTGGGTGCCCCCCCCTTTTTAAAAAAAAAAAATGGGTCTGGTTGTTTTGGACGGGGTTCTGAGGGGAGCGAGGACGCAGCGTAGCCCTGACCGGGATGCCTAGGAGGCTGCGGGGAAGCGCCTTGTGAGCGCTGCGTTTCGTCTGCGCGCCCCTGAAAGGTACGTCCCTGTCAGCGCATCGGACGGTGCAGGAACGCATTCCGCACGTTCGCTTTTGTTTGGACCCGTGTTTCTGTCTACGAGGATTTAGTTACGTATTCAGAAAACTTGACCGAATCTTTAAAGTTGATCGGACTTTTCAGAGTCCGGCAACTGTTGACATAGGCAGTGATGGGAACAAAAGAGGCTCCTAGAGAGATTTCTCAGTGACTCTAAAAAGAGTTGGTTGTTTCTGTTTTCTACCTCGCTCTATTTTCTATACATTTACATTTTCTACAGGGATAAACAAGAGCCATTCATTCATGTACCCATTCATTCATTTGCTTTATTTTGTTTATGCGTTTATTTGCTTGCGGGCACTTTTGTGTAGTCCACAAACAAATTCGGTCTCATTTGGCTCTTGTCCGGGAGACATATTCTACAGATTCAAAGGGCTCGGCATTCAAAGGCTTTTACTGTTAAAGAAATCAAATGTGGGGAACAGTAACACTGCCCATTATTGGAAGACAGAACTACTTTCAGGGGCTATTAAGGCTTTTTTTTTCCCTTTCAGCCACAAATGATTGTAAGATAGTCTTCATTAGCTTTCGAAGACAAGACCTAGTGTAACAGGAGAAGCATTGTCCAAAGGAGTTTCTTTTCTTTGTTTTTTTTTTTTTTTTTGAGGACATAAAGTACTTAATCGGCCTCCTGTCCTTATCGTGCGAACATCAAAAAGATGACTCACACACCCTCGTGCACAGGCTGCCATTTTGGAAGGTGCCAAAGTCATTGTAATCAATACAGTGTCTGTTATTATCAGCTACCCTCTTTAGTCTGATATCTGACAATGTAATGCAAAAGTCATCAAAGTCTTAACTAAGGAAGGTCTATGCCTGACATTAAGCAGGACAGCAGCAATTATAAATGTCACACTAATTATCTATAGCATTCAAATGAAACAAGGCGCCTTTTATTTACTGGAAATCCGGGAGTGAAAGGGAAGAGAAGAAAAATCAAACAGGTAACATCAGTCAGAAAATGTCAGAAGTAATTGCCTTTGTTGGATGTGACACTTAAACTAAGGGAAGAAAAATGGAAAGTGTCAGATGTAGGGAACTTAAGAGAATCCCGAGAAGTAAACATTAACATCTCTTTGTCTGTCGCCCCCTCAGACGAACACAAAAGATTGACTAGAGCAGAGGTAAGGAACAGAATAGCGTCCCGGGCGACATTAGCAGGTTGGAATTACTGCGATGGGGCAGCACAATGGAACGTGGGAAGGCTCCGTTCTCGGCGTCTGTCAGAGACGTCACTGAAACAATGGCGGCTTTTTCTACTTTGTGCTGCGCGATTGTGCTGGAGAAGTTGTACTTGACTTCTTTCTTTTTTTAAAAGCTGATTTTTAATTAAAGCAGTCCCTGTCGCTTCAAAGCGCACAACAAAAAAAACTTGACCCGTTCAGTAGTACCTGAAGATTTTTTTTTTTTCAAGTTTATTCCATTGATGTTACTGTTGTCAACCAGAACCTCGTGCGAGCATTAACTGGGATTTCTTTAAACATCATTTTCTGTATTTTAAATCTGAACAATATTTCATGGCAACACCGCTGAATTTTTAGCGTTCCCGCAAGACCATGCGCTACTGGGCTCGTCTAAAAAAGAACAGAATAATATTTGGTTGGTGCGTGCTAAAGGTGAGGCATATTACAAAAATAAGCGCTGGAATCCTGTGGGCCCGCGCGTGAAACCTACTGATGGTGGACCGGCGTCTGGCTGCGGCCTCCTTTAAATGAAAATGGACTCGGGCTGTGGTCCCAGTCGCGTTTGTCTGGTAAAATGGAGATGTGCTGCTTGACCCTGGCGACCCGCGGATAAACAGCGCTAGGCGCGGCTTTTGAGCGAGAGGTCACGGTCTCTCTCTCCGCGTTTTTTTTTTTTTTTTTGCAACTGCAGCAGCACTACAAAAGAGCACATGCAAGAGGCGAGAATGCCCACGGAACCTCAACCCCCGTCCAGCTCCCCCCCCCCCCCCCCCCACACACACACACACAAACCAGAATAAATCAATACGTGTTTCACAAACTCGGACCTTTTCCAAATTCTAAATATCAGATGCGCACCAGCTCAACATGATGCAGTCTTCAGGCATGTATTTCTATTTAAAAGCTGCCATATTTATTTATTTATTTATTTGTTTATTTATTTATTTATTTATTTATTTATTTATTTATTTATTATGAACCTTTTATATCCTTGAGAAATTAGTATCATGCCAAGACAAACTTTAATGTTCTTACAAATAGAAGTCTGTTTCTATTTTTATAGCTGCAAAGTGATTCCAACAGGATGGAGGCTGTTTCCACATCTTTATTAGTTTAGGTATACTGGATAATCAAAAAATCTATTCTAATCTGGCAGTAGGTTGATGTTGTTGCTGCACAGATTTTCTCACAGGTTTTGGTAGTTGATGATTGATTGGACCACTGAGCGACTTATTTAATTTGCTGTGATTGGTAGAGAATGTTTGGGGAGAGTAAGGGGAAAGTGGCATGTGTTAACTCTAGGTGTTGTCACTGTTATGAGGCACAAGTTTATTTCTTGGTCAGACTGTTTCGATACTCGGAACCCCAACAGTAGCCTCTGATCCATCGTCCGTCCTCTCTTCCTTTCTCTCTCTCCTATCCCTCCACCCCTTTCTGTTTCTTACATCCCTTATTCTTTTCAGGACCCCCTAATACTGAAGTCAAAGCCGGTGTGGACGGTCATGTTTTATTCCGAACGGCATACTGCTAAACCCAAAAAGGCCAAAAAGGCCTTTTTTTTTTTTTTTTTTAAACAAAAACTTATTTTCATTCTCTCCTCCTGGACCCGTCTTTATGTGCATTTTCCTCTACTGATCCGTTTTTTCAGGAGCGGGACCGTCCATTCTCTGGCCTCCCTTTGTTGCCTGAAGCCCCCCCCCCCCCCCCCCCCTCCCCCAATGCACCCCCCCGCCAACTCCCCAGAAACCATAGCAAAAAAAGGAGTCACCCACACGTTGCTAAGAAATGGTTAAACCTCCGTTACTACTGGAGGAAGGGGGGGCGGCAAGAACACAAAGGGAAATAATATAGAAGCGCATTATCAATTGTGCTAAGGTATACGTGGACCACACAGCAAGTTTGAACGTCTCACTTTCTTTGGATTTCTTTTCTCTTTCTTTTTTTTTTTTTCTATCTCAGAGGGCATTACCCAGCCTGAACTTGCCTAAACCCTTGTGGTCACACCTCTTGAATAGGTTTTGTTTCCCTCGTCAATTGGTATTCAGTCCAGGTCAGCGGATTCGGCTCGCTCCATCTCCACAGCCGTTTTCATTTTAATTTGCACCTGTTCCGCAGTTGTTGGGAAAAGGCAAGTGCAGACAGTGGATTATACAAAGATCATATTATCAACACATATATGCAGCGTAATCTTTGTGTCCCTGGAATAACTTGTC
Organism: Anguilla anguilla; assembly: GCF_013347855.1. Classification (NCBI taxonomy): domain Eukaryota; kingdom Metazoa; phylum Chordata; class Actinopteri; order Anguilliformes; family Anguillidae; genus Anguilla; species Anguilla anguilla. The sequence goes on along the minus strand of NC_049203.1, from coordinate 20,146,409 downwards.
CAAAGATATAGCCTTTGTTTTTTTTGTTTTTTTGTTCTTTCTTGCCTTCTTCTCAGAAAAAAAATGAAGATATGACTAAAAGTTCCGCAGTGAACCCGTCATGAAAAGAAAAACAAAAAAAACACAAAAAAACAATTTGAACAAAAACGCACCTAACATTTTTAGCTATCTTCCTCTGCACCCAGGGCTGGCTACAGTCTCTAGAGGTATTGCATTTGTTAGCGCCGAAAACAATTGCTTTATTAGGCGTACCTACAGCTTGAAATGACCCTTAAAATTGCCTGTTCTTTCTTTCCCACCGCTCAGTCTTGAGAGTAGTTCCCATGATGTCATTGCTCCAGGTTTTTTTCTCTCTCTCTCTCTCTCTCTCTCTCTCTCTCTCTCTCTCTGTCTCTCTCTCTCTCTCTCTCTGTCTCTCTCTCTCTCCCCCTGCTCTCTCTCTTCACGTACGTGTCTCTTAAGTGCGGCGCTAGCGCGCTCGGCGGCGCGGCACGCCCGTGCGCCGCGCCGCGTCCCCGCGGCCGAGCGAGCGTCCCCGTGTTTATTGCTTTAATCTCTCCGGCGGCTCGCTTAGAGCGGACAATTTACGTCCCGGCCCTGGAGGCTGGAGAGTCCGGGGGAGGGACTCTGGCTAATTCACAAACAGCCGCCTTCGCCCCGCGCTCACGGGCTCATTTACGGGGGCCTCCCGTTTTAAGAAGAGCTGCCGTGCGCCAGCGAACCGGTCCGGTTGCGACCCGAGTTGGTCATGACCCCATTTCGCGTTGGCCTCCGTGGCGCGATACTTTGATTTCCGCAGCTTTTCCGAAGCGCTTGAGGGGCACGGTCTCGGAAAGCGGCGGTAAACATGCGGTGGATGTGGGAGAAATTGAAATAAACGGGGTGTGGGTGTCTCAGATTTTCTTGTTTCTCGGTCATCGTCCCTTAAAATCTTTGAAGGCGGGTGTGCTCTGTAGGTCTAAAGACACGGTAGTTATGGCGTAACTCTTCACCTCTACCAGCGATAGGTGCCTGATTGTCTGGAAAAGTTGAGTAGTGCCCTTTGGAATTCACTTAATGTCCTATAATGTTAATTAATGGCTATATGTGGCGAGGCTTTTTTTAGTCATGTGAGTTATGCGCAAAGCACTGTGAGCAAATATCAAAACTGCAGGGCATGCTAGACATCGGAAGCCTGCTCTTGATCCAGATTCCCTGAAAGGTGCAGCTTGTCGGCATCTGAGACAATTTACTGCAGCTGACAATTAGAGGCTATTTCTGTGCGTCTGCATTGTAGCGGACCCAGCATCGCCGCGATGGCGAAACTACAGATCCCAGTTGGGTTTTGGGTCAAGCATACAGTGGGGTCTGAAATGGCAGTGGGAAGGGGGGAGCAAGAAAAGACGGTAACGCGATGGCTTCTGGGATGCTGATGGTGGTTTTTTTTTTCTCTCTGGCAGTGCTGAATTACGAGAATGTGGTGGACGCGGGTTCGGAGACCGACGAGGACGACAGGCCGCTGGTCTCGGAGGAAGAGCAGTGCCTGCTCAACGGCGAGAGGGGGGCGGAGGGCAGCCCGGCGAGCGTGCCCAACCTGGAGGCGTCGCCGCGGGCGGGCCAGGCGCCCGTGATGAAGGAGGAGGACGACGAGGAGGACCTGAGGGACGGCCGAGCGGACCACCTCTGGCACAACGGCGACGCGCTGCGTGCGTCGCTGGACGGCAACGGTGAGTGGCAGCCGCTTGCCGCCTTGGCCCCGCCCCCCTCCCCGGTATCGTTCACAGATTAGAGCTCTGGATGGATTTCATTTTTCAGAGAGATCTGCACGAATCTAATAAAGTAGACCAGGGTCTGTGTGGAGACGTATGGTGATGTGACAGGTAAGGATGGGCCATTAAAAGGCTATCAGTGGTCTATTGCATTCTCTCACTCTCTCTCTCTCTCTCTCTCTCTCTCTCTCTCTCACCCACACACACACAGTCACACACGCACACACCCTACATATGCTGGCCAGCCTCAGAAAGACAAGCATTTCAATGCTTCCTGGTGATTTCAATCAGGAAATGGCCAATTGGAAAATGTGTAACTCATTTCAAATGAAATTCTGGGGAACTGCGTAAAAAAATAGCGGTACTCCAAGTGCACATTGTTGAGAGGTACAAGAGGTTTCTACTTCATCCAAGCATGACTGACTTCCCACATCTCTTCAATAATGATTTATTGCTGATGGTAATGGGCAGGTGTTATTGGCCTCTGTTTTGTATGTTGCTGCCCCCCCTCCCCACACCCCAGGATTAAAAAAAAAAAAACCTGTGCTACATGCAGCAGGAGGAAAGGAAGCTCACTAAGGCAGTCGTGGGTGCTTGAAAGATAAATACTTTTAATTAGGGGCAGAGGATAATCATTAAAACAGGCCAAGCAGCTGCAAGAGTCATTAACAATCTTAAATGAAATTTTTATTTTTATGATGGCCATTTGCATGTATAATACGATTCGATGATTCTCGGAGTCCTGTGACAGAAACAGAATGTGGCGGGTGAGTTCCTGTGAACCCCCCCCCCCCCCCCCCATTTAAACCAGCCAATTCATTTCTACTAATGAACTAGCTAGGCGCTATGCTGAAAGGGGAAATGGTATACCATTTTAATATGAAGAAAGAAAGTACATTTAGTGGAGAGTTTGATTTGGATTATCGTCATCGTCATGGAGGTCCTTCGAACATAGCCAGTGCTGGACACATCTGCCATGTTTGCTCATAATTAAAATCATAAAAACAACAATTTGGAAATTCGGGCATGTTTGACATTGGAGAAGTGTTGAGCATGTTGAGTATTGATACTGTAATAGCCTATAAAACACACACATACACACACACACACAAAGTGAGGACCAACGTATTCCTCAGGTGCTGAGGCATCCAGCGCAGTTCTGACCGCTCGCAGCGCGGCCTGATTGACGACGTTGAGAACGGAACCGTGAAGCTTGTAGCCGCTTTTTATTTATTTTTTCAACATGGTGCCTCCCTGTCTACACCGATGCCTCCAGCACATAGCTTTGGCCTGAGATAAGCGTGTGCTTTTCTCCAGCGCTGGATTCGGGGTTTTATGTCAGGAACCGTCCCTGCGTTCACTTCTCCCCCGCCGCGGGGCGGAGCGCACCGGCGCTGGGCGCCCCGCTACGTTGTTAAAAAAAAAAAAAAAACGAGGAATTTTTATACCGGTCACCTGTGTTCTTCCTTAGCCGCGGCGCTGTTTTCCTTTCCTTTTTTTCCCATTCGAATATTCCTGAAGGAGTAAGAAATCGGGAGGGACCGCTTGTTTTTACTGCCCTCTGCTCCAGAGGTAATGGGGTATGAAAAATAGGAACGCTTTCAAAACAAACTGGATGGATGACGTTAAGTAAACAGGCAGCGGCGAAGCAGACGAAAGGTATTCTGGACTCCTACCGAGCCAAAGCAGAAAGGGGAATATTTCCCTTTGGTGGGCGGGGGCCTCCTTTATATACCAGTCTGATTTATCAGGTACAGACAGGGAGAGCCGACATTCGGATCTCACCAGGCTTTCGCTAGGAAAACAACGTTCCTCAGACCCATGGGAGCCAGCGCGCCGGACAAAGAGCTTTAAAAAAAAAAAAAATGACCTAAACTTTTACTCGGGCCCCAAAAAGTGAAGAGAGATATCGGGCTTAGTCCACCGCCTAGTGGACGGATTCTCACCAGTCCCTTTACCAAGGAAAAGCAGAAGCGTCCTTTCGAGTTTAAAGTAAATAAATAAAAAAAATATTTTAAAAGGGAAGAGCGAGAGGACGTTGCGGTCCGCCGAACGGAACGGAAACAGAAACTCGCTGGTACCGTTTTTACGGTCATTCTGTTTTCTAGGAAAAGAAGCGAAAGATCCATTAGCAAGCAGAAAAGCAGAGCGACGGCAGTCTGTGTGTGTGTGTGCTGCGCGTACCGGTGTTGGGGAGAAAACGGAGCGATATTTACAGCGCGCGGGTGACGTGTGACTGCCTGCATTCCACCAGTGTGACTTGTGCGGCGTTGCTAACGGGCCGTTTCCTTAGAGCGCGGCCCGGGGCTGATGTCATCGCCGAGAGACGGCCGGCGCTCGAAAGCCTCCGCATGATCGAATGCAAAATGGCTGCCGAGCTGCCTCTTCCCGCGCAGCTCGGCGTCGGGGGGAACGCGTTGTGCTTTTCGCTCCACCTCTGCCACAGGGCCTGCCCTTTTATCAGCTCGGTGCAGAGGGAAACCGAGCCCTCGCAGAATAATTAAAATGTTTCCAAGGAACCGTGAAAACAACAAGAACAGAAACCTCAGACAAAGTCTTTCAGTTTTTCTTTGCATAAATTGAAACTTTATTCATCGACAGGACCAAAGTGCATTTGAGTATCACAATGTTAAGTTTGCTTTCAGTCAAATCTCATCAGTTACGTTGCTTTGGAGGGCATAGTTTGTAAAGTTTGATGATTTTGTACAAATTTATGCTTTGGAAATGTGTAATATTTGTTCAAGTTAAAAGGATTGGCTTGTGACCCATTTTATCCGCCGTGCAGATTCAAAAGAACAAAAACCCGAGTAGTTCCTTCTCTTGCAACTGGTGGTGAGACGGAAGGAAGCCTGGTGGTGTTACTCAAACAAGGAGGAAGAAAGACAGGGCCGCACGCGGTCATTCTCTTCCTCCCCGCGCACACAGGGGTGGTGGGGTGGTGGGTGGGGGGTGTGGGGGGACAGCTCGTTACACTTGTGACTGCCGAGCGGGAATCACATGAGGGCCAAGAGAGAGCCAGGACGGCCAAATTTACGGCGAGCCGCAGCCTTCGCGGAAATACCTTTATTTAATTTCCAAAGCCGGGCGGAAGGAGCAGCGGAGGCGGGGTGGGGGGGGAGCCCCCTTAAGTGAATTGTCTGCGCGCACCGCCGACAGTGCCCTCTTGTTAGCCGCGCCCGGAGAATTCCCCCGGTTGTCACAGGCTGTTGTGTCTCCGTGTTTTACGAGGCGGGCCTGTCGGGAGGCTCTCGTCTCTCTCGGGGTCTTACCTACGCCGGGCGCGGGGATGGAAAGGGCCGCGGCGTCCCCCCCGCCGCGCGCGTGGCTGTGACTGACAACAAACAGCGCGGCGCTCGAGAGATAAAGCCCGGCGTTGTGAATTTGAGTCACGTGATTGCCGCCCCCCCCCTCCCCCCACTGTGTGTGTCTGTGTGTGTGTTCAAGTGTACAGTATGAGCATGTAGAAATAGGTGTATAGGTTTGTGTGTGCGTGTGTGTGCGTGTGTGTGCGTGCATGTGGGTGTATGTGTATAGCTGTGTGTGCGTGTGTGTGTGTGTGTGTGTGTATGTGTATAGCTGTACGCGTGTGTGTGCGTGTGGGTGTTTGTGTATAGCTGTGCTTGTGTGTGTGCGTGTGGGTGTTTGTGTATAGCTGTGTGTGTGTGTGTCTGTGTGTGTGCGTGCGTGCGTTTGGGTGTATTTGTATTGGGGTCTGTGTGAGTGTGTGTGCGCACCCTCCCCTGTCAGTCCCAGATTGCTGCATTGTGTCAGAGGGGGAAAAGCCAGGCCCCTTTGTGCCGTCTCTCAGCTTTGATTGCTCAGGTGGACAGGCTGTGTTGAATTAATTTGTCCATTCGGGGAGGCCTGCTCCCAGGAGTGAGAGACAGAGCCTTTCTCAGCGCTTTTTCTCTGCTGTTTAAGGCAAATAAGTCTCTTTCTGGTGTAGACGATAGCATTCATTAAGGACGGCAAACAAAAGCAGGCCAAGCTGGGGCCAACCAGTCCCTTCATTTCCCCCATCTTCTCTCAAGGCCTCATTGTAAAGCCAGTTTGCTTGGTACACTCCGGCACTGACCAACCCCCCTTCTCTCTGTCTCTCTCCCTCTCCCTCTCTCTCCCTCCCTCCCTCTGTACTTTCTGTTTTTGTCCTCAGATGAAATGAAAGATGGGTATGACACCATGGGGTCTGAAGCCACTCTTGAGTCAATTGGAAATGGTACAGGTAAGCCAACTCCAAAGTGTGTTACTGTGTGTATGCATTCATGTTTGTGTTTGTGTGTGTGTATTTGTGTTCCTGTGTGTATGTGTACACTTATTTTTAGTCGTGGTCCTGTTTGAAACGGAGGAACAAAGTCATACCTGCCATCTTTAATTAAGCGAACTCAGCTAATACCCACCTACCAGCCCTTTTGAGGATACTTCCCTGTGCAATGATGTCATCACTGGGGCCGCTGATTGGTTGTGGCGCCTCTGAAGTCACTGGCATACCCGTCTCTCCTCTGTGACTGCTTGATCCCTCGCCCCTCAAAATTGCCACATCTTTTTTTGGAGACTGTTTGGTTTCCATAGAAATAAATATCAGTTAGCGCTCCGTCCAGGATCTGAAAACCCTGGGAAAGGAAGCAGGGTTCTTGTTCTGTTTCTGAGGGGGTTTTGTTTTGGAAACGGATCGTTAGCACAGCTTTGCCGCGACGCCCAGGTGCGGTTTCATCAAGGTAATTTCCCTAAAGTTTCATTTTGTGCTAAATTTGACCTGTTTTGTTCATGTGCCATCACATTTTACTACAGCGCATTATTGAAGTTTTTGCTCTGAATCACAAGCACTCTGTGTCTCCGTCTGCATGGGCCTGAAAACTGCTCTGTGCAAGAGCGCAAAGATTTTAAGTTCAGTTCCTTTTAATGAGAATGAAGGAAGTGGCCCAGCTCTGGTTTGCTAGTGCGCCGTACAGCGTTGAAGATCCACTGACAGACTGACATTTTCGAGCCTTTTTTTTTTTTTTTTTGCCGGTGACACAATCCACCGGTTTGACCTTTAACAAATTGGAACATAAAATGTTAACAACCGTACAGAAACGCAAATCCTCTAGTTTACCTTTGCTCCTCTGTGAGGAAACAATCAAATTAAAAGGTAGCTTGTAAATATAAGTCAAAATCGCATAGAATGCAGCTCGTAATATTTCGATTAATTGAATGAAAGAATGGCAGCCCGACGCACGGGAGGCGGGGGGAAATATCCATGGCGGCGACATTACAGTATGATGAAAGCAGAAGCAAAGTTTGGCAGGAGGGGGAGTTTTGGGGACCGTAATCTGCATGTGCCAATGAGGGCCCGTAATTTCCTGGCTGACGGTTGTGGGTTTTTATTAGCGTTGTTTCGGGCGCGGAGTAGCTATCTCCCTTTTGCACCTTCGGGTTCCGTGGAGAAAAGCAACTGTACAGTACATTCTGAGGCACACAATGGGTGTTTTCCGCAGTTAAAAAAAAAAAAGAATTTTTGTTCTTCCTGTAGATTTCACATTCGGTAGCGCAGAGCATTTGTGCAGCACGCGTTCTATGTCAAGCTCCATTTCTTAATTTAAATATTCTTTAAGCAAATAGAGAAGGAAGTTAGATGGATAGATAGAACACAGGTTTTTTTTTTAGTAGAATAGCTTGGCTTGATTAAGTGCTTGGCTGCCAGGCTGAACCTAAAGATTCAGAATTTAAGTGGCTTCGTCATCAAATTCCAGTTCGTTTAACCTATGACAAGGGAAATAAGGGACAATATCGGCTACCCAGGCAAAGCTGATTCCGCACCACTTTTTTAGTGTAACTGATAATATTTTTATTGTAAAAATGTTTATCTTTAAAAGCTTTTTCCACCATTTCTGACGGTGTTCTGCCAAAATGAAATCGTATTTCTCGGTTTAGCGGCCATTATGTGACAAGGCAACACATTAACTCAGATGTATACTTCCCAAACTACTACCATAATGGTTTTCTCAGCATGCTTTCTCACGTTTAGAGCAACCTGTTTTCTGTGTTTGTTATGCCACCATCTTATGGTGTTGGGAAACAGCCATATTTTATCCTCTCTCTCTCTCTCTCTCTCTCTCTCTTACACCCTCCCTCTTTCTTACATGCTCCTACTCCCTCTCTCTCTTTCCTCTCTCCATGTTTTCAGTCAAGAATGTTGATTGCGCTTCAGAGCTGGAGGAGTTCTTCAGCAAGCGGAAGCTGGAGGAGAGGGAGAACCACGCCGTCAGCATCGAGGAGTACCTGCAACGCAGCGACACCGCCATCATTTACCCAGAAGCCCCTGAGGAGCTGGGCTCTCGGCTGGGCACGCCCGAGGCCAACGGCCAGGAAGAGAATGGTAAGAATTTGGGGGGGGGGGGGGGGTGCGTGAGGGAGAGGGGAGGGTGGGGGGCAGCTGTTGGGTTTGCGGATTCGCCGGATGCCTCTGAATTTACCTTTGGACTCGAGCAGCAACAGCTGTGCGGGAATGAAATCGGATAGTCCTCCTCCGTCTTTCACCCAGGAAGAGAGCAAAAGGAAATGAGATGATATTGGGTGGAATGGGATAGGATTTACGAAACATACTTTGGGAAAGTGTGATTAACGTGGCTCGAGAAGCCAAGCAAAGGCGAAATGAAACCCTCTGGAGGCATTTAAGAGTGACGAGGCTTTTATAACAATGATTCCTGGGGTTATGCTAACAACCATCACATGCCCTCCTTGAAAAAACTGTTTTGACCATGAAGTCAAGTGAGTTGAATATTACCATCTTCCTGCTTAAGAATGGGAATGCACTTGCCATTAACCCACAGTCTATTTGTGCCATTATAAACCCCGCCTCTTTCCCTGCTATGAAAATAGCTTGTACACTCACAACCTAATGAGTTCTGCTGACTCAGACTTGTACTGACTTGTCCTGCGAGCGTGGGCACGCGTGTGTGTTTGTGTGTGCGTGTGAGTGTGTGTGTGTGTGTGTGTGTGTGTGTGCCCGTGTGTGTGTGTGTGTGTGCGTGTGCGTTTGTAGACAGGCACTCGTGCCAGGCCTCTACATGACGGCACTCGGCAACACGGATCGCGGAGATGCCTCCCGAACCAGCCCGGGCCGCTTGCCCGCTCGCTGCCGTCGATCTGCTAATCATTTGACACACGGTCCCCCCCCCCATCCCCCCCACCCCCCTTTCACAGACCTGCAGCCTGGAACCCCCGACGCGTTCGCCCAGCTGCTCACGTGCCCCTACTGCGACCGGGGCTACAAGCGCCTGACGTCCCTCAAGGAGCACATCAAGTACCGCCACGAGAAGAACGAGGAGAACTTCACCTGCTCGCTCTGCAGCTTCTCCTTCGCCCACCGCGCGCAGCTGGAGCGGCACGTGGCCACGCACAAGCCGGACCGCGAGCAGGTGAGATGCTACACCCTCTCTCTTTCCTACACCCTCTCATTCTGAGCCTCAGTGCACCCCAGCATCAAACCCTGGAGGTGCGCATATCCCTGTAATGATTGATCTGACTGAGGTGTAAATTGATGTTTGATGGCAGCCCTGAGAAAGTAGAGCCTGTCTCAGGATTAAATGATCGTGGTAATTTCCTATATCAAAATTAAATCCTTTAACTGCCATTTAGCCTTCCTTAAAATCAGGCTTGCTTCTCAGAAACTGCTCATCCTTATTCATCCAGTCTACAAACTCATATTCCAAAGAGTTTTAAAAGTTTTTTTTTTTTTTTGCATTCATGTGAAAAAAGGTTTACATCACAAGGTTTACATCATAACAGCTTTGAAGGTAAATGATAAAAAGTAATGCTATTCCTCACTTCTGCAAATGTAGATACCAATTTGTATTAAGTCAAACATAGCCTACTTCATCGGTACCTCACACGTTTTGTAGAATGCGGTGCTTCATCTCCCCTTCTCTCTGTTGTAAATTACGTTTGCAAATCAAGTTGTTGCTCACAGTTTAAAAACAATCTAAATCACTTAACATGTAAATACAGACTTCAAACCCCTTAACCAAGCCATAAATACAGTGTGCTCTTTGTATCCTTTGCTGGTTTATGTCTTCCTGAATGGAATTGGATTTTACATCTATTTTGGCTGTGTTCTAGCGTCTTGCTAACAAGCCGCTTCACACTGCATTCAGACAAAATGAGATGGGAGTGAAAATGTTTAAGAAAATCTTTTATGAAAAAAAAGCAGGGGCTTTGATGTTTCTGGGCAGCTGCCAATAAAAGCTTTGAAGACACTTATGAAGATAAGAAAATTACCTGAGTGAGTTAATGAGTTACGAGTTAGAAGTCATTGGCTTTCATTTCCTATGCATTACAGAGGGACTACAGCACTTTCTGACATCATAGTGCAAGGCAGTAGGTAAATTGTAAAGATTTCATGATACATTCCATCATTTACAGGGACAGCCAGACGCAGATATTAAGCCACGTTGCTTTAAGTGACATAACAGCCCTTCTCTGAATGCAGGGGTGAATCCCACATTCACAGAAGGACCCTTTTGCATGCTAGCGGCTTTCCCGGTTTGCTAGTCGCATTGAAAATGTTATCGCATTAGTGGCACCATGAATGAAGGTTTCCAGCAGTACTTGCAGGGGTGCAGGGGCGAGGGACAAATAAGGGGGTAGGGGGGAGGTCGAGGGAGAGGGGCTAAAGCGGGGGCAGAGGGGTGGGTAAAGCAGCTGTTGCTGGTTGTTTATGCAACTCGACAGCACACAAACGACGGGGTCCCGTCCCCGGTCCCTTTCGCCTGATCTTTGAAGGTGGCTGCTGCTGTTTGAACAAACCCTCCCTCTGTCTGGAGAAACACCATCTGTCTCTCCAGGAATGTGGGCTGAGCCAGCGCACCCCAGCAGTTGTCAGCCTCGGATGGGGGGGGGGGGGGGGTGGGGTGGGGGGGCTGGCATCTACGCCGCTGAGAGATCTTTTGTGTTTTCCTAACCGTTTAACATGCTCACCTCCCACTCTGAATTAATCGCGTACGCCTGGAGTGCAGGGCGTTCGCTCGCTGTGCTGCCACTGTTATTTGTCGCCGTCCCCTCTGCCATTGCCGTCGTAATGTTTTGATTGCGGGGCCTTGTTTGAATAGCACATGTGGGGACAGGTACCTCTGAAGAGTGTATCTAGACCCAGTCTACATGGTGTAGTCCAGATTTATCAAAGCGACCATTCAGAGATTTGAATACGCTTTCAACTTGCTACTTGTTAGGGAATTTTTAAGAATCGTGTATACATTACTTGTCTTGCTTACATCCTAGTTCTATTTGTCTTTCCAAAGCTGGGAGTGCCTTTAAAATTTTGTGAAATTTATCGTAGACCTGGCTTATGATAAGTGAATTCAAGTTGGTCGGCTTGTTGTTCCTAAAGAGCGGGACATTCTTTTTGGGTTTTATTATTGCTACTTGTCAAATGCCCTGGTCTTCTGCTCCAGGAAGAATGAAAAAGGTGTGCGATTGGCTGTATTATCATCACCACTCACCACTGTTCTTTCTCACTTGCCATTTTTTGTTCAAAGACGAAAGACAAGGTGTTCTAAAACAATTTGCACAATTTGAACAGCTCTTTCACAGTGGGGCGATGGTAGATATTTGCTGTGAGATGTTTGCACAGAGTTCACACAAACACTGTTTCTTTCCGCAGCACCAACTGCTGACCCAAGGGGCTGGCAACCGCAAGTTCAAATGCACAGAATGTGGCAAGGCCTTCAAGTACAAACACCATCTGAAGGAACACCTGCGGATTCACAGCGGTGGGTAGCAAGAGGGCTGGTGTGCTCCTTTTGAATATTCATCACCTCAATTTGAATGTAGGGTGTACAAAATCGATCGGATTAGCATTTCTTTTTAAATTCCACCCACTGTCAATCAGTGAGTCACTCTGCTGATTCTTTGTCACGGTACCAGAATCTCTCTTGTACTTAGTTAAATTAGGGGAATATTGTCACAGAAGATTGACTTTTTTTTTTTTTTTTTACTTTAGTTCTTACTTGAGTTAGTTACTCATGTATTCATTATTCTGTGTATTTTTGCTAACTACCCCAAAGAATCTGCTTACATCAAATATCAAATTAATAAACAGTTCTTGTTTTCTGTTCCTCCTCAGGTGAAAAGCCATACGAATGCCCAAACTGCAAGAAGCGCTTCTCCCACTCGGGCTCATACAGCTCTCACATCAGCAGTAAGAAGTGCATAGGCCTGATCGCGGTAAACGGAAGGATGCGCGGCGGTGTGAAACCAGGGTCCTCGCCCACCTCAGCCTCCTCCTCCCCCACTAACTCCGCCATCACCCAGCTCCGGCACAAGCTGGAAAACGGCCGGCCCCCAAGCCTCCTCGACCAGGCCGGCCACCTTGACATCAAGACCGAGCCGCTAGACTTCAACGACTATAAGCTCATGATGGCCTCCCATGGGTTTGGAGGGATGTCGGGACCTTACGCCAACGGGATGGGGAGCAGAAGTCCACTGGGCATCCATGGTACAGCCCAGAGCCCCATGTCCCACCTGAGGTTGGGTATGGACTCACCCCTGCTGGGCTACCCAGCTCTGGGGAACAACCTGAGTGAGGTGCAGAAGGTCCTTCAGATTGTGGACAACACCGTGTGCCGGCAGAAAATGGACTGCAAGCCGGAGGACATCTCCAAGCTCAAGGCCTACATGAAAGAGCTCGGATCCCAAATGGAGGAACAGAAGCAGGAGCTGATGTCCTCTGGGGGTCCTCCAGGTGCACTTCCAGTGGTCAGCCCCAATGGCACCACCAAAAGCATCATCGACTACACGCTAGAGAAGGTGAACGAAGCCAAAGCCTGCCTCCAGAGCTTGACCGCCGACTCCAAGAGACAGATAAGCAACATTAAAAAGGAGAAGCCCAATCACGCGCTAGACTTCGGCATGGAGGACAAGGGGCACGAGAGCAGCATGATGTTCACGCCTTTTTCTTGCCAGTATTGCAAAGAAACCTTCCCAGGTCCAATTCCCCTCCACCAGCACGAAAGGTACCTGTGCAACATGAATGAGGAGATCAAGGCAGTTCTGCAGCCAAACGAACCCGCCGTGCCCAATAAACTGGGGGGTATTGGTGAGAAGCGCCCCTTTCTGCTCTCTTCCATGCTATCCGAAAAGGGGCCGGCAAGCCCCCTGCACCCCTACAGGGACCACATGTCCGTGCTCAAAGCTTACTTCGCCATGAACATGGAGCCCAATTCAGAGGAACTACTGAAGATTTCCATAGCAGTCGGCCTCCCTCAGGAATTTGTGAAAGAGTGGTTCGAGCAGCAGAAAGTCTACCAGTACACCACCGCCAGGACCCCGCCATTGGAGCGGAGCAGCGCAGAGGTGATCCTGGCTGCTGCCAACTACACCCCTAGTAAAGACTCCATGGCGGCCAGGTCACCCGTGTCTTTGGTCAAGCCAGCCGACCGCATCACTTCACCTTCCATAGCGGAGCTCCACAACAACGTCAACAACTGCGATGCACCCCTCAGGATCTCCAGAACCACCCAGCTGGCCATCAGCAAAGTGGCAGGTGATAAATTGGACCACTCCAGGAGTAACACTCCGTCCCCTTTGAACCTTTCCTCCACGTCTTCGAAAAACTCCCACAGCAGCTCGTACACTCCTAACAGCTTCACCTCGGAGGACCTTCAGGCTGAGCCCCTGGACCTGTCATTGCCAAAACACCTCCGGGAGCACCGGCACCTCCCGTCCTTGAAGAGCAGGCCCAAACCCAACAGCGTCTCTGTCGACCACAACAGCGTGCCCTCCTCTCGAGAGGAGCCTTTGAACTTGGCCTATCTCAAGAAAGAGTTCGCTGGCTCTGTCAACGGCGGCGGCAACGGTCATGGCCACAACCTGGACAAAAGCACTAGCCCCATGTTCGGCATTAACCCCTTCAGCGGGAAACCTCTGTACACGTCTCTCCCGCCGCAGGGCGCCTTCGCTCCGGCCGCTTTCATGCCCCCGGTCCAAGCCAGCATCCCGGGACTGAGGCCGTACCCAGGGCTGGATCAGATGAGCTTCCTACCACACATGGCCTACACTTACGCGGCCGGCGCTACTTTCGCTGAGATGCAGCACAGAAGGAAGTACCAGCGGAAACCAGGTTTCCAGGTAAATGAGACGCTTTTGGATTGAAATCTTGAAGCCTCTGTTTTGTTTCTTTTTTTGGTTGTTCAGTTACCTGCTGGTAATTATAACACACTCACAGTATGAAGCATCATGTACAGGTAAGCATTCAACTGTAGTATAGTGAGTGAAGAGATACACTTGAAGGAGGTATCTGAGTGTTCTGTGATGATGACATGAGACATGGGTTCCCGGCAGATCTGTTGGGCTCGACAACATCAATTCGTGAGCCAGTCTTTTTTCTCCTTCTGTAGAATGAAAGGGAGGTCCCCCCCCCCCCCCCCCCCCCACTGTCATTTTCAGTCTGGTTTGGTTTCTCTCAGGTGTCAATTAGTGAAAACCGAGTGGGTGACAGCAGTCGTTTGTTAACCAGCGTAAGGGGTCTGTGCCTAAAGAGTCGAAGATCATACCGTCACCACATCTCTGTGGCGTGCTTCTTTCTTCTTCTTTTTTTAAAAAGAGGGAACAGCCAAAGTGAGTTTCAATATGCAGATGAATAATGCACAGGCACCAGTGTTCATTACTGTTAAGTGCTGAAGGCTGTTTAACATAGTGGAAACCATTTCTTTAAAAATTAAAAAATTAAAAAATATTAATAATGTTTCCAATGCTAAGCTATTAAATTAGATTTAAAAATACAGCTACAGGCGTTCGGCTCAAATTGATTGTGGAATTACAGTGTTCTGTTCTTAAAACCAGAATCATTCTGAGGCTGGGGCAAGTGCTTCTAATGAGGGCATTGGTGCTTTTCAATTTTGGCAATTTAGTGTAACTCTTGATTTAATCACTCCGAGTTGAAGGAAATGAGAAGACTGTGGAAATATGCATGGCCAAGACCTGTTTTCATTATTGTGACCTTACAGTAATATAATGTTTCCCCCACCCGTTAATTTACCTTAGCCTCTTGTGTTAATCTTTTTTTTTTTTTGTGTGTGTGTAAGAGGAACCAATAAACATATAATTAACACTGGTATAAAATTCAACCAAATTTGAATGCAAATAAATGGAATATGGAAATATTAATGATATTCTGAATAAGGCCTCATTCATAATGAGAGCTGGAGTTTTCATATAGCCTACTTATTTCTTAATTGGAGAACATAAAATGTTTTTTTTTTTTATCTGGTAACCTAGCAAACTTAAAAAAAAAAAAAAAAAAAAAAAAAATCTGAACATATATGTGTGCGTATGTGTGATTACGTGTGTGTGTGTGTGTGTGTATCTGCTTGTGTTTTTTCATTATTCTGTGCATGTAATTATTCTTAAAACATATCATACTTTGGAAACCACAACTCCTATTCAGAAGAGCACACACTTTTAAAAAAGATATTTCCCAAATAATAAGCTTTTTTGAGCTTCATAATGAGACCAGAGTTGTATTTCATGAACACTGTATTGTAATATTTGAATATAAACTACAGGATATCTTATTGGTTACTTTTATTTAATGCATACTAATTGGCAAGTAAATGAAAAATGTGGTCTTCTGTAGTTTCATTAATGGAATAGCACATCCCTAATTAACATAAGGTGCCTAAACGTAGGTGGCAGGTGTGTATTGAAAAAAAAAACAAACAAAAAACGATCTGGTTATCTTATAGGGGGAGCTGCTTGATGCAACAGCAGAATATATATCAGGCTTGGAAGATCTGACGGACCCTGAGTCCTGTCTGTCCCGGAAGAAGATTAAGAAGACAGAAAGTGGTATGTACGCGTGTGACTTGTGCGACAAAACTTTCCAGAAGAGCAGTTCCCTTCTAAGACACAAATATGAACACACAGGTATATACTGTTCCAGACACTTTATTTTACCCCATGCTTTTTCTCTCTCTTTGTGTTTTGTGTTACGTGGCCCTTTTTTCATTTTGAATTCTTTTTCCGACTTCTTTTGCTGTTTCTTTACATTCTTTTTCAGTTGTTTGTTCCCTTAAAGGGCACCGAGGGTATTTCTCTGAAAATTAAATAATCACTCATTAATGTATCCATTCATAAATCAGCATGCACTATTGAAATATATATTATTGCCTTGAGAAATTAACTGCAACTTATAAAATTGGTTTTTAAAAAATAAGCATTGATGCGGCTCGCTAAGTTAAGCAGTTTTTTCAAGGCTAAATTAATATTTTTGAAACATCTAACCAAATATTTTTTAATACTTAGCTATTTTTAAAATCCCGAGTGATTATCATCTTTAGCATTTAGCTGTGTATCTTTTCAGAGAAGTCTCCAAGGTGCTTTTTAAACCCGGAGTTCTAACATGTTTCTTTCCTGGTGACAGGGATAATCTGATATGCTTTAAATCAGGTAGCAGCAAAAGAGTGAAAGTGGAATATAAGGTGATACAGTGAATAGACCCGGAGGTCCAGTTTGGCCACAGAACATACCCGTACTTATTCTACACTGACTCTCTTACCCAGAGCAGAGCAGCCCATTTCACTTACAGCTCTGAGAGGAAGCAGAGAAAGAATTCAGAGATGATATTCATATATTCTGCTGTTGTATCTCAAATTTTCACCATCAAATATCTATGCATGTACAGCATGCCCATCCAGTATTCCCATCTCATCTATGTAGAAAATATTTTTCATTATTATTGGTAGTGGTATTATTATTATTATTATTATTATTATTATTATTATTATTATTATCTTTTTTTAAATACAGTTAAGGTTAACGGTTTGAAATTATAGGAATGTATGTCCGAAGAGACAAAGATGTGGTTGGTATGTAGTAATTCAGTGGGAGGGTGGAGAAAGTCTTTCGCTGTGCATTTTCAGCCTGTTCCCTCAGGTGCTGTTTTTTTGACCCCTTAATAAGCCTTAATAAGATAAGATTTATCTTCCTTATAAAGATCTGTGTGTATGGAGAGAGGCCTCCATCTTTCCCCCATAATAGATGATCAGTTATTCAGTTATGCGCCACTCCCGTGGAGGTGAGGTGAGGCTGTGAAGTTTGTCGCCACACGCCAAGCGACTGGAATTTTGGATCGGAACGCAATAGTCCCCACCTTTTTATTTTTAAATGTGCAGCTATGTGTTTCATAGGGTTGCATCATCTCTCAGTTGCATCTTCACTATGCGCCCGACTGATGGCCAGGGAAGAATCTGCTGTCTCCTGTATTTTTACTTTTTTTTTTTTTTTTAGGGGGGGTGAGGGGTTGAGCATTTGAGGATGGCAGCTACAGAAGGTGTGGAGGGCATTCCAGGGCTATTTGCAGACGGGGATTGGCCAGATGTGTGTGTATGTGCGTGCGATTGAGTGCGAGTGTGTGTGTGTGTCAGGGGGAGTTCTATCACAAGCTGTTCGAAATGCCAGCAGAGACACACTGGCCTGTTATGTGTGTCAGGCTGGTTGCTGTATTTCCGGATGTGCTGAGCTGTAGTAAATCTGAAGGGGGGCGGGGGGGTGTGTGTGTGTGGGGGGGGGGTGTGGTGAGGGGTAGCTCCTGCTTGGGCATGCTTCGCAGCCACGGCCAACACCCTCGTAGGGGGGGACTTTTACTCAGTAAGTTAATTCAGAGGCATGATGTAATGAGCTCATGCTCCAACGACGAGGCCCATCCCTGGTTTCACCTCGCATGTCACGGCATCCAAAGCATCTCAGCCGCTGTGAACGGTGCTCAGACAGCCCAGAATGAAAATGAGCTTTTCTATCAGCGAGTAGCTTTTGAAGTTGCTGTAGTAGTTATCAGATTCCATTTATTGTATATTTTTATTTTCCTCTCATAGCTTTTCTGTTAGTTTTTATTTTGTTTAATACCTTTTTTTGGGTTACATTCTTACAGTGTCACACCTGTGCTTAAAATACTTGTCGGTGACTTGATACATCCTTACATAAAGACTAGAGGGAAGTTGAAAGTATGGACACAGTATACCAGCTGTGCACTTTGGTTTTGTGTGTAGTCTGTTGAAGAAGCAAAAATCTGAATTTTGTTTCTCGATGCAAATGGAAACAAAATGTAACTTGAGATGTCGCATGCTGCTTATTTTTATTTTGTTTTCTTTTTATCGTTTCCCTATTGTGTTTGTCCTTTGTTTTCTTCTTTCTTCCTCCTGACATTTTCATTTTAATTTTACAATTGAATTATAAAGGAGCGGATAGTTCTAATGTCTTTTTTCCTGTTTGTTTCCCTTTTTCTTTCCCCCCCGCCAGGTAAACGGCCACATCAGTGTCAGATATGCAAGAAGGCGTTCAAACACAAGCACCACCTTATAGAGCATTCGAGACTGCACTCTGGGGAGAAGCCGTATCAGTGCGATAAGTGCGGGAAACGCTTCTCCCACTCCGGCTCCTACTCCCAGCACATGAACCACCGCTACTCCTACTGCAAGAGGGAGGCGGAGGAGAGGGAGGCGGCGGAGAGGGAGGCGCGAGAGAAGGGCCATCTGGAGCCCACGGAGCTACTGATTAACAGGGCCTTCTTACAGGGCATCAATCCTCAGGGCTTCTCCGACCTGGAGGACCGGAGCGACATTATGAGGGGCGGGACCGAGGGCGGGGCCAGAGAGCGTCAGACGGAAGTGGACGGAACGTACGCCAAGATGGGCGGCGGGCGGGACGAGGAGTTTGAGTTTGAGGAAGAAGAGAGCGAAATCAAAAGCATGGACACGGACCCGGACACGCTGAGGGACGAGGAAGACAACGCCGAGCACTCCATGGACGATAGCTCGGTGGACGGGAAAACAGAAACCAAATCAGACCACGAGGACAATGTGGAGGACGGCGTGTGATTTAACTACTGCGTTCGAAAGCTTCCCACCTTTCTTTTCCTTTTCGTTTGTTGGTTTATTTGTTTGTTTGTTTTTGTTTCTTACTGTTGTTGTTATTTCAGTTTTTTCCAGTAGTATTTGTTACCTGCTTGGTTTCAAAAACACGCTGCTGTGTTTAAGCTGTACGTGCACGTGCCTGAAGCTTCTGAGAAGCTTGTATTGACGGACCGGGTTTTGGGGGGTGGAGATTCTGCCAAGAGAGATATTGATTGAAGGTTGGGTTGTTTTGGGAAGGGGTGGAAGTGGCGGGGAGTGTTTTAAGAAGCTGCGATATGCAACAGAAGGAAAAAAAAAAAGGAAAAAAGAAAGAAATTAATTTTAAAAATTGTACAGTATTAAGGCCTAAAATATGTGTGGTGCTAACATTCTAAAACCATGTGTTTCATCGTATCTATAGCACAAACTAGCCACTTGTACAAATTGCACTCTGCTTCTATTATCACTACAAAAGTTTAAAAAAAAGTATTGCTTATGTATATTTATACAGCTTTTTTTAAAAATGCAGTAGTGTTTGCACTACAGTTTGTCAGTATTATTACTTATCTACAACTTAATGTGTTGTCTAGTTTGCCCTTTTTTCAGGCCAACTAACCACACTGTTCTAGGCCTCAGAATTTGTATAAATGAAGTTAAACTTATATAATACCAGTGTGATTTTAAGATATTGAAGTCTTAAAATGGCTGTGAAATGAAGGAGTGAAATGGCATGAAGACTCAGAGGGGAGAGCAGTGTGTACAATGAAGGAGAAAGCCTTTGTAAGGTGGTTTTTCAATAAGAAAAAGCCTTATATGCAAACCTTTTAATCTGTGTGTTTCTGCAAGTGCCATCCCTGTACAGTGTAATGGAAGGTGACGTGTGTTACCTGAACACCAGCTCCAGTATTACGAAATAGTTCACCTTGTTCTTTGATGCACCCTTGTCAGTATTAGACAAATAGGCAGCAGTTTCTTAGTTTACATGTTTGTGCAATTTTCTGTATTTTTTTCTTTAACTTTTGTCAGTATTACACCAAACTTTTTTTTCTTTTTTTTAAATTTTATTTTGGAACAGCAAAAATTGCATTCATTTTATTTGTAGGTTAAATAACATTTTATTTATGTGGCTCATTTTGTATTTCCTAATTTTATTTATTTCATACTGTAGTGTACAGTATAATAGTTCTTCAATATATAGATATATTTTAGTAAAAAGGAACATGGCGTTGACGATTGGAGCAGATTTTACGTAAAGAGAACATTTATTGTGTTTTGAAACATTAATTGTGAAATGCAAATTTTCAATTTTGTTATATTAATTGTTCTGTTTCTTTTATTTTCCAGTTACTGGAAATTCCAAATTTGGGATCTTTTGATACAATATTGTGAAAACACTGTATTTTCAACTGAAAAAAAAATGAAAAAAATTCCACTTTCTTCATTTTTTAGCTAAAAATGAAGAGGGACTGTTAAAATACAATGTATGTTGCCATGAAAGAAAAAAAAAAATGTTTCCTGATATGTCTTTGTAAAAGTATTATTGAATTTTTAATTTGTAATTCTTTCTTGGAAATGACCATGCTCGAATAAAATTAGCCAAATTTAACATTGTGTTTTTGGTGATTTATTTAAAAATATAAATTACTTGAATCTGAGTGGATACATAAATAGATATTCAAAGTTTATTCTATAACAGTTATTAGCAGTTTCAACATAAGAATGCACACCTTGATTAGAAACACACTGATTGTAAAAAGGAATTTATTCAAAATAAATCATTACATCAAACCTGTTTCAGATTAATGATTGAAACATGCCTCGTTTTCTATTTGGATTACATCTCTCTGGCTGCTCATGCTGTTGAACATCTACAATCAACAAGTATTTTCATTTTCACATTTCAGATAAGAAATATTTATTAAAATGTTATCAAATAACATAAATCCAACACAACATTATGGATAAACTCGTACTTGAACATTAAAAAGGCGTCCAGTACACGTGTACCGAATTTGCTAGACGTTTGAATTAAGAAAATCAAGTATTTTGATATAAAATTACGTATAAAAACAGGAATAAAATTGGAGCATATAAAGAAATGTATTAGTTGCAAAGAAACTTTCATTAAACTGCATAATTAAGACAGAAAAGCGCGTTTATTGGAGGTTTATAATTAACTATTAAATGGTTATACTGAAGGTGCAGATTAAACACCATCAAAAGGCAGAGATAAAAGGCTTGCGAGATTCCAAGCAACACGAGCTTTGCACGTTTCTATTTTACATCCTAAAGCCATTTGAAGTCTTAACCTAATCGCTGATAATTTTAGCTGATAGAAGGATATGCAGACATTAAAGTATTTAAGGTAAACGCTGAGAAAAAAAAATAGAAATAACACGTTTTGACAACCAAACTTTAAACGATGTAAAAGTCTGTTATTCTAAAAATACATTTACATACAGACATGGTGTTCTGCAGTAAAATTAATATGTTATCTAATTTTTAATTTTTAAAAAATTAACCAATAGCAAAGGTGGGCGGACACAGAAGAACTATGCCAACAATAATATAATTTTGGTGCAATTGGTGCAAGCCACAATCCGTTGTGCGTACACGTGGGTGTTGTATTGCGATGAAGGTTTTCTGGGATTTCTCTCAAGATCATTGGAGTAGTCTGGATAAACCCACGAAGTCATTAGCGGGACAAGTGGTGAAGTTGTCACGTGTTCGTTCCCTTGCGTAAACGGTGTAAGATTGAATGCAATCCGCGCCATGTAAGATGCTACTCTATTATCAGACAGATGTCCATATTCGGCAATGGCCTCCCAGGTAAACGACAACCCAGACACATAACATTGAGGAAACAGCGCAGTGGAGATACAAATACTGAGAAGAGGTAGAAACACACACAAGAGACAGTAGCAAATGACACATTGGTAATGAAACTAATTACTGTCGGTAATTATTTAAATGTCATACTTCTTCCGGTGGAGAAAATAAAACCAGCAATTATGAAAAAAGATCGATATCTTATAAAAGCGGATGAAGTTTTATTTTGGTCCTCCAGATGGGAAAAAGCTCACAGTAGTACACAGTTTTGTTTATTAAAACTGTTAATGATATGCTGTCAACAAATAACACAGTGCCTGTGGTTCACAATAATCATGGGGCAGTGTAAATTAACATTATTTATGTATTTGTTTGTTGATGGTACTAGACATGTGAAGCAAAAGGGGAATGCATAGAAGTCATTTTCAATTGCATTTTCAGAAAAACTTAATATTTGAAGTAATCAAACGTTAAACGTTTATAAAGATTGTGATAGGCCTGTTCATTTTCGCACTGCTCCACGGATTGTTTTTGGCTACTTTGCCGGCCAAATGTTGCGATTTCAAGACTCATAGTAGCCTATTCTGACTGATGATCGCATTTATCAGCATATTGTTCCATTGTCTCAACTTCCAATAACATTAGCCTCCCAACCCATGCACATACAAATAACTTAATGTTTTCATCCTCATACCATTTTTGATAAGTTTAAGGAAACCTTTCCGCCTTTGCCACATTCATTCAGTCTTCCTGTGAAACGAAAACAGCGCAATCATTGCTTCTCCGCACTGCATGGATTTAATAACCCAGTGGTTGCTGTTTGGATTGAAAAAAATACCTGCTGCACAGATGTGAATCTATGGAGGTTAGTCTCTACTGCGGCACTCATTTACAAAACCTTGAAATATTTGCAGCCTAAACTGGGCCAAGTATTTAATTAAAAGGACTGGCTGCATTCAGCTAAAACAGACTTTGAAATGGTTACAGGTCTGCGCTGCAGAAAGTGTCAGTGCTGCTGGGTTAGGCTGAGTGAGGGTTGGGTTTGGTGGGGAATGATGGAGGAGCAAGGGAAAGGGTAGACTTTTGACCCCATTAAATTATTTATATATCCCCATATGCTCCACACATTATTCTCCGGGCACATGAAGGACGGCCCCTGTGTTGGAGGCACAATCCTGGCACTAATTGAGAGAATGTTCATTGACAGGCAGGGAGAATGAGCACAAGTGACCAGCAGGGATTAGCCAATCAGAGCCTCAGAAGAGTGGCCAGCTGTTCCGTCTGGCGGTAGCAGAAAGATCCCTGGAGCAGGTGGTTCACTCGGGTGCCAATGGAGAAACTGAAAAAAAGAAGAGAAAAAAAGATAGCCTGACCTCGCCAGAAGTGCCTCTCTCTATGTGTTCCTGAGACATCTTTTTTTCTCTCTAAAAGTAAAGGTGGACTTTCAGATTTGTGCTGATTGTTCAAGTGAGGGACTTGTTCTATAGCATGGGGGGAGGTGTGCACTTCTTATAATGAGGGCAATCTCATTTTTAGGCCCAAATACATATGCCAGTAAATAGAACAAATTATATACCTTGATTATTTTCTTAATTGTCTTGAAATGCTTATGTATAAATGAATGAGACATTTCCCCCAGTTTTCAACAGCAGCGAGGATCAGAAGGATTTTATTAAGTAAATTAGCATGAAACCTCCCCCACAAGGACATGTCAGCAGCCTTTACTTTCACATTAAAAAAAAAAAAAAAAACATAAGATGCGCAGAATAATCACTCCTTATTAAATAAATATTCACTTTTTATGTTTTGCGGTATGCCCATTTGAAGGGATAATATCCAGGCCCAAATTAGTCAGAACTTGCCTGTTTTATATAAAGGTTTTAATTAGACTGCAGTCCTCTCTTTGAAGATGGCATTTTTGGCTCACCACTAATAATTGCAATCAGCTGCTGATACTGTCTTGGCCAGGCTGGTTTAAACAATATTTTCACAAACTCTGCAGCCTTACTGAAGAATTGTGGCTTAAACAAAGATAAAGCTAATAGGTCTACTAACTACTACAGGTCTACTACATACATTGTACTTTTATAACTTTATTTGATTGTAGGCTATTGCTATTATCAGGGATTATGGACTGGGAAATATATGCTACAGAGATGAGATGACAAACAGCAACGAGGCAGTCGCCGAATGCCACCACCCCCATAATCAGCTGCCGAATCGGAGGCTTGCTTGACCTTCTGCATATGAATGCGGCAGGTGCGCGGCGGGACTACAGGCCACCAGCGGAACGACACAAAGACAACAATACTGTGTAAAATCTACGCGGGTTAGAGGTAGTGTGGGAAGGGTCTGCTAAGCTTTTTCTTCACCCTGATGCTTTTATTCATTTAAATTTGATCCAGTACCGTTGCACGCGGTTGACAAATAGCCTATTACATGATTCGAGTGTTTATCCTTTAACTGTTTGCTCGACAAAATGACAGACCACACTAGACTTAAAGGCGATATAGTTGAAAAACTTCTGGGTTACTTTTAATGGTTTTGTTCAAAATGCAAGAAAACCAGAAACTCTGAACCCCAAATAAAACAATTAGGCTATCATAGCTCCACTGTCCAACAGTGAGGAAAAAACGGAACCAGGCTACATCCAACATACGCCATATTTGGTGCATAAGGTGATACAATTTATATTATGTAAATTTAAATATTACAAAACCGCCTCGTATTAACAAATTAGGGTATTTATTTGCCGATACCGAGCCGCCCCCTCTTCCCCGCTGGTAAGGAAAACGGGACAGCACACTAGCTGCATGAGTAGGATGTCGTCATCACGTACGAAGTCTTGTCCACCTCGCGACAGTGACGACACAGCTCCCGGAAGAGGTGAGTTCTTGAATTGTTGACCATGTGAGAAAGTCGATGGTGGTCTTATCAGAATGGGAAGGATGGATAGAACTTGCGATATTTATTCTGGTGTTTTATTTTTCAGTATTATATTTAGACAGGAGGAAGTATAACATACTTAAATTAGTAGTTTTTAAAGCGTGCGCGATGTGCACATGGTGGATTGACTTGGTAGCTGGCTAGCTAGTTTAGCTAACCGTTAACAAGCTTGTTACTTCTGGACGCGAAATCGACTAATTAATCACCTGTTAGCTAACTATCAACCGAAAAAAAAAAAAAAAAAGCTATTCGCGGATTGTGTGTAGAACACGTTCGTTTATTTAGCCAATAATTATACGCCAGTAATCGCAGAGCTGTCCGATTTAACGTTACTGTGTAGCTAACGGGACAATTCAGTATGATTCGTATATTGGCAAGTAGCGTGGAATTCTGTCCACAATGTCACCCAAAGCAAACAAAGGGAAAATGCACATTGCATGGTGTGTTGGCCTAATGAACCAGTGCTTCAGTTCGTGGTATGCTAATATTCGTCATTTATTACTACAACTTTATGAATGCAGTTGCTATTTTGTTCAGGGCTTTCCAACCGGCGGTACCAAGGCAGGTAGCGTCCCGTAGGTTTTCAGTCCAGCCCTAAGGCACGTATGATTCGAAATCAAGAGATCTCCTCGAGTTGATAATTAGAATGAGGTGTGCCAAGATTATTTAAAAGAATATTAGTGCAGCAGACAACACCAAGAAGCTTGCCGTTAGGCAGTCCCTTGATTTGTACTTGACCAAAACTAAAGCCTTTCAGGATTGCTATTTAACAGGGTAGATGGCTATTTATTCATGTGCTTGTTTGTTTATTTGTTTGCTTGCTTCTGTTGTTGCTAAGCATCTTCCTTTCGTTTCTTAGACTGCCCTACTTGTAAAAATCTTCAAAGATGACAAATTCCCAAAACTATGACTTTTGAGTAGAGATGGTGTCTAGAGTTGGCATACAACTGGTATACAGCTTGCCATAGCGGACTCTTCTGAACATTGCTCTGCACAGACTTGTCATCACAGAACTCCATTCAAGAGGCCGCTTGTAATAGTTTGCTGTATACCAGTGCTATTAAATGCCACATCAGGGCAGACTTTTGTTAGAGAGAGCATGCATTTTCTACATCTGCTGACTGAAAGGAAGTGTGGAATTCACATATGACTCATATTTTTCAGAAAGTAATTTTCAAGCAGTCGTACGTTTAAAAACATGAAGCTGTTAACTTAGCCAGTACAAATGGATAACTCTCAAACAGCCTCCGCTCTTTCAGTTTGTAATAGTTTTCAGATATGGTTCAGTGCAGTTACATTTAAAAATGCCTCTGGTCAGAGCAATTCTGGAAATGATACATTACTCTCTGGCCAAACGATGACTGTATCGCTTTCAAAGAATAAGGGTTCATTCATTTTCTTCTTTGGATTAAAGCAGTTGTAACAAACCCTGTTCCTGGAGATCTACCATCCTGTAGGTTTTCACTCCAGCCCTAACAGCACACCTTATTCAACAGCTACAGATCTTGTTGAGCTTCTGATTAATAGAATCCGGTGTACCAAATTAGGGTTAAAATGAAAAGCTACAGGATGTAAGATTTCCAGGAACAAGGTTGGTTACCACTGGATTAACGGATATCTTTTAAGTCAAATAAATATTAGCCGCAAATTGGGGTCATGGAATGAAATGTCCCTACTAAATTTTCCTTGTAACTTTCTCTGCCTCTAGGCCAAAGGGTTGATTACAGTTCTTGCTCATCGGAAAACAATCTACTGTACATAATCTTTTACCTTCCTTGCAATTTTTAAAGTTTTATTTAGGTGTGGGGAAGGGGGTGGAGTAAATGGTGTTTAAAAATGACTCCGGATAGGGATGTGCTAAATTTCATTTGCCAGTCATGCACTATGTGAGTGGTTCTAACAAAGTTGAGTCACACAAGGACATTCTCGGGCTGTATTGCCTGAAATTTAGCACCTCAAAGTCCAAGTCTTGCTGCTTTGAGCAGAACACTGTATGAGTGCTGATCCTAAACACCATAACAGGGCCTCAATTAGGCCTTATATCCAGGTGCCAGAATCACAGACATGCATCTAAAATTAATTTTGGATTAAAATATAGCTTTGTGTACATGAAGCATAGTGTTACCAAATGCTGTGATTCAATATTTGATTTAGTATGCAACAATAAGTGTGACTATGGTCAGATTTAGAGATCTATATTTAGAGATCGGAGAGTTTTGCTTTCTGTCTGGAGAGATTTGGTAATGGTACTGTATTCAGCCAGGTAACTCTGCGGTCATGGATTTATATTAGCCATAAAACGAGGGGCAGCAGTTAAGTATTCAGGTTGGGGAACAAGACATGTAACCTAGAGGTTGCATTTTCAGGTAAGAAGCTGTTGTTGTCCCCTTAGATACCTAACCTGTGTTACTTCAGTAAATATCCAGGTCTATAAACGGATCATATGAGAATATATAAGCTGTGTGAATTGCTTTGGCTAAGGGTGTTTGCTAAAATGCAACATTATGTTACATTACATTACAGGCATTATGTCACAATGGAGCTGTTTTGATCACTGGAGTGGGGGTGAATTAAAAGTACACTTCCAAAAGCAACGAGTTATTTATTTTTTTCTAATCGACAAGACAATGCCCTCACTTGTGTAGCAGTGGGTAATTTATACTTGAATAAAATAGCTTTAAACTCCATTATAACACTCGATGAGTTTCTAATTTAATGCAAAAAAAAAAACAAAAAACCATAGTACCACGATCAGAAAAGTGGTAGGCTTGTGCGATTTTTCATTAATACGAGTAATGTGGACATTTACTGTGCTCCAATCCCTAAACTAGAGAGATTACCACACACTTTTGGATACGAATAATTAGTTGTATTTCTTTCAGAGGGAACTTCTGAAATGATTAGCCTTAATACAAAGCCAATACTTTGTGATGAACGAGGACACTTGACTCGCTCAATTAAAAAAAGTCAGTTCTCAGTCACTGCTGCTTTGAAACGGTAATCTGGAAATTTCGGTTTCCTCCCCTTTTGAACGGGAGATCAAAGACCTCGCGGAAAGTATTATTCTACCACAGCCCTTTTAATGTAAAACCGCTGAAAGTGGCATTGTTGAACCGTTAGCGCTTTCATACAAAAAGACGGTTTTGAGCTTTTATTACCCACTTATTCACGGGCAGAATATTATGTGCATACTAATTTGCATGTCATTTCAGGTGGTAAGAACTGTGTTGAAGCGGAGGAATGTCTTTTGTAATCCGCCTGCTAAGACGTTTATAAAATCGGTAACTGCCGTGTTTTCTGCGCCATTTATTTGTATATGTAGTGCATGGCATTATGCCATTAATAGGATGTAAATGTATGTGCGGTTCCACCCCACCAGTGTACTGTTATGCTACTCTAAGCATCTTCTTTGAAATTGTTTTCTCTCTCGCTTTCTGGATATTTTAATTCTACAACTGTACCATCAAATCAGTTTGAAGTTATTCCTCTATTTACGTTTGCTTTTTTTGTTTTGGAGACAGAAAGTATAACCCATGTTTATTTGAATGCATGAAGGAGGCACTGTCTGAGTCCAGTGGAACATTCCAGACTGATTAAGATACGCATGGATGTGGACATCCAGCACCTTTCCACTGAGTTTTAGTTGCTCATAGAACTTAATTCCATTTGGAATCATAACCTGTATCTGGAAGATTTTACATATATTGCCAAAAAAAAAAAAAAGAAAAAAAAATTAAACATTACAGAAATGAATTCTGCTGTCTTAATTCATACCAAACTCTCAGTGACACTAGAAATGAATGGTGAGAGGTTTGTGGGAGACTGGCAAGTTTAAAACCTGGAAACCAGAAGAAAAAGAAATGTTTGTTGATTGAAAATGAGCTCTGCCTTTCCTTTAATGACTCCCCACTCCTGTTTACCTTACTGGCATCTTCAAGCCTCCATTTGAGCATCGGTCTTTCAAGTTCATTAAAAATTGGCTTGGATAACAGGAAATCTATGGGACCGCTGGCATTTGAGGTTTGATTCCACATAATTCTCCACTGAAATGCACGCTCATTTGTCATTCCCCTGTGTCAGGAGTGTAGAGCGAGAGAGGGATTCTTAGGAACGGTTGTAACCTGGAGGTTGCAGGTTTGATTTCCTAATACAGAACTGTTGTCGCACCCTTGAGCATGGCACTTAAATTGTAATGTAAATTTAAGCTAGATATGAGTATGGGCCATTTAACATAGCTCGTCTCACTGTAAATTTCCCCATTGCGTCCTGTGTAATGTGAGACATGTCTTTACAGGAAACGCACAGGATCCATATTCCTGTGGTGCTCTGTAATCCCCTTTTGTGCATGTAACTATAGATGCATGTATCAGCACCCACACATTTAAGAAAATATCAGAATATCATATGTAATATTGGTATGCGGTATTGGCAACCTAATTTCAGCAGGTAACATCGAGTGTGTTTCTTGTCTTGAAATTTCCATTCAAAAAACGTATAAAATTGGTAAAATATGTACAATCATGGTCGGTGTGTTTTCTACCTAGACTGTAGGTAAGCCCCTTCATTCACTGGGTGAATCTGTTCGCAGTGTTTTTGATAAATGTTTGCCATCAAGGTCTGATACATATTTTTTGCTTCTGCTTTTAGAACGCTTAACAGCCCAAAGATTCTTCACATAATTTCTGAAATGTGTTTCATTGCCAGCCTTTGTTTTCAGCAGTTTCATAGCACAGCTGTAGATTAAATAAACAAATAAATAAATAAAACTTTTATATAACAAATTAAACTGCTTGTGTGGCAGAACATACAGCCATCTTAATGGCTGTTGCAATTCAAGAGATCCAATCACATTTGGCAGGCTTCCTAGCACTTTGGTATACATGAAACACTGATTTAAAAGTAGTCAAACACTTCTCAAATGCAGATTCCATTACCGAAAAAAAAGAAAAAAAGTTGATGTCGGGTCTGACTGATTGAATAATCAATTGAAACAGATATGAATTGGCTTGGTCTCCCCATCAGAGGAACAGAACCTGGCCTTAACTGAATACAAAAAAGGATGAGGCTTAAGTACAGGGTGGGACAGGGCATCCGGAGGGTCAAAATCCAGCAGGTTTTCAAGTTCTCCTTAAAATGCTAACACATCCAGAAGTGGGGAGCGGGGTTGAATGGGTTTCGTGAAGACAGTGATTACTTGAATGAGGCGGTTGAAGTGGATGGCTTGAGTGCAAGCCCGCGGATGCTGCATCCTCCAGCTTCAGCAGTAAGGGTATATAACAGTATAAGGATCGGACATGATATAGGAAATGATTGCACCGCCTTTCTAATTACTTAGGAGACGCCCTCTTCCAGGGGAGTTGCCCACGGCAGCGCATAATTGAGATGTCATGTTTGCGCTGCTGGGTATTCACTGATGTAATTCAAGTTAAGTACCTTGTTCATTGTAATTAAGGTCAAGTACCTTGCTCAGAGGTACAGCAGCTGCCCTCTGCTAAGGATCCGATTGGCTTTATGTAGCAGTGCGTTGAATCTGTTCCAGCTACTGAAAGGCTTTGCCCTTGAACTGAGTGCTCAGGTAGGAGGTGAACATTTCCATTAGTCTGACATAGATTTGTGTTGCGTGGTATTAATATGCTAGGAGTGGGTCTTTCCCTGTTGGAGACCCGCTGTAATTCAGACACTGTGCAGCACTTGTAAATCGCTCCAGTTATAAATTCAGTGGTCCTCTTGGCTTGGCAATCTGTAACAGCATTTGGAAGGTTTTTGTTCTTGCGAGATACACCTATGATGCAAAATTCAAGAGAAATATTATTCAAGGCAATATAACTCAATGTACAGTTTATTTTTAATTGTATGCAGAATTTAATCCAAGGAAAATATAGTTCTATCAGCCAAAAATCATACATTGTAAGTTCAGTCTTACATTTTCGGGCACATTTTTTTTTCTCAAAATATCTTCACAGACGCTCTGTAGACCACACATGGATTAATGTGAAATATGAAAATTGTGCAAATGACACAATCGCATATTTTGTAGTTGCTGAAGGCACTTAAGATGTTAATGAGGCTACACTCGGTTCCATTTGAGTATAATTTGAGAATGGAGTCATCATTTCTGTTTAAACCATTCGCAGTGGTCTGAAATTCTGTGAAATAAAAAGGGAGCCTGACATCACGGTTTTGCAATGATTGATCTCTCAAAGGGGTTCACTGGTCACTACCAGAGTCCAGTAACTTAAGTTGGTTTAGCTGTGACAGAATGCATTCAGGTTCTGTAACGCCGAACTCTTATTTTGCATTATTGGAACAGTCGGAGAAAACCTTGGAAAAATGGGCCTGTACCCCTTTCCGTTTAATGGACCGACTCAAGACGAGAGGCGATGAATAGGAGTGTCATTATACTCGGACTAGAATGGAATGATGAGCGGGGCAGGGACGAGGGGCTGATTAGGACCACGCCGAGGTCGCTTCGCTAGCCTCTCCTCCGACCTGATTAGCGATGACACCGGAGAAGTAGGTCCCAGCTAAGTGGCTGGATGTGACTTCCAGCTCAGCGCTAGCCAGGACATTACCGTCATGGCAACCCTCGAACAATTGCGCCCCTGAGGACCTAGAAACTAAAGGTGCGTAGCGCGATATGTTTGTCCATTCTGATGAGAACTGAACTCCTACTCGCTAGTCATTGCAGAATGCAGGTACAAAGTTTCTACATCTGAAACCCATGGCAGCTTTATGGAATGAGCGTGTTTATAGTTCTGTGGCGTGAACCAAAGGAGTTCCTAGTGATAGGTTCATTAGTCAAGAATGAAATGTCAATTACTAAAACTTCCTCAGTGTCTATTTGCACAGTTGACCATTTGGTGAATCAATGCAGGAGAGCACATGATTGTCGGGCTCAAGCCCAACAGCACTTCTCCCTCTCATTTAACCTTACATTTTTGGTTACAAGCCCAGTTCTCCAATAACCTTGCGTCTGCTGTGAGTAAGTAAGCTTCAAAACTGAAAGTACCAATGGAGGTATATGAAACAGCTTAGCATTTCAGTCCCAGGTTTTTGGCTCCCAGTTGCTATTCATATAGTGAACCATGACATGTAGTTTAACTCGGGGCCTGACATGTACGAAGTGTAAGGATCAGTTGGCTGATGTGCTGCCTTCCGAAAAGCAAAAATACTCCTGACATATAATCACACACAAACTTGCTAATGAAGGAAGAGGCTTGCCGTTAGGTTTCAGTGTCTGTCAGTTCAGTAGTAGCTGTAATTTCACACCCACGTTGGGCTGCTGTGTCTGGGCCCACAGTTTCCCCCAGTGGAGATCAGAGAACGGAATGCAAGGTGGCGGGCTGCCGACCCGGTCTCCGTTTCACCTCCATCTCGGTTCCACGTCAGGAGTGGAATATTCTTCATCCTCGTTTCCAATCTCTTCACTGTGCACTTGCTCCTTTGGTTCAGGATGCCAGAAATGTCTGGAAATGCCATTCGCAGGTCCAAGTTGAAGCGTCCCATTAGTTATGTTAAGAGGTGGAATGTTCTGTTGGGTGACCGCATGCCTGTGTAAGTTCATACTTCAGAACTGTGTAAGTGTGAGATGTGACATTGAAATGCAGTACCAATTTCATTCAGTTGCAAGGATACCTCAGATCTGGCCTGTAGCAAGCAAGTCAGTGTCTGTTTGCATAGATCTGTGGAAGCAAAATGTCATTTATCCCCTCAGCCGGGCTTTAGGTTCCCAAAAGGCTTGTTTCACATTACTGAATCACAGACAGAACCATTCAGCACAGGTTGACTAAAAGGTAGTGCCTATATTAAGTCTGCACGTTTCTCCATTTACTGAGGCAATTCAGTTATCATAAACCACCCATTGAGTGAACAGAGGTAGCCTTGAGTCCATATGGAAGTTGAGCGGGGAGCTTGAATCGCACTGAGAATAGCAAAAAAATAAAATAAAATAATGTGCAACCGTGGGGGTATAAAGCCTCAGATTCCACACCCAAAAGAGTTTTGAACTGCAGTCAGAGGTAGGCACTGATTAAATTTCACTGCTGAAGATTCCTAATTCACATTGCTCATTCCTTTAATATGCAGATCTTAGGTATGCAAAGTGCTGCTGCTTTTATTTAAGAAATACATCCTCGGGTGATAGCGGGATGCTTCTTGGGAGAATTCTGTTTTTAGAATAAAATAAATAGTTGTAAAAAGCATCAGATGAGTTTGTATCTTAGAAGATGAAAAGCTAAGGGGCATGAATAATTTATCATAATGCAATATTTTATAGAAATCAAACATGGAAGTAATAAAATAATAAGTTTGAACGCATCATCTGAAAGATGCATCCATTATGATGACCTCAATTCATATTCATTAGAAATAATTTAATCTGGATTATTAATGCACTTGACACTGATTACAAGAACCATCATGAGGTGAGCGAGCAGTACTTACCAGATCAGCGTGTGGAAAATATTCAAATGCATAAAGATATTTTCCCCTTTTCTTTAAAGGAAGCTGAACTTTATGCACTGCAGCTGTTGGCCGTTTTTAGAGAAATGCACCACCATGCACCATCTAATACGAAGACTCAAAATGAAGCAGAACTTAATTTCAAATCCATTTTTCTGCCCATTATGATGTGCTGAGTCTCCAGTGTGGGTTTGTAGAAAGGTTTCAGGCACCATTTCTGAGTGGGTGTTTGTGAACAGAGAGAAGTGAGTGAGTTTGAATGCTAAATAAAGGCTATCGTGTGAATGCACTGTCAGTACTGTACCTACTACCTCATATTAATCAGCTAAAGTCGGAATATCCATCAATGCTTGTTGCAGACAATGAAATGCCCCTCCTAGGCTTTCTTATGTTATTTATTGCTATAGCAAGTGTCTCAACCAGGTCAAAAATGCAGTAATAATGAACTGCAAAGGGTAAAGCTTATCATTACTTTTCATCAATCAAACATAACTTTATTTAAAAAAAATAAACAAAAAAACTTTTTGCTAAAGAAATCTGCAGAACAATATGCTTGGTAAGGAAATTACTAAACAAATTAAATGAGCGCATGATTAATTGATGATGTAATGATATGCATGTACTGTATTTGTTGGGCATGGATTGCTTCACAGTGCAGTCAAAAGTCTTGGGTATACATATTGTAAGGCCATGAAGACAGCTGTAGTGGAAGGCCGGTATTTTCCATTCTGGTGGCTCCACCCCCTTCCAATTGCCAGCTCCGCCCCCTTGTTAAACCCACCTGAATACCATTCTACCTAATCAAGCTCAGTATAAGTAGGAGCCCATACAGCTGTGAAGCTGGGGGGGGGGGGGAGTTTGCTTTGTGAAAAGACTGTGAGTGTTACAGATATTGTATTGGAACCTGTGAATGACCTGTTTTCTGTCTGAGTGCCCGATTGCCTTTTGACCCATTTCCTGTGTGAGGAACTGAACCGTGTACTGAACTATGCTTGTTTTTTGACCAGTCTTTTGTCTACAATTTGTCTTGTCGGTAAGCAGCTTAGGTGCCTGACTTTAGACAGGGCCCAAATAGTTAGACTCACTTGGAGCTAGCATTTTGTTTGTATTATTTTGCTTGTTTTCCTGTTTTCAAAATAAAAGTCCTGGTTACGTTGACCGAGACAACCATATCCGTTCTTGTGTTTGTGTTGAATTATTGGACCTGTCACCCCTCCCCGGTGGCGCCTCCTATCGTTGGGCTACAATATCTGAAAGTTTAATTTCATGACTGGAATTTCCCTGTACCTACAACCAAACCCTTTTCCTGGGTTTTTCTCCAATAACCGACACCTGCACTTTCTTTTTCTCCCACTTAGAATTAGTTTACGTATATGTGCTGTTGAATATGTCAGTCATCAAAGTAGGACACGACAGCCCTGATGACTTAGCGATTTAGAACAGTTTGAGAAAAACTCTGAAATTACTGGAGATGCATATCTTTGGGATCTACTATATGGGGTTATACGGTTTTGCATCAGAGGCCTGGTGCATGATGGGGGATTCCCAGCCGCGTCCGCACGTGTAACAGCACTGCGCCCTGGGAATCCCTAGCCTCCACGCCTCGTTTTTCGGGCTAGCGCTGTACACACTGAAGAACTCGCCCACGGACCAGAAGCAGAAAATGGCGAGCAGTTACACCACATTTACGGAAACCCTGTCCATTTAATAATGAAGTGGGCTGCTGGGAATCCCCCTTATTGCCTTTTCTTGTTTCGAAATGTGAAGTTGAAACTTATTTTTATCAATACTTTTTATCAAAGTTCTAATTTTAAAGCGTCTGTGCTTTTGTAGTCCTAACCCCTTAGTTTTATTTAATTTTTGTTTTACAGTTACACAAAGTTAGTTGGTAGCATTAAAAAAAAAAAAATTAGGCTGCTTCTGTTTATGAATAGGCATTCTCCCTCATGACATCAAAAAACCCCAAACCAAAAACTTGAAACTTCTTAATGCATATTGTCATTTGCTTCAAACTGATATTCCGTTCTATGGATTTCATGGGTACGTTCGGTGTCTGTCTGTGCCACCCCCTCCCACCCTCCCCTCTCCCGCAGGGTTTCGGGCATGAGTGTGTTGCTGGTTGAGGCCTTCTACGGAGGCTCTCACAAACAGCTGATTGACCTTCTCCAGGAGGACCTGGAGGACTGCGTCACCTACACACTGCCAGCCAAGAAATGGCACTGGAGAGCCAGAACGGCGGCCATATATTTCATGCAGACCATTCCAGCCAGTTCCTCCTACAGGTGAGAGCATTCATCAGTTAAACACCCTTTATCACCTTATTCATTTCAGTTGTGGATGCCCATAACCATGGTGAGGATTTGGAACTGTAAGACTTCGGATGCGCTCACTTTTCCCTGTCGCTCATATTTTTTACTTCTTTATCTCAGTAAGATCTGCATTTTTGAAAAATATATGCATTTATGTTTTGATCAGGATGGAAACAGAGCTACATATTGGGATGCTGTTTTTCCCTCCTTGGTATAGGTTTGGTTTTTGCGGGGGACAAGGGGGTTTGCACTGCATGTCAGGGATGGGGTGTGGCCACTACTGCTGGAAAACTCTGATCCAGATTTTCCTGTGCATCAGAACTACTTGTGATGTTTACAAATTAAATGATAAATGTTTATTATTGTTGTTGTTATTATTATTATTATTATTTGTTATTTTTTATTTTTTATTTTTTATTTTTAGTTTGGTTGTTTTATAATCAAATGCAGTGGAAAATGCTGAAAGTTTGTTTCTTCGTGCGGTGTACATATGGTCAATTCAAGTGGGTGCCTAGTATTTTCCACACGTCTTTTCGTGTCTGTTGACCCATTGCCCTTTAGTGCATCGTAAATATGATCAGGCGCCTTAATATCTGCGTATGACATTACACTGAACGCGTTTGGCATGGGATTAGCAGTAGCCCATCAAAGTTTATCGGTTGAAATGGTTTTCCCATCAACTCAAAATCATAACCCAGTTGAGGCTGTGGAAATCACTCAGTCACCTTGAGGTTAAAGCTAGGCTCTCTACACACCAAATGCCTGAACAACTTTTAGTTTTTTATCGTGTTCATTTTGTTGGTAACATAACTATTTTGATGTAAATTTAAAAAGATGTATGTTATGTATTTTATAACAAATCGGAGGGACAAATGAGTAGGCTTATCCCGCTCTTGGCCTGTTAGAATCTGTCATTCCCCCCTCATTTGGACAACGTCTGTGATTTAACCGGAATTATTCGCCTATCTCTGTGTCCGTAAGTGATATTATTCTAGCCCAGGTGTAGCTCTGAGATCCTTCTCAACGATAATTAAGATGATCTTTCTTTCTCTCTGGGCCCTCCTTACACACAAAGCCACTCTGCGCGGCGGTGTAGGCCATATCGATACCACGCAGGGCGGCTGCCCTGTCCCTCGTCATTGTCTAATTCTTTTCAGTGTCGGGGGAAGAAAAAAAACACACTAACAAACTGAGGCACAAATAATGCTTTCCCAGTCTCCTCAGTATTCTTAGGAACACGGGCCAAGTGGAATTAAAGCAAAATGTTGGCGACTGATAAACTCTGTTCGAAACGTTCCTTCGGGACGTTATTATGGCGAGATTAAGTTCTTTAATTCCATAAAATGGATATGAATTTGTCGGGTCAGCCTGCTGGGAGCGTTTCTTTAACGGGAAGAAAATATTAATAATATTTTAGATGTTGTAGGGTATGGATTGGGCCATTTTTCACCATCTCACAAACAAACTGCAGAAATTTCGACACTTATGTTTTTTTTTCTTTTTTTTTGTAAAGCAGCATGAACATTTAAATGTGAAACTATTGTGATTCTGATTCTTACTGTAGCGTCATGAAGCATTTCCAGTGTGAATGATTGGCTGACTCATGAACTTTTGATGGATTATATTGTTGGTGGCAGCAGTGATTTAGATTTCTGTGTGTGTGTGTTTGTTTATGTGTGCGTGGGTATCTGAATCTCACCTGCGTATTAAAAATAATTAAACTTTCCCTGCTTCAGTAATGGGTTTTCCCAGCAGTTGAAGTTAACACAACATGGCCGCCACCACAGATGTTTACCGCTCAGTGGCAGAGCGATTGCACGCTGCTGTCCGTAATTGCTTCTACATGATCAAAGCGCAATCATCGGCCCTCTTCCTAAATGCCGTGGGAGTTGTTTACTCATCAAAACGCTCCTCTTTGCCTCGGGCCTTGAAGTTCAGCCATCGGTTTGCATTTTATCTGCCACCCCCACCCCACCCTCCACCGGCGTATGGTAACATACAATACAGACTTTATTTTTAAAGCATACTTCCAGGGACTTTTCACCGTCATCATTTTTGTACTAGTACAGTAGGAGGGGAAAAAACCTGTGTGCGGAGCTATTCTTTATTGCATAATGTAAAGCTGAGAGGTGCACGATCGAAGGGGTCGAGTCATTATCACAAACTGGGCATTCTGTTGGGTGTGTCAGTTTGTGAAGAAGACATTCTGGTAAATGCCCTAAGCAGAAGAGCAACTGTCATTGGCTGTAAAAGGGATTTCCTCTAATTATAATGCAAGACCACAACGTTTGAGTGGAGAAACTCACTGGAGGTTTTTGGTGGGCTCAGCCATGGAACTTTGATGCTGGGTAACTGCAAGTATCGTCTGTGTTTTGTAACTTGGGCTGTACTTCTTTTCTTGGTGTTGTTTTTAGATGCAAGGGGAAATATGTTGATGTCTGTTGTGATATATGAAAGTAAAGTGGGAAAAAAGTGAATGAATAAAAATAGCGTAGGCACTGGAACTGAAGCAAGTGCTTGTTTGTGCCGACTCATTGTCCCAAGACTGGGTCCTGTACATGAATTAGCTAAATGTTTCAATTATCTTAATGATTTGAGAGAAGTGTCAATTTTCCATTGCGAGGAACCTGCGAACAGTCAGGAGGTATGTGCCTTTTTGCCCAGCGAACACCTGCTACCTCAGCTCGATTTACTTAAGGTCGACAAGAAGTGAGCCATGACCTAAAAAACAGTCACCTACATGAACAGTGGCTTCAAAGGTAGCGTGAAGCTGTCCAAAAAAAAAAAAAGAACAAACAGTTCTGCATTGGCTGCTCGCACGAAAACCTGAAAGAGCCAATCCTCCCACTTGTTTTAGAAGTTTTGCGCACTGCATTCTCACCACTGTGTCTAATTCTTGTCCATGACTCTGATACCAGGGCCTGCAGGGATGGCTGAGTGCACTAATCTCTTTTGTCAAGTGCTCACTGATTGAAAACGTCCAGTTTTGCCACATTGGCACAAGGCCTTGTTTACAGAGACCAGGCTGTGTCTGTCTCTCTCTTGCAGCCATCAGATGCTGCCTTTGCCCAATTTGCTTTAATGTGCAAGTGTTCTTGATACCAAGTTAACAAACTAACTGCCCGTCATCTCCATGAGTGTGCAAGTATGTGCGTCAAGCGTAAGACATAATTTGTCTTTGCAGACATTTTTTATTTTTTTTGTCATTTACTAAGGTACAACGACTGAGTAACTGAGTTTAAGAGTATATTGTATAATGTATGTGAGTGGATCCTTTCAGGAGAGAGAACCACCCTGTTAATCATTAATTTTATTAAAATGGTGCTTATCCCTTTAGAAATCACTTTAGACCACAAAAGTGTAGGTGTTATTTGCAATATTTGCATTTTATGATTCACTTAAATGGCATGTAAATGTAAAGTGGGGAGGTCCCACTGTCAAAACAGCTGTTCTGTGCAGGGCTATGAAAAGGAGGATCTTTCCTGGCAGCACAGTGTCAACCCCTATTGACACAGAAGCATTGATAAATACTTTTTAAACACCCCCCTATATTTGGTGAAGACTGCAAGTCTTATGAGTCCTAAAACATCTTTTAGATTCTAGCTACTGTTTATCTGTTTCAGGATTCCTGTTGACAGGCCACTGGACAATCACTATAGATCTTGCTGTCTGTCTCAGTGAAATACACTATATGACCAAAAGTATCTGGACACCCTTTGGCATGGGGCTGTTTTTCATGGTTTTGGCTAGGCCCCTCAGTTCCAGTGAAAGCAAACCTAAATACGACAGCATATAATCATATTCTAGATGATTCTGTGCTTCCCCAACAGTTTGGACCAGGCCCTTAACTGTTTCAGCATGACAATATTCCTGGGCTGGCAGGAAGTTCCATATAGAAATGTTTTTTTTTTGGTGTGGAAGAACTTGACTGGCTTGCACAAAGCCCTCAACCACATCCAACACTTTTGGGATCAGTTGGAAAGCCAACTGCGAGCCAGGCCTAATCGCCAAATCAGTGCCCGACCTCACTCATGCTCTTCTGGCTGAATGGAAGCAAATCTCTGCAGCAATGCGCAGTATAAAGCCTTCCCAGAAGAATGACAGATGTTATAGCAGCAAAGAGTGGACCAACATCATATTAATGCCCATCATTTTAGATGAGATGTTGGATGTTGGTGTCCACATACTTTTGGCCATGTACTGTATGCATCTGAAGAAAAACACATTTTCAACATACAGAAATGCCAAGTTACTCTCACTTACAAAGCACTGTCTATAAGTAATTAATTCAAACTCGCAAAATCTAGGCCTGTCATTAAAAGTATTGATGTCAAAATTAGGCAGAGTTACATGAAACACCATTGGCTATCTTGGCTCACTGAAATTAAACTAGCTGTATTCCGAAGCAGTGCTACCCAATGTTTCCTAAAGTATTTCAAGTAATTTGTATGACAAATAAATGAAAGTGTCTGTCATATTTTTAAATGGAAGTGTTTTTAATGAGGTATTGTGTAGCTTACATGACAGACCTACTAATGGTTTGTAGGCTGTGTAAAGAGTATCTATAGGGCTAGCTAACATTTAGAAATGTGCTGTTGCAGGGTAACTACAGTAACCTAGTTAAAAAGTAGGCAACATGTAGAAATCTCTCAGCGGAGAACTCACTTGATGAAAATCGATATACCTACCGTGAAGAAACCATTATCTTTTCCCAGTTGCCATGCTACCGGTAACCTTACCTACTGGACCAAATTGCAACGCAGATTTCAACGCAGAGCCATCTGTACAAATGTTTATACCCTTAGTCTGAAGCAAGGTAGCTAACATTAAACTCAGTCAAAATGGCGAATGCAAAACTGTCTAAAGTGTGGGTGTATTTTATTTGGATTTCAGAAATATAAATTTCCCCCAAAGATTATACAGTTGCAAAAGCAATAGTTTAAAATTATCAGGCAATTGTTCGCTAGCAAGCAAGCTAGTTTAACGTGTTAAAATTTGTCTGCAGCTGACGAAGGATTTGAACCTGTGCCTGTCCAAAGGTTTCATGGGCAAACAAGTTACTCTGTAAGCTTCTAGTGAAGTAGCAGCATTTGTGATAAATATAATCAGCAGGAAAAAGAAGGAAAGAAGGCAAAATCCCCAAAGTTTGGGGCTTTATTGTGTGGAAGTTGTTTGTGAATTCTGTCTCTTGACATGAGGTCAGAAGGTACAGAAATTAGTGTTTTTAAGGGCTGATAGTCTGTTGTCATTGTGGTTATGTCTGTGGGAAATCCTGAAAAATGGCAATTTATAATTTAATATAGTTATCTTGTTGGAATTCCCTTGATTAATTAGTCTCAGTATTTCTGTTCTTAAGTATCCCCTGGAACATGGTGTAGTTCTAAATATCACTCACTTGACTGGCATGAAAGCATTGACTGGCCAACCCAACTTTCCCTGGATCTGATACTGCCTTTTAACTTTTAAACAGCTTTTTCACTTACCTGGAACATATGTATAAAACATATTTAAGTTCTGTCCTTCTGTCCTTATGAGAAGAACAACTGCTGTTATGTTTTCCGTCCGCAGTGGCAAATCAAACAGCTGAAAAGTGCAACCTCAACCTGACTTTGAAGTTCTACCAAATCTTAACAGAGACTCCTGGGATTGAATGCAGAAGATTAACCTCAATCTTCATGAAAAGTTAAATAAAATTATTAAAATGTGAAATGATGAATACAACTGCCTCAATGCAACAAAGAAACTACCAGGTTCAGTCTCTGTTTCTCTTGGCTTTATGTGGCAGTCCTTTGATCAAGTTTTTTTTTTCTTTTTTCCACTGAGAGCCACATTTTAATCAGATTAAAAGCTGAGTGGTATCCTCCTGGCTCACACTCAATCTGTTTCTTATTACATGACACTGTAATTGTTTCTGGTTTACAGACATTTAAGAAGTCTCTCTCATGAATGATCACAGGTGTGTATTTTCAAGGGAGGCAATAAATAATAAGCTGGTACAGAGGTTTTGGTATATACCCTCGAGGAGAATCCATTACATTACTCTGAAATTGGTCAGTATTGTACTTGTTAAGTACTATATTTTTTGGCAGCTAGTACAGCAATAAAATTGTGCCTTTTTTTCCCTTTGCATGGTAAACTGCAGAGTTACTGACTGCTACGATTTTGCTGGTCTGAAGCTTGCCTACCCAGGATGTGTGTGAGGGTAGGCTTGGCAGAGAAAGGTAAAAATAGAGATTTTTCATCTGGTTTGAGTCAGGTCTCTTTATTACTTAGGGGTGCTTTTTTTAGTTTTTTTTTTTTTTTTTTGATCGAAGCTCAAGACCGGGCCAGGAAATGCGCAGAATGGCTGCTCCGAAGATGTGCGGGTGACGTGATAGCGCTGCGGCGCGAATGGCTTGTGGCGTTTCCACATGAAAGGCGCACGAGCGAATGGGGCAGATGACTGGGGACTGGGTTAACTTAGCAAGGCCATGAGCTTCAAAGCCCTCTCGGGTTCAACTTGCACTCCGCCCAGCTTAAGAACGTGCCTTTTATTAATGGAGTCCGTCATCTCGTGGTTTTGAACTCACTGTAGTGACTGAGGAGGGGGGGGAGGAGGCCGGGGGGGGGGGGGGGTGGTGTAAGTGTGAAACCATCTTAAATGTAAAGCACCATAAGCGATCCTTTCATACCTGGGAAATGCAGTTTCATGGCTCTGCAGTGCTGAGATGTGACCGGAACGGTGCACGTTTTGGGATTAGAAGATGCCTGGAGGCTGTGCATTTAGAAGCACTCAGATCAAAGTACTCAATAAAGGTGTTTTTTTTTTGTGCATGGGAAGTAGCTGGGAATTAATTTATCCTGCGAATAACCATCTCCATGCTCCCATTGACCTCTTAACAACCCAGAGTTTTCTTTGTTCCTGTCACATCACTGACGGACCGGGTGGGGTTTGGACCGAGTAGCTGCCCTTGTTCCAGTTACATCATTGGGTGGGGATTTGACTCTGGGCTGAATGTTCCTAAGGAGCATTTCTTTCAGTCGTTTAGGTAATGTTTCACTCAACATACAAAACTATGACAGCCATTTCCTGATTGATTGGATTTGTCTGTCGCAGTACTGAGAATCTTCACCAAAGGCCTACAAAAGATTTGTAAGATTATTGACTGTAAACTATAAACATTGAGAACATGTATTTCTTTCAGTTTGTGAAGTGGCATTGACAGTTATTTTAAGAACATGAAAACACTCAATTAGCATAGCATTATTACAGCTTTCAATTCCTCATTTTCATCCACTGTGGCGCACAACTTTATCAGAATTTTAGATCCTAATTTGCATATTATTATGATGTAAGCACTTCCCAACATTCTGCTCCAGATTTAGTATACCCTCTCTCTCTCTCACTCTATCTCTCATTCAGTCACTCATAATTTTACTGTGAATCTGTCTTCAAAACTGTATTTCAGTTGCCAGTTGCAAGTCCATGTTAGCTTAAAGTCAGTACTCTGTCTATGTCAAGCTAACAAACAACCAATATAGACTTTACCATTAGTTATAAATGCATTTCTTTGACATAATCTGCTTTAATCAGTGCCAGG
The DNA here is from genome assembly GCF_013347855.1 of Anguilla anguilla. Lineage (NCBI taxonomy): Eukaryota > Metazoa > Chordata > Actinopteri > Anguilliformes > Anguillidae > Anguilla > Anguilla anguilla. The sequence goes on along the minus strand of NC_049203.1, from coordinate 20,103,675 downwards.
TTTATGAATGTTAATAAACTTTCAGCCTCACAAGGCGGGCTCATCATGTGTATGCTTGTAATAATAATGTCTGAAAGGGCTCATCATGTGTATGCTTGTAATAATAATGTCTGAAAGCAGAAGCTTTTATCATTGTGTTGCACAGGAGTTGGTGGATATTAAACCTTTCTGAAGAAATAATTAGGATCAACGGCATTTAAAATGCAGAATGCTGACCATGGTATTAAGCCTGTGCTAAGCCTGTTAACCAACGAATTAGCAATTAAAGGATTGAGTCCCCCCATAGAGTTAACTAAGGAGTTGCTACCTGAAAATTGATTATGCCATTCAGGGATTGCATTGTTTGCTTGGAAGGCTGTAAACTTGCTGCATCTTCATTTGAAGAAAAATGTTTCGGGCTCATCATTTTTAAGGGATGTTGTTGTTTAATCCTGGGACACCTAATGGTTTTAATTCCCCCTTTTCCTCTCTAATGAAGATTGCCTTCGATTTTGACGACATGAAAAATACAATTAATGCAGTCTTTAATTCCTCTACGTAGCTTATTTTAAGCTGGGTCAACTGCAAAGATTTATTTTAATTCAGGGCAATGATTTTTCTCTATTTGTGAATTTGTTTTGCTGGAATATGACAGTGAGGATATTTATGATAAATTGAGACTTTGATAGAAACATGTACTTTTCCACAGGTGTACTTTAGACTCAGTTGTCTTTTAAAGGATTTTGAGTTCTTACAAGGGGTTTTATAGTACCACTATATATTAATGGCTTTAATGGAGTCAGTCTAACACTTGTCATGAGTCCACATGTTTTTCAACGCATAGACTGTACTGTAGTGATGATTCAGCCAGGTGAAGCTTTTAACACAGGTCATCTTTAGAATATTTAGAGCCCTGGACATATTCCACTGGCACTCCTGCACTTCAGGTCCACTAACATCTGAAGGGTTTCCAGTATGTTTGCCAAATACAGTAGATAGTCGCTGGCTTGCAGCTCAGGCAGGCCAAGTGAAGCTAGCTGCTTTTATCCTGTATGAGATATCTGAGCCTTAACTTGGCTTTTCACTATTTTTCACTGGCCTCACATATGGAAAAGTGAAAGGGTCTCTTTTGCACAACATTTTTCACTAGAATGCTGACTAGAATCATTGCTAGATTTATTTATTTACTGATTTATTTTCTGTCAATGCTCTTCCCAGGATACGACTTGCCCTTTATAACCTATTGTTACTTGATGTTACTTATTTTAATGGTTACTTTATTTATTTAGCAGAAAGAATTTTCAAGCAAAAGAAATCGCATAATAACTACAAGATGAACTCAATGCAACCTATAGAGGAACCAGCATCCCTGACTAGAGTGAAATGGATGCTTTAAAAGAATGTGTGTCTGTGAAAAAGCCCTTGCTGCTTGCTGCTAACATGAAAAAAAGACTCTCATAGGCCAAGCTCCATCAACTCTGGACCAAGAAAGGTTGGGAAAAGGCAGATACACATCCTTTTAGACAAGCAGCTCATAGTTTCACTGTAGTCAGGGAAACTGGTTTATCTCAAGTTGCGTTGAGTTCAAGCTGTAGTTGTGCGGTTTCTTTTGCTAGACACCACAAGATATTTGTCACCTTCCTCCCACCCCGCCACCTCCCACTTTGCAAAATGATTGGATAGACTGCCAGTAATTTGTTTCGTTGTAATTAAAGTTAAAAGAGGATATTTTGAGGAAAGTCAAAGATATTTATTTTGTGAAACGGATCTTTTTTGTGTTATTGTAGGTAGAAATTGAAAAAAGCTTTATTTTTTGGTTGGTTTCTTATTCAATGAATGCTCATCATTAACTGAATTCTTCTCTACCTAAAGTAAAAAATATATTAAAAAATACTTGAATTTCATGAAAATTGTTTCTGCTAAATAAATAAAGTAGCTGATGGTCCTTTAATTTAATCTAGTCTGCATGGTCTTTCAGTGCACATCCGGTGGACCATCGCGTAGAGTCATAAAAAAAAATATTTCCTTGCGTCATCAGTTTCCCCAGTTTCATCCTCCAGAAGGGTATTATTATGAGTAGTCATAATGTTCCTGTCTTAACTGATCCACCGTTGTTCTTATTTTCCTTTGTAGAATTTCTGGCCTTTTTTTTTTTTTTTTTTTTTTTTCCGTCTTGACCTTCAACCTTTCTGAAGACTTAAGCAGTTCCTGTGGCACTGACACTTGCATCTTAACCAAGAAATTTGTGGGCAGATGTTCTCACAAAATGATATCCAGCCACCACTGGGAAATCTGTTTCCCTTTTCATTGCCATCTTTTAGTTTTTATGGAGTATTTTTTATTTTTATTTTTTTGCTGTTTTCAAGTTCTGGAAAAAAAAACAAACTTCTCTTTTGTCTTTTGTATCAGACTTCAGAAAACCTCCGAGGCCTCGCTACAGCTTGAGTAAGGGAGGAGAAATAAAAAATCATGAAAAGAGTCCAGACTTTTCTTTCAGCGCCTCCCTGGCAAGATCAAAACCCTGCACTGGCGGGGCCCGGTGCCGAAAAACGGCCCTGTAGGGAGTCGGGCCTGTGGGTTCCGAGGGGCTGGGCGGGGGATGAAGGAAGAGGGCGTTTAAACGCCGCGGAGCCGCCACGCTGACCCGCCTTTCGTTTCCCAGAGTGCTGTTCGCCAGCTCGGTGCTCAACCTGGCGGAACTGGCCGCCCTCCGACCCGACCTGGCCCGGCTGAAAAAGGTCCTGTACTTCCACGAGAACCAGCTGATCTACCCGGTCCGGAAGAGCCAGGAACGGGACTTCCAGTACGGATACAACCAGGTCCTCTCATGGTAAACGCACGCCTGTCCTCTCTGCCTGTCTCCTCTGTGCAATTCTGAAGCCCTCTCCATCACCTGCTCTGAAAGTTAAAGCCTGTAATTTGAGTTGATTTATGGAGTCGTGCTGCGTGTTTATCCCGCCCGTAGCCTGAATCATGAGGTCATGTTTGCTAAACGTATTACGTTCGCATCGAATAAATCCTGTTTAATGAGAATACATGGAGGGATCCTCATAAATCGTGCGTGCTGTATCGTGTAAGCATCGACTCGCCTTACCTCCGTCTGGACCTGGAGTCCTGCAGGGAAAAGTTCTGGTACCTGCATTAACCTGCATCGGCAGGGTGGGCGCTGCTGAAGGATGGGTGCACGAGGTCCGCGCACGCATTCATGAAAAGCGTGCCTGTGAGCTACAGAAATATCTAGTGCTGTACCAGTCTGTCTGCTGCATACACTGCTTTAAAAAAAAGGATAACAAAGTGAAATGTTCTGTTGTTGTCAACTGATGATAAACACGGTCTTATGACATTTTCATTTTTTAGTTTTAGTCGGGACACATTCACACTCCTGACAGAGCGCCATATTGAATTTTCAGTTCCAACGGTTTTTGCCCCCTGAATCGTTTATTCAATAAGGGCAATAAATGCTTGAACAGCAAACACATTTAAGCCACAGAAACACTGGGGAGGGACGGCAGGCTACTTTTCAGTTCCTGTAATATTAAGCACATGCACAACCTACCTCGGCCTGTGTCAAAATAAAACAGAGAATCAAAAGTGAGTTACGCGTTTATGCAAAAGAGGTACTGTAACTGTGCCTATAAATGTGCACATCGGTGCTTTCTAAAAATCCCTTTTGAAAGCGTATTTGTTTCAGGAAGTACAATCAGCCCATGGTTTTCTGTCAAAGGCGTTTAATTATGACAGCCCGAATCGGTGCTGTCTGTTTGGGTGTATAGCCATTCTTCTGGAGAAGCGGCATCGTAATTAATCACAATAATGCAAAATTAATATGCAAGAAAGAGGAGCACTCCATAAAAAATTATTGTTGATTTCCATCGGGCAAAATGTCAATAACTTTAATTTTCCAAATTACCCATTCAATCAAGATTTAATTCATTAAACCAGATAGAGATGGCGACTGCCTGACCTTAGAAAGTAAACTTTGCAAAGTAAATTATTCATTAAGAAATGTTTTATTGGATTAAATTCAGCATAATGTTTCACCACTCTTAAATGTGATTTAATGGTGCGTATAATTTACGAAGTAGATCAGCTTATTTAGAGTCCCAAACATTGTCTTTATTTGCATATTGTGTTTTTTAAAAACTATTTGAAGACAGAATAAAACAACGCATTTGAATAAAAACAACACATTAATACTAACAAAAATATTAGGAATAAAAATGGCTGCCATGTAGCTGTTCTCTGAATGTAAGTGTTTTACCTGAGTTGTTTGATACTTGAATCTATTTTTAGATAAAATCAACTTCATCAGAACCATCATCAAACGTATTTCTTGAAATGAAATGTGAACAAAATGGTGGCAGATGCATATCTTTTCTTCTTACCTTGACGTGAATTTTTATTCGTCACCATCTCTGAGTCATGCCGTCTCATTGTGTGGGAAGAGGTGTCACACCAAAGTAACAGAGTTGGTGGAAAAAGCATGCCGTGGCAAACTTTGATAATTCTGTCTGCAACGGCTCAAACTTTGGCTGCATTTTAATTAAGGGGGGAGGGGGGGGGGGGGGCAAAAAAAGGAACTGAGAAAAATGACCTAAACTGAAAAGGCTTAGAAATGATTACGCAATCAATTTTTTAATGACAGCTTCTGTATACACGCTATGCCATATTGTACACAGTGCCTTCAAACAAAGCTGTTATTTCTTCAGAATGTTCTTGAAGAAACATCCTATTTTTCCTTAAGTTCAATATCGTTTTGCAAACTCTGCAGTTCCTTCTCCAGGTTTACTTAACCGTCGCTTACATCAGTTCTCTTTATCTTTCTTTTTTTGTATTTTCTCCATTTTGCAGCTTGGTGGCAGATGTAGTGGTGTTTAACTCTGCTTTCAACATGGAGTCCTTTCTCACGTCCATATCTGCTTTCATGAAGCTGATTCCTGACCACAGACCTAGAGCTCTGGAAGCGCTCATCAGACCCAAGTGCCAAGTGCTCTACTTTCCTATCGAATTTCCCCATGTCAAAAGGTTGGTATTTTTCAAGCTCACGCAGAGACAGTAATTTGCCTTCCAGGGATAACCACACATTGATTAAAAAGCAGCGCATTTGCCTCTAATCCCTCCGTGGCAAGCTGCTAAAGTTTAGGTACCCAGTAAACAAGGATCCGGAGTAAAGTCTCAAAAGTGCGCGTCGAAAGACGGGGCGCGTGCAGATGTTCGTCACTCGTTTCGAGGTCAGCGTTCTGGCTGTCTGTCCACTGTCCTGTCCTGTTCATCTGTCGGGTGTACATTATGCTTTTTGTGTATCATTTCCACCTCATTCTTAATCCGGTTTTAAATAAAGTTCAGCAGTAACAACATTAGTTCTGTTTACCACACCTACTTACCGTTGAAATTTAAAGAAAGAGGTTCACTCCTGTTCAACAAATCTTGATTATGAAGTTTGAAAGTTGGGTTTTGGTTTTAGTTTTCCAGTAGAACAAAGTACAATAGAGATACTGTGCAGAGCGGAACAGAACAGCATCTTTTTATTTGTAAATTGGGATCTCGGCTCGGTGGCTAAACAAAATCTTTTTTTCCTTTATTTGTTTGTTTTTCTTCCTTGCCAAAAGAATCCAAAATCTGAAATGTTGCAAAAGCATTTTCATAGCACTGGTGTGCTTCTCATTAAAGTGAAAATGAACACCAGCTTTTCCTCGATGCAAATGTGGTGACATCACAATAGAAATGGAATTATAAATCGGAGGCAAAGACAGAAAGTTCCTTTTCTGTCAGGCTCTGAGTCAGATACCTGCATTTCCAGAATGAACATTTTAACTAAATTATTTTATCCCATTTATATAAAGTGCGCATTTCTTTTGTGTTGTGCTGTTGAAAGAAACATGAAAATACAGTGAATAAAAGAGTTATCAGATGAGTTTTGGTTTTACAGCAATATTGCTATATACTGCTATTTGGTAGCAGTCTTAATCTTGTATAAGTACACAGAAAAGTACTGTCCATGTAAATGTATATATTTGAACACAAACAGACATAATTATTAAAGAGTAGTTTCTGAAGTTTGGTCCTAGAGGACAGATCATCACTGAAAGTAGAAAGCTGACAGAATCTTTGCTTACAATAATTGTGTGGTTAAGATCTGGTCTTTCCCTCTGTGTTTGTGTGTGCATGCATTTGTGTGTGCGTGTGCATGCATACAAGAGAGAGAGAATAAAACTGCATGCATGTTGACCTCCGATGAAAAGAAAATAAAAAGAAACAATCTAAATGCAAAAATCTGACCAGATAATTATTATTATTATTATTATTATTATTATTATTATTATTGTAGTAGTAGTACTAGTAGTAGTAGTAGTAGTAGTTGTATTTGTAGGAGTAGTATTAGTATTTGCTTTGCTGTGATGTAAGTTTGTCATTTGAAAAAGAAAGAAGAATGTTGGAATGTAGATCATGTTCCAGCATCAGTATTTATTGAAAGCATATGGAACAAATGACAGGATAGAAATGACTGTTCTACAGATATCCTTAACACTACAACATTATGAGATAATTTTCTGTTTTTATTCTTTGTTTTTTTTTTTGTATCTGCACACGGTGGAACATGCATGCCTGTATGGTCCAAGCTGTGGGTGGGGGGACCCACTGGTGGGTTGCGAGTGGCTTTGAAGTGCCTCACAAGTTGCGTGTGAAAAGCACATTTTTTTAATCCTCTATAGGCATTCAAACAAATCAGACGTACACTGCATTGGCTGGTTTGCGTGCAATTATTAATGAGTGCAGGTTTACATGTGCAATGTAGAATGTATTATAGTTTCATTGTACGCCCTGTGTCAGAAATTCAAACGCTTGAATATTCGAAAGGCTTATTAGAAACCATGTGTGATGGTACGTATGTGGAAACAGTTTGTGAAAGTACAGGAAGAGATTGCTGCATTTCTGTCTTTTTTTTAGACATGAAAAAAAAGAAAACTATATTTCTCAATGTGAATCTCTGTCTTGCATACACTGGAAACTGGGGCACAGGTAAACAATATGTTTTTTTTTATATTGTTCTCCGTAGCACAACATAGAGTGGACCTCTAACACCGTTAGAGATGTATCTGTGGTGGGAAAAATGTTCTTGATTTCAGGGACAGAACTGAGAGGGGAAAAATCTGAGGTTAAAAAAAAAAATTATAAATATTGTTAAATTTGTGCCTGTACGTCACACACACACGCACCCCCGCCCGCGCATGCGTGCACACTCCCACAGCGGAGCTGGTTTAGGTAAAACAAATAGTTGAAAATAAAACCCTTTGTATCCTTTTGCCTCGGCGCGCTCATTAATCAATCAGCGTTGGAGACATTGACAAGCGGTAATTGAATAAGGACTGACCCCGGTTAGCGGGCGGCCGCAGCGAGACAATGCGCACTCATTCATCACCGCGCGGCCCGGCTGCACGGGGTGTCTCCTTTCCCGAGCTCCGCCTTTCAGCGCGCTGGGACCGGCAGCTCTGACCCAATCGGCTGCGCCTGCGACTAGCAGGTGGCTAATTCAGGGGAGCCGCGGCGTTCCGTCACGCCGGCCTGAAAAACGGTCGCGTCCCCAAATCCGCCGAAGCGCGACCCGCTTTAGACAACAAACGTCGAACGACGGAGAAGGCTAACGGGGAGAACCGCAGCCGAGCGCGCGCGGGAGATTAAACGACGATCCGTCTTTACGTAACGATCCGTGCGGACGCGCGGGCCGCTTCGCGAGGCTTAAAACGTTTCGGAATTGTCAGGCGAACCTGAGACCGTCCGAGATCAAAGACGCCCTGTTCTGGTTTTTGGACAAGGGGATCTCTTTTCACGGAGCGTGCCAGAAGTACAGCGAGCCTTTCATGCAGAATAAAACGCGTTGGCTTTTTGAAGTTTGACGCCTGCTTAAATGCAGAGAGGGGCTGGAGTTCAGGGTTTTCCCTTTCACCAGCTGCAGATGATCTGCCCTCACTAGAAGATAATCAGCAAAAAAAAGTAGCTCAGAAAAAAATCTGTGGCCACCTCTAGCACGTGGGACCCGCAGTACATTGATGTGCCTCTCAGGGACCAGTGGGGCCCTCAAATGACTGAGTTAATATTGGAATGCTTCCGTAACCATGGCAGCTGCCAGGAAATTGTGCTCAAAACCTTTTTCTGTAAGAAGCGCAGAGGTACTGCAAGGTACTTTATGCATTTGATATTAATTTTTTTGTTTAATAATTTAGTAAATCAAGGGCTGGAGAATACTACTGGGTTTTCTTTTCCTTGTGAAGGCAGTTGGGGGGGGGGGGGGCTTATAACGAGAGAGGAACAAGTGAGACCTCATGAAAGAAATAAGCAAGAAAGAAAGTAGCTGAGGATTGTTGAAAGTTTTTTTCTTTTTTCTTCCTTTCTTTTTTTTCAGATATTGGCTATTTGAAACATTTCTCTCCTCACCAAGAAGCATTCTTTGGCAATGTCTCTGTGGCATGTGAATAAATTAGCAAGAGACGACGACAGTTGGAAGTTGGAGTTTGTAAACCGCAACCTTATTTGTTGAGTACATCAGGGCAGAATTCTGAAATTCATAATGTCCTTCCTGTACCAAATACTCTCCATGTGTCACCAGATATAATGTTTTTCAACCGGGAAATTAATAACACTCTTTAGAAACACAACAAGCGTCCCAATTTCATGAATCTTTAAATAATTAATGCTGCGAATTTCCTTTTGACTATCTTAGCCACTGAATCGGCAGCCTTTCATCGGTATTCTATAAAAATGTTTTCAACAACAAACAAACAAAAAAAGTCTCTTTAAAACTGAAATGCATTGAGGATTTTTTTTTCTTAAGTTTAGGGCTTGGCCGCTGTTTACTCCGAGCTCCCCATCCTCAAATGACCCGCACATGCGCTCTGATTACTCGACTGCCCGTAGCCACGGCGACGTGATCGAGAGGAAGCTCTCCCACATTTTAATCAGACTGTTGTGATTTAAGCGCTTTGGCCAGAATTGATGAAAGCAGCTGTCAGTTACCTTTTCAGTTATTTGTTTTCTGGTTTGTGTCTGCCGCGTCCTGGTTCTCTGCCGTTTCAAAGAGTTCCTCCTCTTACCCACCGTTTGTTTAGGAGACTCAAAGAAATGTAAATAAATAGCAACAAAGGCAGTGGAAAGGTATTCTCTGCAAACTTACCATGCTCTTCTCCCGCACAGAATTGATGGCAATGGAGTCCATATGGTCTCGGGAAGTTCTGAGAAATGGACGTGATCAGTTGCGGCTGAATTAAGGATCAAAAACTGTGCCTGTGATTTGATCTTAATAGCAAAACTGGAAAGGATTAAGGTATGGCACCGAAACCGTGTTTACAAACAGTGCCTCCCTTTGATCGGGTTAAGTTGTGCTCCCCTATGCTCCCCTATGCAGGTTTTTACAGCCCTATACTTGACTTACCCACAACTTTTGGAGTCATAAGTTCTCTGAAGCACTGAGCAAGGTTTGTTTCTTTTCCCGGAGTTAGATGGAATACTGTTGTCAGCTAGTTGTTATTCATATCTGAATAGAATCTCTGTTGCATTCTGAGTCTGCAAGACCAACAGTAGCTGAACACTAATGGTGGTCTTTTACAAATAGTTGTGAGTTTATTATGATTTGGCACAGTGCGACTTCATTTAATAAAAACACCCAAAAGGCTCTGTATGAAAATGTCTCTGAATCTTCTGGTGCTTTTTTGTAAATTCTGAATTTCAGAGTGGTTTTTTTTGGGGGGGTGATTTTTAAATGTTTTTATTGATACAGATACTTATTGATACTGAGATTTTGCATGCAGGTCACCATACTCTCTGCATGTTTTTTTGTATTTTCCCCAACAAACCGATAAAACTTGAAGTGTCTGATCCTTTCATTCGGTTAGAATTGTAGATTTACTGAAGGGTTGAATAATTTTATGTGATCTAGTCAGTGGCATGATCGGCCCATGAAGCAGAATAAACTATTTGCTGAATCTGTGCCCTTAAAATACAGCCTTTAGTTTCCTATCCTGACATTGGCATTGCTGGACCAGTGTTGTGACAGGTCTTTTTTTTTGTTTGAAAGACCTGTTCAGTGCATGTGAAGAGTTATTTTTAATTATTTTTATTTATTTATTTGGATTGTAGCATTGTGGATGGCTGGGTGCTTTCACTTGTGTGGAATGAGTGCACTCAGAGGATGATGATGATGATAATGATGTAAGGTGTGGAATGTGATATCAGCAGGATGCAAAACTATAATGATGACACAATTATCAAGGAGGGTCTTTGACATTTAGGCCGTCATTCGTTAATAATTGTTTTTATGTTTGACTAGCAACAGCAAGGTTTCATTTTCCTGTACAAATACAGTTTGGCAAGTTCAGTAATCACTGAAACAAACTGGTCAAACTGAGTTTGAGAAGAAAAAGTGCAGTGTTTGCATTTACTTTGTACAAAGTGAAATTTAAGGCCAAATGTTGATTGAATACAGGCCTTATTTGTATGTGTTTTAGCCAAAAGTGGAGAAGTAAAACTCAGCATTTTGCGGTCACTTGCGGGGCCACAGGGATTGACTCAGTGTTCCTGCTTACATCTTCAAAGCATTTCTCTAGACAGTCTAAAATCAATGTGATTTTTTGATTGCTTGAGATGTGCATGATTATTACCAATAAAGGGAATTGCATCACGACTTCTTTTTTTTTTTTTTTTTTGCTTTTAAATTTGTGTTTAATCAAATTAAAGATAAAGTCATCAGTGAAATTGCCGTTGATTTATAAACATGATAATTGGAGGCTTTCCTCCTAAGTACCTTTTGCTGGTGCTGAGAGTTTAGTTTTATTGCTTAGTCAAACCAGTTTTAAAATTGCCTATTGAATGGAATTCTCCCATGACCTGCCAGATGCTACCATCATTAATACCTTTTCACAAGAACCCCCCTCTCCCCATCCACTTCTTAAGTAGAGCAGAGCTTGGCAGGGCACTAGTATTTGCAGAGTACATAGTTTATCTCTCCCAGTATTTCTTGGCTTTTTACAAATTAAATTTTGTGAGTTCAAAATCTTCTTAAAACTCTGTAACGTTTTGCGTACATCAAGCGGTTTTGCTGGGGCTTGTGTTCTTTGTTCATCCAGGCTCACAATTAATGGTGTCCAGTTTCTACCAACTCAGAACTGTACAATCAATCCCAGCAAATAGCAGTCTATAGGCAATCTCATGTATCGACAGGCTGCATGGCTTCTAGCATACGTAATGGATAACTCCAACATCATTCCCTTCATTATTTGTTCCAGCAAGAAAAAAAGACCTAAGCCTTTTCTCAGCGAGCCCAAATCAGTGTCCTGTTTCTGACTTGATAAAAAAAAAAAAATCTTGCCTTAAAAATTCTGTATTTTCACATGTGCATACACAGTCAACTCTCGCATCCTTGGCTGTGTTTGTTTAGTTGCTTCTCCTCTGCTCTTGTGCCTGTAGCGGCTGAACTCTTGAGCTGGGCACACGATAATGCTTACACAGGCTGCGTTGCTGAGCGTTCCTGTGCCGCTCGCTGCCTTCGCGAATTGCGTTACGCGGTAGCGTAGGCCCGTGCTCTCGTGCGATCTGCGCTCCGTAACCAAAAGTGCCCGCCAAATTATCCAGCCAGCACAGCGGGTGTCAATCAACTCCACCCCTCTGCTCTCGAGTATATCAGTATTACGTGCAGTTGTTCCTCATTCCAAAGCATGTAACTGAATGGTCTGGTTCCAAAGTGACACAGGCCAATGTACATGCATTCTTTTAGCCCCTTTTACTTTTTATGATTTCACATTGGATCTGCTGCCTTGTTGACATGAATGTACACCAGCGGCATTGCAGTGAGCTTTGCATCTACTTCTCCGTGCAGAAGCTGGAATGGTACCCCATTCTCAGTGTATGAGTACCCTGCGTTTACCTGATCTCTTATGAGTTCTAACGATTCCTCATGCAACTTCTTGGCAGTCAGTTCCATAATCTCTGCCTCTGGCCATTACATTATGTTAAATTAAGTTGCCGGATTGGGTCCCAGCAGCCGCGTCTTCTGGAGTCACTGGCAGTGTGCGCAGTCTTTGTAATAGCAGAGCCCGGTTTTAGTGCTTTGGTTGCATTGTACGTGAAGCTGGAGATTCAGATTCACCAGTGCACATGTTAAAGGAAGCCTTAGGCAATGTTTAGAAATGATTAGCAGTTTACCCTATGATTATTATTTAGCACACACATCTAATTGGAGCTTGAAATTCATTGTAAGTGTTCTGAGGGTATGGGGGGAAAAAAACTATGATAATGACTTTGAAATTGAGTATGAGAAAGCGCTTAGTTAGCCATGCCAAGCTGAAGTCAATGGCCCTCACGGGGGTTATTTATAAATACTCCGTACATCCAACCGACCAACCAAACCAATCCCCTCGGGAGGGTTAACTCATTGAACAAGCATAGTTATTATGTAACATGTATTGTGATGTAGCAAAAATAAAGCCTCATTTAGAATGTATGTGCTACAGGCTTTGTCAGTGAAGTTTTCCCCTTGAAATGCAAGGCTAGAAAAAAGGATAGTCCATCCTTCTGTATATTGGGTGGGCGCTTTATGTACAGCTGGTAGACTGCTTTAGGCTGTGGTCTGTGCCTTTTAACACTCGATGCCCAGCTCTCAGGCCTTGCTTTTGTTCTGCTCCGTTGAGGAGAATAGTAGGAATGAGTAAGCAAGCTTGACTCTTGCTCTCGAACCAAAGCTAATTTGACAAAGTCTACCGCACAGCCCACAATTATATTACCTCAGCAGTGCTGGGACCAGTGTTCTATATGTGAAGTGAGAGGAGGAAAAGATTAGCTGCTCTACACTTCTGTTCTGTTGACCATCTTTATAGATATAGATTGCTTTGACAGTTCTTTCTGCAATTTGCCTCATTAAAGCCAGTTCTCCTTGTGTTTTCTGTGTTAGCTCGGAATGTGTTGGGCACCAATTTTGGTCTCGTTGAAAAAATAAATAATTGGAAAGAGTAGTAATTGAGCGAGTTTAAATATGACAGAAATACAGCTGTTTGGCTTGTGTGATGTGCCTGCCTCCCCAGTCCCCCAACCCAATTGAAAGTTTTTACATTTTGTACACTGCAAGTCTGAAAAGACTGTATTTTATTTTATTTTATAAAACTCTAAATCCAAAATAGGAAATTAGTCAATTTATGTGTGTGGGATGACCTGTTGTCTTGACCACACATGTAGTTACCAACTGGCTTCATCTGAGTTTTCAGGAAACATAATTGTTTGCATTCATGCTATTGACTGGGCAGTCAATTTTGTTCTGCCCAGCATGTCTTCAGTAAATATTACTATCCATCAGCGTGAGCACTAAAGTAAAAGATGGTTTGTTTTCACACTTAAAGGAGACATGAAATAGTGCCCTTAACTTAATCACCACCTTGTTTTACTGCATTTGCATACATTTGCATATTAATTGGACTTCAGATTAAAATTGGTTTTGTAATTTTAATTAAGTGTTCACAAAGGTACATGATTAGAACTGTTTAAAATACAGACATAACTTGAAGCAAAGGCTTTGGTGCTGTTTTTCTTGGTGGTGGCGGGGGGAGGGGGTTGAAGGGGGGGGGGGATTAGTTACAGGGAATGTCTGTTTTATGATAGTAATTTTTAATCTTTAGTAGATTATGCTGCCAAACAGACTGGGGGTGGGGTATCAAATTTGTTCTTGTCTTTAAAGATTCATTTCACATTTGCGCTGATTTGCGGTACTTGACGCAATTCTTCTGTTGTGCTTTCCTGATTGTAAATGAAGCATTTCAGACGTGACTACGGAGAAGAGCATTTTGATGTTACACTCAAAGCAGCCAAATTATGTAAATGCGTTTATGAGTTCATAATAAAATATTTACATCTTTATCAGCGAGATTGGGAAAGTATGACAGCATCTCAAGGCTCCAGTCGGCCTTGCTTCGTTGGCTCATCTGTCAAGAACCACAGGAAGTGTTCTCTGCCCTCATTGGTTAAAGTAAGCGGGCAGCGATAAAACATCTCTAAAATGATTCCTGCTGTTCAATTAACCGAGGATTCGGAGGTGAGAGGTGTTGCACCCTGCCCTAAACTCTCTTGATAAAAATCAAAGTTGTTCAGGGTTAGACGGGTTAGGCTGTTTGGCTCCTCGTACAAAATTGCACACTGTTTATGCGAACACAAATAGCACACTATGTCATACAGAGACTAAAGACCAAGTTTCTGATGCAATTACAGTGAAGTCAAGCTACCATGATGGAGACTCGGAGGGAAACATAATATTACTATAGCATTTCTTTGGTGTGGTTTTGGAGTTTTCTGAGAAACATTTGGAAGTGTTTTTCTCATAAAATACTTAACTATTAGAGAGTTAGGATACAGTTTCCCTGTATGACTTTGTGTTCCCACTGCCCTGAAGGGGGTTTTCATTTTTGTTGCAAAGTCCACAACGGTTTTTTGTTTATTCTTTGGTTTAAAAAAGCTTTCGGGATGTTGTGTGAGGGATGAAGAGCAGTCATATTGCCTTAAATGAGATTTTAATCGATCCCGTTAGCTTCCAGAGCTTTGCTGCATCTGAATGGCTGGGGCCTGCAGTACTGCGTGCTCAATATTACGGTGGCAGATGGTGCTGTGTGGGGCTCACGCCAACAGCTTGTCTTGAGAACTTTGATCCGCGTGATTCTCCATATTACTTACTGTACGCACTGAGGTCCACCGGTCTGGTCAGAGTTAGCATGAAGCAAAAGTAGTTTTGCGCTCAGTGCGGACACACAGATAATCAGCTTTACCTGGGACAGTCCTGTTACACTACGATGTCAATAATCTCTTCTTACTAAATACCTTTTTATATCCCATAATGCAATGGGGTCCTCTGAAGATGCTGGTGTTTGTTGCAGCTCCAGTGTTAATTGACTGTAGCCATAGACTGCATTGAATCATTCATTCTTCTAGTGTGGTAAAGCGCTACCTAAAGCCTTGTCCAGGGGCAGAAGCCATAGTCCACAGAACCAATTATTGCTTTTCATCCAGGTGATCGCTGTTTCTTATGGTTAATTGGTGGAAATAGATTGACATAAATGTGTCTTTCAGTGGCAGGTTATCGGCCGCCACCCTGGCAACGCCTCATGCCAACCCTTCTGATCACGCACCCCACATTCTTTTCAAAAGCCTTGTTTCAAGAGCGACATCAGTTCTTTTTTTCCCCCTTTTTCTTTATTCCCTCCTTCATTCCTCTCTTAAATTGCAGTTTCTTAAATTACTAAGCCACCCTAATAGATACAACCTGTTCTGGCTCTTAGTGGGTTTTCTTCGTCGAGCGGAGCGAACATCTTCGCTCGCTCTCTGCGAGTACGGGGATAAAAGCTATCTGCGGTGTTCGACGCCACAGAATCCAGATCGCTCTCGGTCATAAATTCATCTGGCCTTCAACGCCAACTTCGGTGCCAGCTCTTCAAATGTGGTTTCTATTCCTTTGACTTTGACATCAGAGTCTTTCCATCCTCACTCTTTCTTACTTTTCCCTCCTTTTCTCCCTCCACCCCCCCCATCCCCCCACCACCAAAAAAGAAAATAAGCTGACAAAAGACTGTACAAAAGCATTACGGTATCTCTGATTTTTTCTCTCCTGTTGCGTTTCACCATTAAATATCCATCACTCTGATGAAACGTGGAGTTGGCGTTGTGTGGGAATGTTAAAAAAAAAGTCACTGCGTAGATTTGGCGTGTTATTCCATCGTGATTTCACTCACAATAACAAAGTGACTGAAAAAAGTGTGACAACGGAAAGATACATTTTGAATCGGACTGAAAGTGAAACCTTTGCGGCAAATAAGTCTTCCTGAAGAAGTTGAACGTGGGGAAAAAGGACTGTCTTGCTGAGTTTGGTTGACGGAAAGAAGCTACCTTCAAACTATGTTTTTTGTAGGAAAATGCATTGCCCTGCTGTACTCAATACTAAAGTAAAGAAAAAAAACACAAAAGATAAAATACCCCGGCAATCCTGCTGTGATAATTATGATCTGTGGATGAGGTGTGTATACACTATGTGTAAGATTGCTTGTGTGCATGTGTTTGTTCTTCTGGGACAATGTGAGGTTTTCTGCTGCTTTTCTGAAGATGAGAATTTGGCTTCTATTTGACTAAACTGCTTTTTCTCAGGTTTTTCCCGGCACACAAGGAAGAGGTGTACGCTGCGGAAAAGGGAGAATCCCTGGCCATACCGAACCAGGCCAGTCCCCGGAGCTGCACCGAGGGGACACAGCCGACCCCAAAACATCTCTCGGGATCCGCTACGGGACCCCAGGAGGAGACCCATGACCTGAGCCAGCAGGGGGCGGCGCAGTATGGAGACCCTGGGGAAGGGATTCCTTGCCAAGAGGATGATGATGAGCTAACTGAACTGAAACCCTGCAAAGTGGAAAAGGACTCTGATGGAAGCCCTGATCAGCAGAGACCCCTGCACATCGTTTGGCCCCATAGGTGGTAAGGGATTACTCTACTGCCTGTACATTTCTGCAAGTGCAGGTCCTCGCCATAGAATATTATCACTTTTAAACAGTGGTGTGTGGGCGGGGCTTCATGAACCAAAATATGGATAATGCTATCTCATGTTATCAGTGGCATGCTGATCTGGATCAATCACTGGATTTTTGGGTGGAACATCTTTTGATTGGATCAGGCAAGTGAGTGATTGATTGATGTCATGTGTTGGCTCCACCCATTATTTGGATCCAGCCTTGCTTTCCCATCAATATTCTGTTGTTGCTATATGAGTGTAAGATTCACGCCTTTAAGTTTTTTTCATTTTAAGTGACTGCCAAACTTGCAGTACTAAGGGTGGATAAAAGCAATGCTGTTTTGCAGTATGCTTTACTCAACATTAATGAGAAACCACACTGCATTTGAATTATATTTGCATTCACGCAAAACAGAAATCACACATGGAATATAAGCCTTTTTGCTCCTTAATGGAATTTGTCAAAATTAGGCCCTCTCACACTTCAACCATTGGAAATGCTTGGCTAAACACGTTTGGCCGTTTCCCTCCCAGAGAAATTTACCATTAATTAAGGGTAAACTCTTTGGAAGTGTGTGAAATGTAATAAATATAACAGTGCAAAAAAAAAAAAAAAAACTTTCTAGGAAACAAGGAAACATTTTTGAAAAAAACGCAAGTACTGAATGGATTAGCTAATCAGTTGAATTCACAAAATTTAGGGCCATAATAAGAATCTTATGAATCCCGAGAAGAAGGGTGCTTCTGTGCATCCAAAAAGTCTGATTTCCCCATCTGCTGGGGCAAAGAGGCACTTGGCATCCGTACGCTTCAACTTTGTTCACTTTTCTGCCAAAAAGCTATTGACAGAAAATCTGCCCCCTCAGCAAAAAACATGTTATTTTCCTGTAAATCCAGACTCTACAGGACGGCAAGACACAGATCCCCCACAAAGCTTGCCGAAGGGTGTCTCAACTCAATCAATCAAAATGTACTTGCTTTCGTTTTCTTTTCAAAATGCATGATGGGAATAAAAGACACAAGTTTTAACACATTGTTCATGAAATGGGATTTAATGTTATTTTGAAAGGCAAAAATAAAATAAATTTAAAGATAGCTGTAAAAATAATGGTGAAATGATTAACATTTTAGTGCATATATTTACCTGCTCACAGTATGTTTAAAATAAATGCTTAGACAAATGAATAGACAATGCAAGTATTGTTTGCCATTATAGTTTGAGACAGTTCTTGAAATGGAAAATGGTTTGGTTTGCTGGAGCTGGAAAAAATAATAGCTTGATGGGGAAAGTGTTCAGAGTGCCGGAATCTTCCACCCGTTATATCCGGTCTTCTCTCCCACCTGCTCGAAATATCCGTAACCAAAAAAACCCGCAAAAAACATACATTTTGTAATCTTCTGCAAAACAAAGATGGATTATCACCGCTAACATCCCCGTCCTCGTGAACTTTGGTTTTATACCGGTGGTAAATTAGGATTTAAAGCGGTAAAACGGGCTGATAATCTCCTCGTGGGGCAGCACTCGCGTTTCAATCTGTTTTTTTTTTTCTTCTTCTACCCTGTTCTTTTACATGATTATTCCTTTAGGTCCGTTAATCTGCATGTGGCCTGATTAGAGGTCGGCTTCATCCCCAACAGATTAAAATGGGGAAGGGGGTGGGGGGGGGATCAGTAGGCCTGTGTGGCTTTTCATTTGGGGAGGAGGGTGGGGGGGTGGGTTGCAGGTGAAGATGCGTGCCTGCGCCGCGCCGCCGGGAGCGAAATCGCCTTTGCGGCGGATTTGAGTCCCGGCGCATTAAAGCTTGCGAAAACCTGCCGCCCCGCTGATCGAGAGCAGCTGCTGGCAAAAGGGGATTTTTATCTTCTTTCTGAGATACTGCAAAGTAAATACAAACAATCAACAAACGCAAAATGGCTCCCCAAAAGAGAAAAAGGAAAATGAGGTGACCGGCGGCGACGGGAGTTTGCCCCGAGTGCACGCCCGTGTTTCCCATATGGTGTACGCCTCGGTGATTCGCCTCCTGCTCTCCTTAGTAACCGCTCCTCGGCCCGAGATGTGACAAACGATTCCGAGGGGCTGGTCCTCGAGGCCGTGCTCTAGGCGTGCATAATATTAATTGTACACTCCCCTCGAATGACTCTGTTTCCTCTCACCGTTTGTAGTTTAAGAATGCTTTTGGGTTGGTGGATAGTGTCAGCTGTGAGCCTGGAAGGTTGTGGGTTCATTACGAATCTGCATGGGGCCTGGAACTGCAACATAACCTAGTTGGTTTTGGGGACAGGGCCCTTTTATAGAATGGTCCTGTGCAGGGGAACTTCGTCCTGCATTAAACCTTTGAACTCAGAGAAACTATCCAGGCTTAAACATGAACATTTAAGGACAATGTATTTTTTTATTAAAGATAATTGTACATGTATAAAGCGTCAAGTAAAGACACTTCCTGGCATTTTACTTGCCATTGGTATATTGTGATCGACAGATTAAGCTGGTGAAGATATAGTACATTTTATTAATATTTATTCAGGTCACACAGTTTATGCTTCAGTTCTCGTAACACCACAGAATTGCAAAGATACTTTTATGCTAGATTTGCAACATGGAAGTTTCAGGAGGAAAAACTAATTTTTAAATTACACACAAATACAGTCTTCCAAAGGAGACTCAGGACACATGAGGAATTTCCCAAATCTTAATTCACGCCATAGTCACTGTACCCCATCATGCTTTATTTCCCTAGGGCTTATTTCTTGGGTACCTGGGGTGTCTGTTCATTTCCCCTCTAGATACTACCCTGCAGCCAATACAGAGAGTACCGGATTTCAGCTAATCCGCATTTGTTCAAATGCGCACAGTACATCCGCATTGACCTGCATATGAATATGTCATAACCTCTCCATATGGTTGATGCATTATATTTTGAGGATCTGATAAAACATGTCAGATCGGATAGATGCATTACTGTCTATCCCGCTGGATTAGCATCTTGTTCTGTGTTGTATGTAAAATGGCTGTCAGGTTTTGTGTCTGTAATGTAAGGCATGTAGGGCTTTAAGATTTCTGATTTCTTTCCTCAGTTAATTTATCGTGGAGTCATCAGCACTCATCATCTCTGACAAATTTAAATGCTTAATAGTTCCCATCATAGCATCTTTGAAAAGGGTATGTTAAAGGCATACTATGCAGGATTTTTTATTTGAAAATATAATAAAATAATTACAGTAAGGCTTATCTATGATGCACTGTCAATCTCAGACTTTACTGAATGAATGCAACTTTTGCTTGTATTTGTTATTCTAAAATGTGTTTAGGATGTTTCTGGGCGTGGCACTCTTTTCTGTGTGGGGAGGGGTGGGTGTGGCTACATAACCTGTGGTTTGGGATCAGATTCCAACAATGTGTTTGTTGCTAGTTTGCTGCAATGTCAGATGCTAAGAAACCTACATACAGCTAAGCAAAAAGGCAAACCAATAGAGCTCAAAAACTAGAGTCAACCTTGAAATTATTATTTTTTTGATGGCGTCAGAAGAAACCCCCGTTACAAGGTCTACAAGGACCACAACATCCTAAATAGTATACCTTTAAGAAACACCTGTTTTATAGCAGCATTTCAAAATTGGTTCACAGTTAATGAAATCACAGACACGTTACAATATTCTCCTTCACAGCTTGGCGAAAATGCAATTTGTAGTGTATGTGTGTGTATGGAGTGTGTAAAATAAATAAATAAATACATAAAAAATAATAAAATATGTAGGGCATATATAAAAAATGTTGAGTTTTACACTTTGCATTTCGTAAAACCTGCATGTAACAAACTATTTCATGCAAGTGTTATCATTTAACAAAAGACATTCTTACTGCACAAATACATCAGTCCCTCAAAATAATACTGCATATGAAACAAGGATTTTTTTTTAATGACAAAATTTGCCATAACCTGTACTAATGCAGTGGCAATGAAAACATGCTGGAGAATTGTGGGTGGAACCAGCGAGAAGGGGGGCTGGAAAGACGTTGTGATGTGTGATGAGCGCTCGCTGTAACATATTCGAGGCCAGCAGGACCCCTGGCCCACAGCTGAGAGTCGTTCAGTGTTCACACAGCGAGCAGCAGCATTAAACAAGCAGGAGAAACGAACTCTTAATACTACTGTGAGCCTATAACCATCTGTCACTCCTGGCCTGAAGACGAGGCCGACAATTACAAGGTAAAAACAGCCCCCAGGAAGAGAAAAAAAAAGAAAAAAAGATGCTGTCATGGACAGTAATCTGTAGCCAGGACTGCCATGGATAAATGACAGGAAATATGGTGAAGAGTCTGCAGGGGTCCTTCATGGAGTCAAGATGATGGTCACAGAGGTTATGATGACAATGGTCCACTTCTTCACCGGGTTGGGAATAGCATTACATTGCAGCATTTCGTAGAAGCTCATAAGCACATCAACTTATGCAGATTACATTTACACACAATCCATTTATATAGCTGGATATTTTTACTGAAGCAATACAGGTTAAGTGTCTTGCTTAAGTATGATTCCAACTGGGAATCAAACCCACAGGCTTTGAGTTATGACCCCAGTTTCATAACCATTATTCTATGCTGCCATCTCATGCTGTTGCTCCTTTGATGTACACTGATATCTGTTTCTGTTTATTTACTATGAAGTAGTCTGTATTCAGGCAGTTTTTCAACCTCTCATTTGTTGGTTTTAGAAGTTAGCTCATGTAGGTGCGGAACGAAAGGTATTTGGTTTTGGATGGTGACGTAGTCCTTGGGACAGAAGCAGAATGGGCGGCGGGGTGTTATAGATGTCTGACAGGTTGTTAAAGACTAACCGCCAAAATAAATACAGGCGTCTTTGTACACAAATGCACAGGATTTCATGTTCATGTCTCTAATACCGATGCCCTGAACTTGCTCAACCCCATCATTGACGTTTGTCCTTTCTGACAACTCAGGTTGAGGGTACCCTCCTGAGGCTCGACTGACAGGTTATCTCATCAGGATGGGGAGGGGTTTGGGGGCTTGTCTGTAGCATCGTTCCCTGCAAGAATGACAGTTTATTTCACTGCTGGGGTGTTCAGTAATAGCAGCCATAACCTTAACGTCAACCGTGGCCTTGGTACCATTATCACCTGTTTTTTTATTTACTTTTATTCAGGTTTTCTGAAAATCAGACCGCATCATTCAATGTACTTTAGAATTCATCAAGTGCTGTTAGATGTTCTAATGCATGGTTCTTGAGAGAATCAACATTTTATTTTAATTTTTTTGTAACTGAAAAATATAGCTGTTATAACTAACTATTATACTAGAAAGTGATTATACATCGGATGTATGTATATACATATAATTTTGAACTTGAAATTGTTTGGGCTATTGGTAGACACAAAATACTTACAAATCTGACATGCATAATAATTGGTTCGTCGGTCCAGCCTAACAAATTCACTGGGTTTTATTTTCTTATAAAACTTGAACAATTTCAACAGTGTCTCAGTACAAAAAGGTGGAAAGCAATACCGATTGTTGAATGATCATAAAGACACACAACAGATGTCTCTGTTTTGTTGATTACAGCACCTTTAGAAAGCTTAGCCATCTGAATTTATGCTGTAATATACTGTAACTTAGTTTAGTCATACTGAATATCCAGTTAATATGGTTGTAATATGCTTATCTGTATTTTTAATGTACTCTTAGATAAATGCTAATATGAGCAACACTATCAACCAGTCTGTAATTTTATTTCAACTTTAAACAGTCAGGCGTTCCCCTGTCATTTTTGATTTCTTTATTAAACCCAATGGCCATTTTCCAAGGTTTTAAGTGTCCTTTTAATTAGGTGTCTATATTTCTGTATCTCGTTAATTAATTTATTTTATATTGTACTTTATAGTAAATAGTGTTTGAATTTTAAAACGCACCTCTTGGGTGCGACATAAAGGAGAATTTTTAATCATGGATTTTGAAATGAAAGGATCTTGTGTTTTGCTGTAAAAAAAGGGGAAAATAAAAAAAAATCTAATGAGTTTTCTGGTTCTAAAGCAGATGCATGTTTCTAATAGTTTTCTAATATAATAAAATAGTTTTATTTCGCCGTGTATGTCCCCCGTCACCGTGGCCAAAGTATGTCCGACACATTTGTGCGGCAAAAAAGGACGAGGAGAAAGCAAGGGAGGAAAAAGAAGAAATGAAACTAAAGATGGCCACAGTTACGGTCCCCGCTTTTCGCTGCAACAAATTTATTTATTAAGGCAGTGGATGACAAGTGTTAATGTGCTTCATACCTGCTGTACAACCAATTCCACCTCCTCATCCTCAGTTGACAATTAAGACCCGGGCGACTGTAGCCAGGGGTTAATGTTTCTCATTAAAAGAACTAGGTCATTAGTGTGGTATCAAGACTCTTATGGCATCGTACTGAGGGCCGGGGGGGGCGTGGGTGGGGGTGTGTTGAGAGAGTAGGCTGGGTGGGGGCGGGGGGCGGGGGCATTGTAAATTCAACTGTTCTTACATTAATTAACCTCCCTCTTTCTTGTCAGGGAAAAAAAAAATCTGTTATCATATACGCGCATGGCCATATCCCAATTAATTGCGAGAAAAAGAAGCTGGTTTAGCACCATCCCAGCGGTGGCCTTGTCTTCCTGCGCGGGAGTTCTCTTATTTCGGAGGGGGGGGGGGGCGGGTGGTGGTGGGGAGGGGGGGATCTAGTGTCTGTGTGATGAGCAAAAACAGGGTATTAAAATTAAGAAGGGAAATCGTGGCAGAGATCAGCTTTACCACGGGGACACGGAGCAAATAAGAGCCACGGAAATGAAAATAAATAAGCCCTGCTAATACCTCACCTTAGGAATCCAGAACTCTGGTGATTGTCGGGGTGGCGTTTCTGTTTGGGGAGACGTTACCAGAACACCATGGCAGTGCCATGCAGGCTTTTCTTTTGACCTTCAGGAAGCAGTGTCTTGGTAAACAAATCCACCATCTTCCAGAACAAAAGGCCAAATCCATTTAAGTCGCCATCACCTGAGCAACAGGAACTCTTGATCCACACAAGTTCGTTTTAGCAAGTGACGGTAGAGAACTGTAACCTCATGGAGAAAAGAGTTGAGGAGGGATTGGTAAATAGTCCTCAATACATGGGTACCAGACTATTGTAATGTGCATTGTCTTTGAACATTTTAAGTTAAAATAGAATAAAGTAGGTAGAGTTGAATTGAATTCACTGTCCTCATGTGATGTGTTGTTGTAACACGTTCAAAAGAGCCTGGCGTTCTCCATTTTTATGAATGAAAAGGCACTCAGTGAAAAACAGTGTTTCCATCTGTTCCCCCACCTGGGCTTTGCTGAGCAAATCATGAATACCGTCTGTCTTCTCAGGTCCTTGTCTACCTGTATCGTCTACAAAAACATATAATGGAACGCTTTATTGTGTAACTGTACAACAAGGTGAATATTCTTGATACTTCATTACCTACCTTTGGTGACCCTTGCCGTAGGCACAGAGGCAAACATCGTCCTTCGCTCCTCTTTCTGTTTGAACAAAGGAAAGACCATTTATTACATTTATTAAAATGCATACGTGTAGGAATAATTAAGTAAGTAAATGAGGTGACAAATCTCTAGTGATTGAATGTAAAGGCTGGCAGTCTTCCTGGACCTCATTCATAGGTTATAGCACACATGTTGTTACTGATCAAAGCATTTGTACATTTGTATAGTTTTTTAAAAATGGATTCTATATCTACCATAGTGGTTTTTTTTTACATGTAAAGAACATTTTGATTTTTTTTCTTTTTTTTTTTGCAAATCAAGAGTGAGATTATCCAAGATATCTACAAATGTGATGGTGCTTTTAATCTACTCCCCCCCCCCCCCCCCATTTCCTTTAATGACTCGTTCTCCTGTGACATAGTGCTTTGAATTTAAATGATGAAGTGCTTCAGTATCCTAATTTCCCCAATACATATTTAATCTTTGGGATTATCTTTCTTTCATGATACCTTAATGTAAAAGAGCAGCCAGTGAACAGATGTATATGTGAAAAATAGCAGGTTTCTATTATCTGGACAGCTGGCTTTTATTTATGTGTTCAGTGTGTTCATACCAGATAACATGTGTTCATATAGCCTTTATATGAACATCTTTATCTTACACCGAATAAGGACATTTACTTTCCATTATGGAGTTTGGTTATTTATAGATATGTTTATGTCTGTTTTGCTACCAACATAATAGTGATACACAGGAATGGTGTTTGAAGGTTTTCTTGTCTGGATTTCCTAAGACAATCTGAGGCTGTTTAAATTTCCCTCACTTTTTTTTTTTTTTTTTTTTTTTTTGATAAAAGGTGCTTCCAAAGAAGTCCTTAGCCAGTGCTAAGGAAGTATAAAACATTAGGGGTATCTGCAGCCGAACGCATCGTGTGTGAACATTGGAGTTTTCTCCGCCCCAATGCTCTGCTATTGTGCCGATCACCTTCTTCAGTGTCGCCTACCTTGATGACGATCTGAACATACGCATTATCACCTGTCTGGTACATAAGTTCTAACAATGAAAGCAACCTCGGTTTTAAATTAATTTTCCTGTTAATACACACTTCTGTGCTGTGTGCACTTGTTAAATATTTTAGGTGCTGTACTTTTGTAATGGTGCATGAATAACATGTCGGATCAGAATAAACTGTGGCGGCAGATATGTATGGAAAATATAAATTCCATTGTTCATTAAAAAATTGTGTATGAATTCTATCATGTCTTGGCCTTAGACAATGCATGATAAACATTGTGATAACATAATCTTTGCGAAGTATGAGTGGGTGAAGCACAGCTTCATTCTAATCTGAATTTAAAAAGCATGTTTCTGCTATTTGTTATTACTGCGTAATGTGCTGAATGATTTGCACCATTTCAATGCTGGCAGACATCTTCCCCATCTTCACCACTTTACTGATTCGAAAGACGGCTTATTAGACTCATCCACAGTGCTCCGAAGCTTTTGTACTGTAAGGCCTGTTACTTTCAGCAAGGAAGGTGGAGAAGGTGGAGCATAAACAGTATGATTCAAGTTTTTGGAAATTAAAAAACAAGTAAGAAATGTGAATCATTCATTTTATAACCATCAGCATACAACACCATTTCCCTGATGAAGGTGGTATGCCAAAAAGTTTGAATATTTTAGTCATCTTAACTAAAAATGTGTGTGGATCTTTACTGAATGCAGTGGCTGGATTTCTTAGAGTTTTTAACTCAAAGGGGCTGAAATAAGAGCCGCGTCCATTTCTATTTAAAAGTATGTTCTCCAGTGGGTCACTGCTGAGAGGAGCTTCAGCGTTGACTGAATTTCATAGCCGGACTGCTTCTGTAAATACCCAGCTGTATTAACGGATCAGGCGCACAATGAACAGTTCACTTTTGAATTGCTTCGCACATGTGTGTGTATTACCGCGCGTTTCCGATTCACAGTGCAGATGTTTTATGAATGTAGCCACCAGGGAAGTGAGCCTGCGTGCTCCCGTGTATGAGATTACCCAGCATGCCACGCTGCCCCTCGTTCTGTCTGCTCAACGCTTTGTCTGGCCTGGTAGTCACACGGGCGGTCAGTGGGTTGCCACCTCGCAGACATTGTCGCACAGGTGCTAAACGAAGCACGCGCCAACTCGTACCTTTTAGTCCGTCCTCCTCTTTTGGTCACGGTCAGAAACCCTTGGCTAACGGACGCTGCTTTCAAATCACGTCGGAAACAACTCCGCCTCTCACCACAGTTGTGTCTTTTTCTTTTGTTGGTTAGAACCTTAAGCAAAAATACACTGTTCGTGTGAGCCTAAAATTAGATCATGTAACTCTGCAGTAATAGGATGCAATGCTGGAAAACAAATGGAAGGCCTTGTGAAAAAATCACTAGCGATTGTAGTCTTAATGAAAGTACTTTTTACTGTGTTAGCACCTGTCACAAAACCTTGATGGGTGGGGGATGGGGTGGGGGGAGCGGTCAATGAATTATTCTGTCATTTCTTCAGCGTTTGTGACAAAATTTGGGGGAGAAAAAGTTTGAGCGCAACCTCTTAAGACCTGGGTTGCTTCAGATGTTTAAGCACTTCAATGCAGGTTCAGAAAGGATGACTTCGGCTGTGAAGTCGAGGCCTGGGCTTACAGTAGGGAGAGACGTCTGCCTTCGCCCGCCTGCGTTGCCAATCAAAAGACCTGAATTCTATTTGTTTTCGTTTCAAGGGAACACGACAAAGACCCGGAGGTCTTCTTCAAGACGTTACTGAAGCTGAAAGAGAAGGGACTGCGCTTTCAAGTGTCCGTCCTTGGCGAGACCTTTACCGAGGTGCCAGGTACTGCGCGTCACACCCGCCCGCCCGCCTGCCCACCCGCACGTGAGGGGCGTGCGCTTTTGATGTCGAAGCGTTTGGGGCTCATTAATATTCCGAAAGACAGGTTTATTTTTTTCCTACGGTGGACAGATATAATGAATCCCGCTTAACAGGGGAGAAGCCATTTAAGGTCGTCGAACGAGAAGCCTGTTGGACCCAATTATTTGTCGTCGCCTTCCCGCCTTTTTCCTTAAAGGGAGTAGCTCCCCAACTCTGAAAATGCCTCCCTGCATCAGGGACTTTTTTCACTCTGCAGTCTTCCTTAAAAATTTTTTTTTTTCTTTCTGTGATGACTGTAAACCAGCCCTGAAAAAGCTGAATTTGCACACAGACAGCAGAGAAGTCTCCGTAGGTCCAACTTTTTAAGTGAGTCTCCTCCAGCGTTTTATTACTAATTATTGCAAATATATTCTGTAGCTGAAGGAAGGGACAGGCGCCTCTGCTCCAACGTGAGCTCTGCCACTGTTTTTAGTGTAAGTGGAGCGTCCCATGATTTATTAAACGTCTCTGGTTTTAAGTAGGGTTCAGTTCACCTGGCAGACCGAAGCACTCAGCGCTAGCATCCAATTTTATCAATTAAACACACTCTCCGTTTGAGTAGATGATGGCCTTTTAATGCTTTTGGACACGCAAGGATTTTCGCAGCGCTGAATTCGCTAATTAATCCTAAACGGCCACCACGGATGTCGGTACGCTCCTCCCCCCCCCCCACCCCCCTTACAACCCCAAATCAAAACTCAGAGCAGGACATGTACTCTCGTATATTGGAATATTGAGTTTTATAGTAGCATAAACCGAACGGAAAGCCCACAGTAAATTTTACTCGTAATTTAAGGATCACCCTCAGGGCTGCTCTGTTGGTAATTACTTTTAAACCATTTTAATCTGGTTTGATTTTCTTAATAAGGACGCCATATTGATTGTTCCTCTGTTTTCACGTCGTTTTCGGCCAATCAGGCGAAGGCCCCGGTCATTTTTTGGACTTGCCTGAGTATTTACGGTGGAACTGGCGGTAATGCTTTGAGCGGGACGTCCTCCTTTGTTATCCCCGCAGACGTTCAGCCCACTTCCTCTCATCCAGTCAGGGACCGGAGTGAGCATCGTTCAAGGATCATTACTCCTCAAAGAAATTTAAGCGTGGAGCGCCATTTAATTTTTCCCAAAGTTGTCCGTCATGAGGAATCTTAGCTGTCAGAGCGCTGCCGTTTTTGGCGTGATGTGTTTGTTGCCTCATTTCTTTTAATTTTATCTCCATTAGGTTAATTATTTTTTAATATTTTCATCTAAAGAACTTTACAGTCCATTTTGTTTCAGTGTCTGCTGACTGAGTTTTATGGAGCAGGCAGTCGGCTGTGCGTGGATGGACGTGTGCGTGTGTCTGTGTGTGTGTGTGCCCACATGCAAGTGCCCACACGTGTGTGCATGTGCGTGTGTGCATGTGCATGCACATGTGTGGGTGTATGGGTACATGTGCACGCACATGTGAGTGTGTGCACGTGCATGTGTTTTGGGTGGGAGTGGACACCCTGTTTTGCAGGGTTTTTCCAGTTAATTTGTAGGCACCTTAGTTTGTGGTTCTGCTTCTATGCCTTGATTATACAAGCAAACAACTACAAGAAGTTCATTAAAAATAAGAGGCAGTCAATTAACCTGACCTTCAGATTAACCAGTGCTGCCATCCAGGATCAGTTTGAAACATTCAGTCAAGGTTCTCTCTCATTCTCTCTCACACACTTGCTCTCTTTCTCTCTCTCTCTCTCTCTCTCACAGATGTATTTGCCGAAGCCAGAGAGAAGTTGGATGCCTGCGTTTCTCATTGGGGCTATGCACCTAGCAAAGAAGACTACTTCAGGGTGCTTTGCCAAGCAGACGTTGTCGTTTCCACAGCCAAGCACGAGTTTTTTGGAGTGGCAATGTGAGTTCTCCTCTTTCTTTTCTTTGCTTGTTTAGGTATTCCAGTCAATCCGACATCAAATTGAGTCCAACAAGCAGGAGCGGTTTTCTTTGAGGAGTTTTTTTTTTTTTTTTTCCCTCGTCCTGGGGCATTCTTTGAATGATAAAAAAATAAAAATAAAAAACAGACCTACAACATGACCTGATTATGTTGTGTGGTGTCAGGGCTGGTAAATCACATATGAAATGATCAGATTGCTTCTCCGTACAGGTGTGTTCATTTTACTTACACCGTACCAAGCAAAGCGCATGGTGGTGCCATCAGGGATTATGAGCAGCATGTTCTATTAAACAATAACTTTTCTAGCACATACAGTACGCTGTAAAGCCTCCATTTGATGCTGGGTCTGTTAGAAGAGGTGGTCAATTTTAATAGCTGGGGGAAAAAAAACATTAAAATGAAAATAAAAGCTTGTGTCCAATAATAGCTGGAAAAGAGCGAAAATGCATCACCCTGGTAGCTAACAGGCAAACAGCTTGTCAATTTCCTGCGACCGCGCAGTTAACATACGTATATAATCCTGACATCTGACGGTATTTATATGTTTGGATCCCTACAGTAACAACATTACCAATCCCATTCTTTCCACGAACTGCCCTTTTGTGGCTCTTTGTCAGGTGAATGCAGTGGAATGTATACACATTCAGGGTATTCCATTTCACATTGTGTGGCGGTTTTAAAAAAAACTAAAAAAGCAGCTTAGTCTGAGTGGAACAGGAAGTCAGGTGGGTCGTCATTTGCCAGGAACGTACCCCGTGGCTGCTGACAAAGGACGTGCAGCCGGGATGCCCGGAAGACCCGCGCACAGCCGGATTATCGTCCCCTGTGAATTACCCAGAATCCCCCTCACCTCCGCTCATCTCGGTGTTTAATTACTCGGGAGGCTAAGAGGTTCCTCTCTCTAGACACGCAGCCGTGTGTGGCTCAGGGAGGGGGATGTTGCGTGTGCGTGTTTAGTGTGTGTATACGTGGGGGTGGGGTGGGGGGTGGGGTGCTCGGGGTTGTCCTGGTTTCCTGAAGAGGATCTTAAACATCCCCTCCCCCACCAGCCCTTGCCCTGCCCACCAAATCTTACAATGGACTCTTGGGGTGAAGAATGAGCGGAGCCCACTTTCAACCGTGTGGCTCCATTTCCCATTGGACTGGTCCGGTGCAGTGTGGCATAGTTAGCAGTCTGAACAGCAGAATCAGAAGCTGGTCCACAACCTGTTCCCAGTGGAACTGTACCTGCTGCACAGCACAGAGCAGCGTTTACCCTCTGGTACAATATGTTTAGCGTTAGCTTTGTGCCTACTGTGTGTATAATTAAACAGGCTATCCCTGAAGTCCAGGGTTATGATTATTTTAAACAGGTGCTTGTCATTGGCTGTGACTACACTGTTAGCCTGGATTATTATTCTACACAATATAGGCCACATAGCCTGCTTTGCATTTTTCCAACTGAGTGTTCAACCTGCTGGAACAAAAAAAAAAAATAATTATATTATATCAATCCAATCATTTGTAATGAAGTAGAAAATCTATTTTATTTTTGTAATATGAAAGTTGAGGAGAATCTGTGTTAGGATATTGTAAAAAAAAAACTGCACCTAAACAGTTTGCCTGTTACAGAAATAAAAAAGGGTAGAAAAACATTTTATGGCAGTCGGTTAATTAAAGGTATCATTTACTACATTGCTGACATGAAGCGATTCGTACCAGGGTTATATTCTGAGCTGGAGTGATTGCAGGTATTATTTTAAATGACAGCTTAAGGGAACATTAAACCCTCGGGTCACGTTTGATTAACTTTTCATTTTCAAGTGGCTTTCATCACATTTGTGGCTTGTTTATGGCTGATATTGCTGCAAAGATAGGACGGTAAACACTGGCCAGTATTTCCCCTTCAAAAGTGTGAAAATACATATAGGCATTGGTTTGTTCAAGTCACAGTTCACTTTTTCCTTGAGCAGTCAATTTAACTTTAAAGCAACCATGGAAAGACAGCACATTTTGTATGAAAATTTAAATCTCATGTACTGTAAGAAACAGAAAGGCAGAATGGTTGCTTAAATTTGCTCTGGACTTTAAAAAAATAGACTAATGTATTGATCCGAAGGCTTTGAGGGTATAAATAAAATAAACTATGGAGATTGTAATTAGCACAATTTTAAAAATTCTAATGTGATGCGTTTCATGGAGACCTGTTAATTGATTGAACATGTCACATGATAATTGATCAGTTTGTCCTGCAAGGGGTGTCTTGCAAGAGACAGGAAAACTGAAGAAACACATCAAGAGATGGGAGCTGTTTGGAGTCTTGGGGGTGGAGTGCAGAGGTTATTTCAAAATCTTGATCTTACACTCCCCAGTCTGTCTGTCTGTCTGCATTTGCCCTAGGCAACGGTGTCTGAACCAAAAAAAAAAAAAAAAAAACGGGCGTAGAGTGCCTGATGGAGTCTTGCCCTGCAACAAGAAGAAAGGGAACCTGGGTTTAATATAAGTATAAAGTCCCGGCCCCCAGCATAATGGAGGTTACTGTGCGCCCATTATTTCACAGAAAAATGTGGTCCCCTTATGAGTTTGGGAATCATGATGTTCCCTCAGAAACTCACTTGCCAGCAGTGAGTTACCTTTGATGGCCTCAACCCTGTGATGGGGGTTGGGGGAGCAGGGGGTGGGGGGGGTCGATGGTGGTGGGGGGCCGCGGCCACCCACTCCGCTGCAAACCCCCGACCCCCCACCTCCCTTCCTCCCTCCCTCTACTGTGAGCTCCAGTTTTTGGTGGGGATTGCCGAGAGTGTGGAAAAACTAGGGAGAGGTGGGGAGGGGGGGCTTTTGAAGTTAAAACATTGTAGCATAGCAGCCGTCTGAATTTTTGTTTTTTTCTCTGCAACCCCTCACCCATACACCTCCCCCCCACCCCCAGGCAAAACTGTGACCCCAGATACCATGGTGGTAACAGCCACTAAGCTCAGTTTTTCACTTCTCTTCAGTCTCTTCCATTAAAAAAGAAACTGCACATGCTGTATAGTGCCACAAAATATTACTACGAATAATACTGCTATCTACTACTAATACTACTACTACAAATATTACTACTTCTACTACTACGAATAATGATAATACTGCTACTACTACTAATAATAGTAATAATGATAACAGTAGCTACATGTATATCTGAGAGTTCTTTACATATATATAGTAAAATATTTCATTCTATGTGCCGAGTGTGGCAACACTTAAATCCAGTTAACAGGCGAAACGAACCGCAGCTGCAGAAATCGCATCGAGGGATGTCCTGTCTCCATGCAGAGCCAGGACCTGTACCCCCCCCCATCCCCTGTTTTTTTTCCCCCTTTCTTTAATAAAGAAGATGTTTTAACACTTACGCCATGTCTTGGAGCAGGATAGGCTGCTGTCAGGAATGAGCAGATCGCTCGCGCTGGCAGAATAAAGATGTTGCATCGGGTCTTTTTCTCATTACTAAACTAAATGGACTTTGACTTGCATTATTCAGCGAGACCGAATCAAAGTCCCTCTCCTCTCCGAAGGAAAAAAAAAAAAAAAGAGAAAGTAATTCAGCCAAACAAAATTATCAGCTAATTATGTTTAGAATCAAAGGCCCAGTAACTATTTGCATACACATTATGGGACTTGAATAGCAAACTGAATAGGCCCTTAATATTAATCTTCATAGATTTTTGTCGACAATGCCTTAATTGGAACAGGAGTCATTGTCTTGCCGTTTTGACACCAGATCAGTTAGAATTCAGCGTAGAATTTAATAAATAACGCCGGGGTCAATTTTATACGTTAGTTTACTGGTACAATAGCGAACCTTCAAATAAAAGCGCTCTGTAGAAATTCACGATCATGTCATTGAACCGCTGTTTTCTTCTGCTTTTTGAGTGAAGGCAGAAATGTATATCATGATCATTCAATTTGCTGCGGTGCGCATTTGCAAATAATTGGAAATCTATTGAAGGAATTACCACCTTGTGATTTCATTTTCTAATTTATATTTTTAGAATTTCAGATGGCTTCCTTCCATTTGCTGGGGTGCATTTTAATTGAATTTCATTATATACTGTGCAATTAACAGCCCCAAAGGATGCATTGAAAATTACAAGTATAGCAGTATACAATGGCGGTGTGTGAGAATCTCTGACATAGCAATGTTGGTATTAAAATCTATTTTTATGCCATTTTAATGAAGGGGTATGGTTTATCTCTGTTCTGCCCTCTTTATGAAACAGTGTATTTAAAACTGTAGATTATTAGCTGTACACCACACATGCAAACATACAGGCAAAGGTGATCTGTATTTGGTTAAATACGTTATTTAACCTAAGCTCCACACTAAGGAAACGTCTCTAATCTACCCTGTATAACAGGAAGAGTAACATGCTGACAATCTAGAGAAGGTCTGATCCTTTATTCTCCTTTCATTATTTAAAATGCATTCAACCAACATCTTCATACCACTTTAAAATGTAGTAAATACCCACAAATAACGTTTCATAGAATGGCAGTTAACAGCAACCACTTAAATGATTTGTGGTCTTTGGACAAATATTTCATTCATTTTCCACAAAATGTACCATATGTTGAAATTTTACTTGATGGTGTGCTAGCATTTTCATGAAGGTGCTTGTTTCATTATTATTATTATTATTATTATTATTATTATTATTATTATTTTTATTTATATTATTATTATTATTATTATTATTATTTATCAATAGGCACACATATAATTTGCATTTAAAAAAAATCAATTTAAATGCCTGGATCTGTAGAATAATTTACTAACTAATTCTTGTTAAATCCATGTGTGAATATCATATGACCGTAGTGCCCCACCTAAGGATTGAAGCAGCAACCTTGTGATCATCAGGCCAGTTCACTACCTCCAGTTTTCACAGACGCAAGTGCCCGGGCGATGCGTTATTTTTATTTATTTTTTATTTTTATTTGAATAGATAATGCGAACAATTTCAGTCATGCGAGCATGCCACCCTCCGTCAGCTGTTGTGCTGTTCAGGACGGAAATAGATCAAATCGCAAATTTATCTTGTATGTCTCAAGTGCTTATATTTAACTGCCGCTCATTTATTAAATTACCCAGAATTGCTGGGATAGCACAAATCTAGCAACATACGTAGCATACCATTTATTAATAACATTAGTCATGTGTGGGGGGGGGTGGGGGGGAGTGTTGAATATTGAGGTAATGGGACATCAACACAAGGCGCAGCATCAGTAAGAGACATGTGACATGAACCACAGTATTCCTGATTGTCAGAATTATTTTCAGTGGTTTGTTTACAGCCAAAATGTTTACATCCCCCACGCTTAAAATAAGACATTTGAATGAAAAGGAAAAAAAAATCTCCAACGAGTACAAACGTGAAGCTGGTACCTTTTGTGTTTCGCTGGGATGTCTGGAAACTGTATCCAGTTTGCAGAAGAGGATTCTCGCTGCTGTTTGTAATCTTCAAAAAAGGGAGCAAGATCTGAGCATTTTTCCCTAAAACAGCTGTTAATGGAGACCAGATCCTTGCCTTTGAATCATTCAGCTCAGTGTAAACATAGATGCCTTGCTGACGGCAGCGTTCAAA
Organism: Anguilla anguilla; assembly: GCF_013347855.1. Taxonomy (NCBI): domain Eukaryota; kingdom Metazoa; phylum Chordata; class Actinopteri; order Anguilliformes; family Anguillidae; genus Anguilla; species Anguilla anguilla. The sequence goes on along the minus strand of NC_049203.1, from coordinate 20,069,241 downwards.
CTTTGCAATCTCGCTGTACGGAGAGAGAAACAAGACTGTCACTCCTTTTTGTTGAGAAGGAGTTGTTGGTTCAGTGTTTTTTGTTGTTGTTTTTTTTTTTTACTTGATTTTATCAGTCAAGGTAAGAACACACGTTTCTTCCTCCTGTGCTTTTCATGTTTGTGAAAAAGGGTCGTTGCAAACTTTCATGTGTGTACTTATTAAATTAGGTTTTATGTGGTGTGTACGTGTTATTGGAGGGCAGTTCGATCCTTTCATTTTATAATTATGTAATCGTCTTCTGTTTTGTTTTGTTTTGTTTAAGGCTAGAAGCTGTCCATTGTGGCTGCTATCCACTGTGCCCGAAGGCTTTGGTGTATCCTGAAATATTTCCTGGTGAGTATTGAGGATACTCCCCTGTGTGGATACTCCCCTCCAGTCAAAATGTGCGTTATGCCTTATGCTATCAGTGTAAATGTGCGTGTGTGCTATCAGTCTAAATGTGTGTGTATGATATCAGTGTATGTTTTAACATATTCAGAAGAGACACGTATTCCATGCACATCTTAATCCGACATCTACACTAATAATTAAATGATGTATATATATATATATATATATATATATATATATATATATTCTGACAAAGGTGTTCAAAATGCACAAAAGGAAATGAGCCACGGCTGGCTGAGGTTGAGCGCGTTCTCGGGTCTGTGCTAGTTTCAGTTATTTTTTTGTTGTTTTATTTCTCCGTCTGAAGAAACCGATCAGTAAATTTATGCATATGTTAGATTTTCCTGTTTTCCGTTCGGCGCGAGGCTGTTAATTTACCCGAAGGAAATGAGCCTTGCGCACGCAGACACGGCGCAGGACTGCTTTGCATTAAAAATCCTTTTTTAGCCGGAGTAACTTCGAAAAAATTCGCACTTTAATAATGTACAACACGAGACGCCACCGAGCAATATGCATTTTTAATTGCTAAAGTGACTAATATCTAGGTTCTGCTTTGAGGTTTTGTTTCATTAAATATGTATTTGTGCTTTTTTTCCCTTTCTTTTTTTTTTTTTTCCTCCTGGGAGCTGAATATCTTTACTCGACACCTGAACAGCTCTCTAAGAGACTGCAGGCTTTTTGCAGGAGGCCCGAAGTCGCAAGAAGACATCATGTTAAGGTAACGACCTGTCACTCTTCAGTGCGGCACAGTCGGTCGGTTGCTAAAGGTTCAGGAAGTAAATACAGTGAGCAGTGCATGCGTTATGTAACTAAAGATAAATCGAAGGTCTCTGGCACATGAGGTGAGTGGACTTCGTTTCTGACTGCCTTAGCTGTTGGTGGAAAGGCATGAGAATTTACGCAGTCAGTGGGTAACTTGTGTGATTAACAAGGTCTACATTCTATGGACTACACAACTGCAGAGATCATCAACCTGTTGTTTTTTTTTTTTTTTCTCTGTTTTTCCTTTTCTACATTCGATTTGTACAAGTCAGTTGTTTATAGTATGAGACTAATTTAGGTGTAAATATATGAATGTGTCAAGCATTCTTTTGAAACGACTCAACAAATATGAGATATTTCCTGAAAGTTTGAATATAGGAAACATAGTATTTCTTGAAGTGGATGAAGTGAAGGAAATGCGGTTGAAGTATTGATTTTATCCTTTATTCGTATCACGCAATTAAGGATCTAGCCCTATCCCGCAGATACATTGCCCTCCAAAATTATTCACACCCTCTGGTAATGATGAGCAAAGAAGGATGTATGAAACAAACATAACATCCGGTTACAATCCAAGTTCCAGTGTTGACATTGATTGGAACCGGGTGTTATTGTCAGATGAGACCGAAATCAAGTTTTTGGCCGCAAATTGTTGGACAAAGGATGCTTGAAAGGACGTCATACCTACATGGAAACATAGCATTTGGACGTTTGATGTTACGGGGTTGTTTTGCATCTTCTGGTCCTGGGGCTCTTGTCAAGGTCAATGGAATCATGGAACCCAAGCAAGTGCCAAGACATTTTGGCCAAAAACCTGGTGTCTGCCTGCCAGGAAACTCACGCATGGCCACACATGGATCTTTCAGCAAGACAATGATCACAAGCATACCTCGTATTCAACAAAGATCAATGACTCAATCAATGAGTACTGTTATCTACGCAAAGGGAGGGTGAACAAAGATTTTATTATTTTTTTCTGAGCAATCGTTTTTGAATTTAGAAATATATTTTTTCCCATTTTTGAGCATCCAGCATAGCTACACCTATACTGTTTATTTTATACAGCCTTTTTTTTACATCTGAATTATTATGGTGGACACTGTGTGCATGTGTGTTTTTATGTAAAAATTGTAATTGTATTGAAACGTGTGCAAAGCCCTCTGTTGTCAAGCAGACAGAAACAAAAACTACATTTTATATGAATTATTCTTCACTAGTTAATAACCAATGCCACAGAAATTGGTTTGTAAAAGTAAAATTTTTTACAGCTTGCCACTGTATCCACACCATCATGGAGTTACAGGCTTTGACTTCAAAGGATATTACTGGCATGGTTCTAGCCCTGATGTGACTTCAGTCTAATTTTAGATATTATCATAAAGTTTTTCACCCCCCCCTCCAAAATAAAATAAAATAAAAACTTGGGACTAGAAACCAAAAGAGAATAAAATGAATCCTTCATAGACTTTAAGTGTGCGTTACTGGAGGGAGGGAGGGATTGTACATAAAATTGACTCGACACTAAGCTGAGATTTTATAGTTTGCTGACACTGTGAAAGTGAAACAATTTAATGGAAATTTTACTCCCTAAGTGTTTTCTGTGTGGCTGCTTAATTTATTGGGCCAGGATTACGTGTTACTGAGAATATATAGAAAGGTAAAGGGAAAAGCTGTTGCAGATGGACTGAAATGCCTGTTCTCGAGTGTGCGTGAGAGTGTAATTCCACAGTTTGTGATGCTGTTGCGATACGTAGGTAAAAATTGTATGTGAGTGCATTAATAAGCTTTAAAGTGGCTGATAGGAAGGTGGAGGTGACTGTAAGCAAATGACTTTAGGGGCTAAATAACTGATCCCTTTTGGAAAGGAGATAGGAGATCACAGTGAGGGTAAATATATTCACAGTATTTTTTTTTAAATGCCTGCAATGGACATAAAATTGAATAAAGGTAATATAAATGTGGGCTGAAGTGTGGCATAGTGTTTTGGGAACTTGGTCTAGTAACTGGAGGCTTTCAGGTTCAAGTCCATCAAGGGGCAATGTCACAGAGCCTTTAGTCTTTAATTTGACTACTTCAGTAAATATATCCAACTTTAAATAAATCTGACACATCGGATTGATCATGCATGCAAATCAACACAAAAAAATGTATTAGTACAGAATAGACATTATATATATATATATATATATATATATATATATATATATATATATATATATATTAACATTTTATTTTATATAGTTCTTTATCTGTATAACAGACTGGTGCAGAAAAGATCATCAAAATGTTCTGTTTCTGTGTGTGTTGCAAAGAAGCCAGGTCACCTGTGTTCATCAATTCATTAATTCATCAGGGACAACACTTGAATCTTGACTGATACAGCCAAAAAATAAATATATATATATATATAGTGTGTGTGAAGTCCCCCTAAATTTGCTCACTCAGCTGCTATGTCTTGGCCAAAGGTCTGAGGGAGTTGTTTGCAGACTAGTGTTTTTCTCTTAAGCTACTGAGTGCAAAGTCCAGGAAATTTGTCACTTCCTGAAAGTGTGGCGGGCCAATCACTGCAGACGTCCATCTCGCTGTCTTTAAATGTGTTAGGACCCCCCCCCCCCCCCGCCCCCGAATCCCCCCCCATCCCGTTCCTTGCGTGATCCACTCCCAAAGCTACTTCTGACAGGCGTCGGATTCGAAACGTGAGAATCTTGCATGAGGCGAGCTAGTATTGATTCCATCTCGACTCCCTGCATTCTGTAATGTTCCTACCAAGCCACCACGATGGAACAATCCATACCAAAGGGGTTTATGGCCCTCCTGAACTTACATTGAGGCTGTGTGATTTTCATTAAAGGTAACAAGAATTTAACCAGTCCCAAATGATGTGCCAGTGTCCCCCAGTTCTGACTTTCATTAATCGTGTCTAATACGTGCCAAAGAAAACTTCCATCATTTATTCTGTAACTTTTTATATGAGCTCCATTCCTGAATGCATTTTCTCCTTTCAAAGAAATGTAGGATTTTCAATGAAGTGAACAGCGTGTTCTGTTAGCCATCTGTTGCTGTTAGAGTTATTTTGGGTTATTCTCACAGTATTTATTTTCATCCTTTTACCCCTTGTGACTTAGCCTAATTTTCGGTTACAAAAAGAACTGGTCTTTGAGGTGTAGATCACACAACTGCAAGAAGGATGGCTTCTGACTGCATATTTTCACAACGGGAAATGGATTTGGACAGGACAAAAGCTTAAAAGAAGGAAGTCGTTCCACAGGTATTTCCTGTGAGTGTTCCCTGCTTTCCCATTGGCTGTCGTAACTCTCGCGTTTCCGCTTCGGAACTTTGGTGTGTTAATAAGGTCAAGTGAGTGGAATTTGTATTAAGTTTTCTCGCTTCCCTATCTGAGATTTATTATATGCTGAGTGACAAGTATGCTGCTTTTCTTTGATTGTTTTGCGTGTTGATTTTTATATCGCCATATATTTTTTCATTCAAATTGTGAACGCCCGATTGTATTTGTACCCCGTTTCCATTATAGCTGCACTTCTCATCTGCGTAGGGGTGTGTGGACCAGCCCCCACATCCTCGCAAATCTGTCTGCAAGACAATAGTTGAGTTGTGCTGAACGCCGCTGCTCACACTGTGAAGGCAGACTGCAGTTGCTTATGTCCCCAGAGGGGGCGCTGTAGTGCAATGAGTCAATGAGCACCAAACTGTCCCAAATGATACTTTCTTGGATGATGCTATGGCCGGTTGTTTGCCTCGGCGTGAGGCTGATTGTCCCAGCCAGTGCAGGTGGAGAGAACTCAAACCCGGCTCATCACTGTACTGAGAAAGAGCTCTTTAAAATGGACATGCTTCAGTATTACAGAAAACCATGTTTGGCCTTTCCAGCTGAAATAACCCACTCCTTATGTATTTGATTATGGGTTTTTAAATATGCAATTCAGTCTGTTTTTTAATATGTCTGTTTATTAATTTTTAACATCATCTGTTCATTAATGTAATGCATTTTCTGGAAAGAAGTGCAGTATTTTAAAATGAATCCCATGTTAAGTGGATAAGATGCATGCCAATCACTGTCACTTCCGTGGCCCAGGCAAGCTTGAATTTAAATGGCTGGTAAGGCCAAATGAATACTTTTTTTTTTCTTGGTTTTATTTTCTCAGGACTGCGCGTCGATGCCCTGTGTGATATTTCACGATGCGAGTCTCCATCAGAACTCTTTGGTCCTTTTGCGGGCTCCATTGTGCAGCTGATGCGTGGCATTTCTGTCCTTTTTTGGTATATCAATAAAGAACAGTTTGATTTGAGTGATTTAGTGATGTTATTCATGGCTGCTTAGGGGACAGACATCGCCTCTCCTGTGCCGTACATAGAAAAACAGATCTTTTCAGCGCAGGCTGGGCTCCCGCGCTTTAAGACGGGATTTCAGCGATGAGAGCTTCCCTTTGAAGCGTTTGCTGTTTGCGCCGACTTGAATTCCAAACAGAGGGATCGACAGCTTTTGTGCTACCAGGCCTCCAGGACACAGTCCTCCGCAGTAGATGGTATTACGCATTAAAGGAAACACTGAGCTGTTTTTAGGAGTCCATGACCACACAATAATTTACCTTGCAGTTATTATATAACACGTACATGTAATTGGACCTTGAAGTCCTGGGGTGGAAAACCCATGCGCATTTAAAAATGAACCTCAGGGAAACTGCTTCCTTAGACATGCCAACAAACCTAAAAAAAAAAAAAAAAAAATTTTTTAAATGATATGTTTTGCATTTAACTAAAGCATTCTTTTTTTAACAGAGGGCTACAGTTGAAAATTACTGTGGAACCTGGGAGATCCATAATCCAGTAATGAAGGGAATATTCCTGGTCTTTAACCTCAGGAAACATTCCGTAATGCCACTGAAGGACTGACTAAATGTGCTGCGTGAGCTTGCTACCTCACATTCACTGTCTTTCTCCCTTTCTTTGTTTCTCTCTCTTTCTTTTTCTGTCTTTCTGTCTTCTGTCTCCTGGTTTTCTTTTTCTTTCCTCTCTCCCTCTCTCTTCACCCCTCCCTCTCCCTCTTGTCCCCTCTCTCTCTCTCTCTCTCTCTCCCTCTCTGTCTCCGTCTGTCCTTTTCTCTCCTTCCTTCCCTCTCTTCCTCCCTCCTTCCTCGTTTCTCCTCTTTAGGTTGACACATCTGCTTTTTCCTGGGCTGTTCTGAGGAAGAAGTTCAGGTCCCTCCTGGATGCCGAAACCACCGGAGTTCAGTGACAGATGCAGCGGAGTCACGGGCTCACGGCCCGAGGCGGGATCCAGGTCCGGAACCTTCCAGAGCCTGTCGATACTAACCTGATCAGAGAGGAGCAGGGCAGGGCGGGGCAGGCCAGAGCGCTGGAAGGGGTGGGGGGGATGTGGGGGGGGGGTTCTACTAGCCACAGCCCGACTGCCTGTCATAGCTGACACCGAGCCATCTGCCCAAAACCTGTGGCGCCCTCAGATCTCCCCTCCCTGTGGCGCCCACCCCCGCCCAAATTAAACCCAGACTTGTGCGCACGTTTCCATGGCTGCGCATGTCCCCGGATTCCCAGACAGGAGACCTGTTTTTTTCATATAAACTTTCTTTTAAAAGTGTATTTATTTTGTACCTAGCAAAAAAAAACAAAAAACAAAAATGAAACATAAAACGCACGACCGCGGCCGTGCATCCCACACGTGTGGTGCCACGTTCCCAGTTTATGGTCAGGTCCCTTTTTGTCGTCCGCGCCGGAATTCTCCTCTTCCCTCTCCCGGCTCCCGCTGAGGCCGAGATCGGGCACTCCAGTCACTCCCGACGCTCCTGCGCTCAAGTGCGGCGCGGCACCAGATTGCCAGGTCGCCATGGCGCCCTCAAATTCGCAAAGGGGCCTACGGGTGGCCCCTCATGCCCTCTCGAGGAAATTTGGCACCTGTCCACCAATCACGGTTTCGGCAGCGGGAGCACTTGCGTTCGCCGATTGCCCTCTTTAGCCAATGAGTGGCTGTGGAAAAGGGGGGTGGGGATGGGGATGGGGGTGGGGGGTGGGGCTTTTCAGCTCAGGCATTAATAATGAGTGCTCTGGCAAAAAAGGGGGAGGGGTTAAGGTATGAATAATGAGGGCTCTGTCAGGTATTCCCCGGGTTTGCGGTGTAACATTTGCATTTAATTAATCTTGAAGAAAGCGGCAAGACAAACAGCTGTGATTCAGATCCGCACTGGGAATACGCAGCGCAGGGCCTGCACGCTGATGAAATCAGAGCCAACATGTTTGTTCATGTTTGTTACCCCCCCCCCCCACATACTGTTGGGTATGCTAAAAACAGTCACCCCAACAAGCAAGTAATGATTCATAATTTATTTACCATTAACACCGTGAGGCCCTTTCATGGAAGTGAAAGGATTAATGAAGTAGCATAATTATAATCTTAGAATTAAATACATGCTTCATGAGGTAATTCGGGCTGTGAAAGTAAATTACTGCGCGGAATTTCATTTAACGTACACGCCGCGGCGGTCGTGACAGAAAGCGCAGGCTACAACATTTGACTACACCCCATTTGTTACCTTACTGTTTGTTGTTTTTCCGGCGGGACGGGGGAGAAACGCAGTTGATTTCCATTTTGTCTCAGGCTGGGCTCCATTTTGCCTGTCTGTGACAGCTTTTCTGAAGTTCACATTAAGTTCCCGAAATGTCATCATATTTGCAGAACTGAATTAGTGTTACCGTCTTCTTGATGTAGTGTTTTTACTAGGATTCAGCAAATAAACAACAAACCTGTGCACTGTTTATTAAATGTTTATTTTTGCAGGAAATGTCTGAATTGCATTTTATGGCTGATTGCACTGTTGCATCGCACAAAATGTTTCCTTTTTGTTATTTCTTATAATATTGTCTGATTTATGTTTATTAGTGGTTATGAATGTTTGCAAATGACATGAAATGCTATGTTTCTAATCCCCCCCTCACACCTGTTTTGCGGATTAATTGAAGTGATCCGTAGCCTAGCTCTAAATATTATGCATACTTTTATTGTACTTTTTTATCAAATGTGGAAGGCTAGTGGTGTCACGCCAGGCAAATACAAGCAATGAAAAGGTCAGTCAGCAGAGAGAGTCAAAGAAAAAGAGAGCGGGAAAGAGAGAGGGAGAGAAATAAAGGGATTCTTATCTCGATAAGACGTAATGAATAGCTCCGGTTGGAGCCAAACGTTAAACGCGACGCAGTTTATTGGGAGAGGGAGATACGGGGTGGGGTGGGTGTGGGTGTGGGGGGGGGGGGGCGGGGCGCTTAACTGCGATATTAATAGACTTAGCCGGGGTTACGTGGGCCCCCGGGTGCATCACAAAAAAAACTGTCCTCCTACACAACCAGGCGCAGCTGCAGTTTTCTGCCCGAGGCTCCCCTACCCACAGTCACTATCTAATGTATTTTACATTTCCACAGCTGAAAAAGATGGGGGGTGGGGAGTGCAGAGGAGGAGGAGGGAGGGGGGGGGGCTGTGCTATCTTTGTTTCCTTTGTACCCCTCGTCAGCTGACACATGGAAACTGTAGGGTAGGGGTTTGTTTGCCTCTAATCTGTAATTAGGGATTCTGTGTACAGGGCCTCAGCATTGTCGCTGCCTTTCCAATTGACAAATATTAGTAAGGGATCATGGTCACCGAACGCCGAAACCAGAATAATTATGTTACTAAGGCGCCGTTCGGCGTCATTCGAATGATAAACAGCCCCGTTTTGAGCCACGCTATTGTCCCTTTGAGACCTTCTCCCAGAGGAGACCGGTAAAATCCAGTTTCTCTTTTCACTTCCCCCCGTTGAGTTCAAGTTCCACCTCCGACAACAAGTTTTTACCAATGCCCCAGTATGTAAAGTAATTTTTAAGAATTCACAAGTTTTAAGTTTTTGTAGTACTTTTTGTCCTCGTATGAAAAATGAGGGTGGTGTGATTTTGCGGAGATGTGTAAGGTTTTTTACTTGGGTGTTATTATTTATTAACTTTTCAGGGAATTCGGAACAGAGCACACCAAAAACTTGTGTGTGTGTGTAACTAATTTAAATGTTTCTTTTTATCATGACACAGTCTCCCATCTGTCTCATTGGTAGATGCTCTGAGGACCCCACACTGAGGCAAAACAATTAGCTTTGTTTCACAATTCCAAACTTTCCAGCCCACTCAGCTGACAGATATCTGCGTTTGAGATATTACTAATGAAACTCGGAGGGTGACCCCTTGTAGCGCTTCTTTTTACAGATCATGTTATTTTGGCACATGAGAGGTGTGCATTTGTGTGTGTGCGTGCTGTATGTGTGCATGCGTGCATTCACGTGCATGCACGCTTTCCCGTTAAAGTTGAGAAGAATTTTGTTTGATCACCATGAGTCATTTTGGGAACCTTTGTGATTGTGCCTGTGATCAATAATGGCAATTTCAGGCATTAATTACAGGTTTTCCCCCATTGTTCTGTTCAATGTTCCTGCAAGTAGGTTGAGATCATTTTACTACACGCTAATGTTTATGAGCTCTGTATGGGATTTTCTGGAGACTTTAAGAAGTGTAAAAATCACTAGAGAAGCTTGCTGAAATGCAGAATACGTCTTTGAGGGAACATCAGAACCCAATTATTAACTCTCTTAAAAGACACACTTTGATATATTACAAGATCCATTCGAGGGGAATAAATTCAAATAAAAACCCACATGACAGTATGTTATTAAAAACGTACTCCTTGGCAGTGATAAAATTTGATTGGCACCTTGAGTTTCACCCAGCATGGAGCTTTTTGACCAATGTGTTTTTAATGGAGGAGGGATGAAAAATCCCACAAGTTTGGGACTCAAATAGCAGGCGCCTGCGTCCACCGCTCGCGAAGAATGCGCCCTCCAAACCTGCGAGCCGAACGACGGCGAAATCGTATTTCCCGTCAGAATTCCAGCCCTTCGGGCCTGGTATGTGCCGTCGAGCTCCCCGTTTCTTCTCATCAGGACTGCGTCGCCCGCGGCCGATAAACTCTTTAACTCCGGCCTCGGCAGAGCCGGGTCTGCCGCTCGCTGCTCTGCGCTGCCAAAATACTCACAGAGGCAATTAAATTCTTGACAAAACAGACACCGCTAAGCCTGAACTACCGCCAGATTCATCAGGCGTGCAAACTCAAACAGATCCGCAAAAAGACAAACCTAGATCCTGTTTGACCTGTAAACTGAAGAATAGAGACTGTCCAAATATTAAAAAGTGTTACCACGCCGAACATCCCCCCCCCCAGCCACCGCCCGAGTCGGCCATCTTGTACTTGTAGGGCTCCCATCTGGTTGAACGCTGAGGTTGGCGCCAAAGTCTAACTATCACGGCACTTTGTCATTTGCTCCCTGTCGCTAGCACGTTCTTTTGATTCTTGCGCACATTTTTTAGTTACAGTGAGTTCAGCGACCGCTGGAATCGATTTTAAACGCTGTGTTTCGCATGTCAAATAAATTAATAAATAAATGCAAAGCTTGCATACATGCATTTCTCAAAGTGAAAAGCACCGCAGGGGTCAGATGGAACTCCATCCAATGAATGCCATAAAGTAGGGCACTGTGACAAATGTATAATCGCTTCAATCCTGCCAAAGAAAGTGATGTATTCTGGCCATTACACATTGGTAATACTTTTTGTTCTATAGGGCCTTCCGAGGTTCTTAGCTAGGGAATCACCTGCTTCTTACACCTGGCCACATACACACACAAGGTTGGATAGTCTGTAGTGAGCTTCATAACCAGATGAAAGGATTTTTTATCACTAACCTCTCATCTTTATCCTCTCCTAGAATGTTACCCTATGGTAGTACCTAGCTGTAGAACTCCACGCGTTCCATTATCTTTCTTTGGACTGAACCATTCAACTCAGGGGCAGGTGTGCCATAAAATATGGGTTTTCTTCAGAAAGAAAATGGAAATTAAAAGGGTATATAACCCTTGGACCTTTGTGCCAGCTATTACCAGATTTGAGAAGTACCCAATGCGCAGTGCTACCTAAATGCCCTTTGGACACGAGGACTTAATAAAAAAGGTCCTGTGAATCTAGTTTCACCACTGCAGTGCTTGGTAAATTAGATATTAGATTTAATAGCGTTTATTTCCCCCACAGTCATTTTTACCATTTGCTTTAAAATTTCAATTTAATGTCAATTGAAGTGCTTCCCGTAATGCATTAAACTGCAGTATTATGGCAATTACAGCAACTATCACCATTAAATGAAAAGCATTCGCATAAAATTTGACTGTAGATAAGGTATTTGAAATCACATGCTGAGATATCATTACAATAAGTCCGATGAGTCAAAGGGCATTTCCCTCAAATGTTTCCTTTTAATATTTTGAAATATTTCACATTACATTTAAAATGAAATATGTATTCAATTGGTAGGTTTGTTTTTAGGAAAAAAATTGACCTGCAATAAGTTTAAACCCCTGGAAAGTGTTCAGCTGGCATTATTTGGCAAATTTTTTATGAAGTTGAATGGACTGGCATCCATGAGCTCACTGATACAAGTGAGCTGATCGTTTTCATTGGTTGATCAAAATCTGCAGTTCCATTCAGTATTCTGTTCATGAAACCTTTGTAATTGACTTTGTGTCAGCCTTTTTTACCTGGCAAATGTGGAATCATTTTTTCTGCGCACGTGTTTTTTTTTTTTTTTTGTCTGTCTTCGGAAGCCAGAAAACGTGTGTATTTTTCCCCAGAAAGAGATTCCCGGTCGCAAGCAGCTTCAATATCAGAGGAGCTGCCTCCAAGCTAAATATGCAGGTGATTCAGATATTCACATTTTCCCACATACTCATTTTCATTCATTTTATTTATTTAACCTGGGGAGTCCACAATCACCCAGGGAGTCCTGGACTTCAGAAAAGGAAAAACAAGGCAATGAGAGCAGGAATCAAAAAGAACAAAGTTAAACACTTTAATATAAATGACAATTTCACAAATACCATGCACACAATCCAACTCACCAGCAAACACTGAAGAAAGTGTCTGTTACAAGTTTTGCAACTCCTTGCAGTTTGCTTTTGTTGTCATTTTCATACACTAGAGCATGATAGAAAAAGAAATAAAAAGTTGTGTGAGTCACCCTGGATAAGCATCTGCTAAATGCCTGTAATGTAATGATAGGAGGTCATGTGACTGTGGTGTGATCAGTGTGTTCGCCACCAAAAGTCTTCCTGCTTTTGTTGACACAATAGTTGCTGTCATTAAGCTTGCAGTCCACTGAGGGAGCAACTGGACACCATTTTGAATTCGTCTGTCCTGTGGTGGTTTTCCAAATTTAAATTTGTATGCAAAGAAATGTATGCCAGTCTGAGATAAGATGAATTTATATTTCAAATATTATGTTGTTAATGCTGGATTTACTGTTGATCTGAGGCTTCATTTTCAAAATAAATAAATAAATAAATCATCTAACCATTGATAAGACATGACATCATCATCTCACATCATCAATATGTATTGGCTGGTTCTCTTTTTTAGAGTTTCATTTTCATAGTAATCAGAAATTAGATTATAATTCCAAGTTTCAAAATGGCATCATATCTGTCTCTGCGCTGCAGTACCATTAGCCAAATAAATACTAGAGAGCTTTCTTAAAATAGCATATTTTACAGAAATTTTCATTTTCAGATTCTTTAAAATCCAATCATTGCTACATCAACCAGTTGATATGAACTCAGCTAGAAAGAAATTCCACTTGCATTCACGATATCTTGAATGGGAGGGCGCTTGAATGAGAGGCTCGTAATCATTAAAGATTTATTCATTCGCGTTTTCCTGACTGCAGCGCCCTGTTGCTGCGTTGGGCTAATCAAGCTGAGCTAGAGATGAGGTAATTCTGCATTAAGTGATAGAGGTGTTACAGTAGCTGTTACCTAGGAAAGATAGCAGTTGGTGACTTGTCAAAACACACGAGCGATATCAGGTCCTGTTTGCGCACTTGGGTGATGTTGGACGTAAAGGCTTTAGAGCCACCAAACCACTTTGATGTTTCTCCCACCTTTCAGCAATGGTTGCCAGTATTGTGCCACACAGGCATAATTTCAATGACAGCAGCAGTCCTGCTTGGTTCTTGGAGAATGACTCACTCTTGCATAAACAAGCTGTGAACAAACCCCTGGCTGCAGTTCTCTTTCAGCTTCAACAAAGCCAAATATTGCAGGGTACCAAGGGTTTCGAAAATCCCTCTCTAAAGGCTTGCTGTAAGTTGGAATTCATATCTCCGACAACAAAAATTCAATAACAGTAAATCAACTGCCCTATTTTTCCTATAAATTTTTAATACACTGAAATGCTCTAGAAGAGAATGTCAAAGTTTGAAGTGATACTGAGAAGTTAATTTGTAAATTCCTGAAGCAAGTTTTTATGGCATTTTTAACTCTACAGCTTATTTTTTTGGTAAATTTAAATTGGCACAATCTGTCCCAATTTTGCTTGAATGTCTATACAGTATGCTGGTGTCGTTTCTGACCTCTGCACCTTAAACGTGTCTGTGACCTCACCGAGCAATCAACCGCCACCCTTGTGTCTGCTTTATTTAGATTTTCTCGCCCTGAAATGACTCTGCGGTGCACATTTCCAACCCGGGCGCGGAGCGAAGCAGAGGGAGTCGCGTGATCCCGCGGGCTGACCCTCGGCCAACACCGTGCGCGTGCCGGGTGACATCATCCGCCGTTTGGCTACGGCCGTGATCTCTTTAGTGCTCCTTTAGTTTCACCTCCCTCAGTGGAACCACCGTGACCCGTTTATGAAGGAGTCTCCTTCCCACTTACCCAAGCGCTCCACGGCTTCTGTTTAAGTTAGCGTGCTACGGCAGAGCTGGGCCATGACCTAATGAAGTCTATAAAGCACACGATAACCTCCTGCTCCCCATATCCACAGCTATCCCACTCGTAATCTCTGTGACCGTGGCATCAGTAAACAGGCGCAGTGCTTAGCCAGTCTCATTGCCCCTGCTGTTTATGTAATCCTGTCTCTCAGCCGCTGTTCGTATTGTTGTGCTGGGCGCATTTTACTGGGTACCTGAAGCACAGGAATCCTGCCATGTCATTCTGTCATGTGGCATCACCTCTGAATGTTTCAGACACAGAGTCCAGTCACATTTTTTTTTTTTTTGACCTTGTTAGCCTAGCCCTCTGTATTGTTAAAACCGCTCCCGGCTGGTTTTCGGCCATTTGGGTGACTGGAGATGGCCGAAATCCTCCGAGCAGTCAGGGAAGGTTTGTCTGGAGAGCCAGTGACTAAAATTCGACCTCTTGACAAGGGGTTGGGATGATGCCTGTCTGTTTCTATCAGCAATACTTTAAACATTTTCTTTAGTGGCAGAGTACGCAATACCCAGGGTCCTCTGGTTCTTGTAATACTCTCCTGTTTGATTTTAAAGAGGAAGAAAGCCATACCAGTATCTCAATAGTAACTCAATTGGCTGGTTTCGTTGTTTTTGAGAAATATAACAAACTAATTTTTTTTTTCTCAAAGCTGATGTAAAAGCCAAGTCAGTGGTCCAGGAACCCACACCGCAAAAACATGGATCTCTTTCTCAACACTGCTGATGCTGTGGAAACTGTCAGCTCTCGTTGGGCCCTTGGTCAGGGTCAGTCCTGCAGCCAAACGGCAATATGAATTTAACTAATATACACTGAATATATGTATAGATTTTGGCTGTGATTCAATCAATATTTTTCCTTAACTTTAACTAACAATTAAAAGAAGAATTTGATTTTTTTCACAATTCAACAAGTTCTGTGATCACTAAAGATAACTCCCCAAACACTAGCGTTTAGTCAAACTTTAGGACAAATGTTTATTGAATACAGTCCTTTGTTTTGATTGGCTGAGATTCAATCAACATTTCTTCTTCAAAGTAACAACTATGAGCAAGAATAGTCTTTCTCTTCACAAACACATTTTGGCCAGTTCAGCAAAACGAACACACCAAATGGAGTTTGTAATGCTCGCGCTTACTTGTAAGTCGAAGTTAAGGACAAGTGTTGATTGAATCCTGGCCAACGTCTCTGGCAACCCTTTATGTTATCTGTAGCCCTTCTCTTCATGCTCAGAAGACTTTAATACCAGCATAGCCTGTCCTCGGGTGCTGACCACTGATCTGCATTCATCTTTTAATGTGGAACAGTCGGGAGCAGAATTTAGATTTGGGGGCAGGAGGGCTGATCTCGGAGCAGTTGACTGCGGCCTCAGATCCTGTTTTTTCAGGTCGCCGGGAGATGGCACTTGCGGTTGTAGGGCCACAGGATGTTCCGAGCGTTCACTTCAAAGCTGGATTATGCCGGCATGCGGGGCTCCCAGAGGGAAACGTTTGAAGGAAAGCCTCCACTACCAGGCCTGCGTTTCATTTGTCCAAAGTGGATTCATTCTCCACGCTGGAACTTCTCTCTAACTGTCCGTTAGTGTGAAGCACGTACCACTTCCTGTTCAGCACCCAAATCCACCTTTGAATTCTTTTTAATCGTCCTTTTGGATTGAGTATCATTGAAGTGCATTTCTTCTGACAACCTCACACACCATTAATAGCTCTTATGGGTTTTAGTTTTCCTCTAAAAGTATCACAGCGATGTAGTTTCTGTCTGTTTGGCTGTTGTCTGCTGTGACAGACCGAGAATAGCGTGATATTCACTAAAGGGACACCTGTGCATGTGAGTGCAAGCTATACAACTCCCCCAGAGAACAGGGTGAATGTGGCTAAAGAAAAACACTGCATTCATTATCATAATTAAACCCCCATCAATTAGAAAGCTCAGTTGTTACCCCTTTCCCAGCCCCCTCGCGCATACTCTGGCATTTGTCATAGGTGCCAAGCCATAAAGAGACTTAAAAAAGAGAGGTGGGGATTTCTTAGCCAGGCGACCAAATAACAGGATTTGTAGATGGTCCTGGAGGGTCACCTTAAAGCCACTGGGAGTGATTAGCGGTGGCCGCCCCTCTAAAGAGATACAGTTGCGCTTTGCATTTCAATCGCTCCCTCTCACGCAGAGGGGACCGCAGCTCTGATGTGTGTTTCCTGACTTTTAGGGATTTATTTTGATGACCCCCCGCCTCCCCCCACTGCCCCTCCTTCCCACCACCACCACCAGCACCCCCCATGAACCCATTATCGCGGGTAAACAAAGAGCAGCATTCTAACTTCAGCCCTCTTCATAAACAAGAAAGGGGCCACCAGCCGAAGAGAAGTGACTCAGGGTAAAAATGTTCATTTTTGTAGCAGGTGAATTTGCATACAAATGAAAAGGAAAAAAACTATGGATTTCTGTTGTTGTCATCAGCATCACACAACCCATCAATCCCCCCCCGGACGTTTGGAGAGGGTTTATTACTCATGATGGGGGGGGCACCATGTTCCTCATTACTCTACTGTTCTGTGGGTCAGCGGCTTAGTTTGCTCAATGTAATAAGTGGTGCCATTCGTTTTTTTATTTATTTATTTATTTTTTTACAGAATTTGGTTTCTATTGCTTTTTATATTTTATAGAAGGCAACCTCTCAAAAGGAGAGGATAAGCTTTTTAAGTGCAACAAAGACAGCAAGTGAGCTCTGGGAAATAGTTCTGAGGAATGAATTACTCCTGAAAGAAACGCACTGAGCCTTTTAGGTCAGTCGCCGTCTTTTTCATTTTCTTCAAAACCCCAGAAGTTCTGGAGAGATACCCTCTCAAATCATTTGCCCCCTCTTTTCCTGTCCTTAGTTGGATTGATTGTTTTGTCTAATCCATGGAAATTACTTGCAAAAAAAAAGGGGCCGTGTAATCAGCACTGAGTGTGACACTCATAGGGAAAGTGACTTCCTTTCATTTCTCCAGTGAGTCCACCAAGTTTCGGCTTGTAAGATTCTCTCACACTGTCTGCTTGCCCGGATATATTCTTCTATCACCTTCACCCACTTGCTACAGCCGAATAATAGAACTAACTCTCTGTGTGTGTGTGTGTGTGTGCGTGTGTGTGTGTTCCTGAAATCTCATTGTAATGTAGCATTCTCAGGTTTTCTGTCATGCCCAAGTCCGCACCAGTCTTGAGAAGACACCCTGCAGTGTATTATCCAGTATTGCATTTGGACATTCGGTGAACTTTCATTGACCAGCGAAATAATAATAAAATGCATAAATCCCACAATTCTCCTTAAAGAGAATAGCAATGGAGGAATGGTGTTAAACACAAATTCCTGACTGGAAAACCTCTTCCCTTGTTTAATTTATTTATCTTCTCTACTCTGAGCTACATCTGCTGAACTCCTATGGGCTGCCACATATATAAGTGGAAGCATTACCCGATGCTGCTTTAAAATGTGTTGGATTTTGAATTTTTAATTATATTGTTTAGAAATATGTCTTTGTTAGGCTCAAGAGGGTTTAATGGACTACCAGTTTATCTATTTTGGCTTGATGCATATATTTACTTAAGCTGTTTAATATTGTATATTATAAGCTATTGACAGACTGAGAAGATTGAAGAAAGCTTAATCAGTGATCCAAAAAAGAAAAGGCCTATATGAGCTTTCCCTAACTCGTCTGCAGTCTTTGATGCTTTGCTGATGTATACGCTCATTAAGTGTTATTGCTGCGGTTCAACACATTATTGAGTGCTGTGCAAGAAGTGGATGATTTCTCTTTCACAGCATAACTGTCCATTTATACATCCACACAGTGCAGCTTTTAGTGGTATATGCAATCAATCCGCAATTTGTTTTGCCCATAACAGTACATTATATTACTGGCGTTTAGCAGATGGTCTTAGCCAGAGCAACTTGCACAATGTTAAATTTTTTACATAGTATCCACTTACACGGCTGGATATTTGCTGATACAGTTCAGGTTAAGTTGCTTGCTCAATAGTACAAGGGCAGTGCCCCAGGAATCAAACCTGCAACCTCAGAGTTACAAGCCCAGTTTCATTATTATTGTTATTATTATTATTATTATTATTATTATTATTATTATACTCACACGTTTGGAACAATGAGAACACAATTTAGTGCTTATACAAGTCACTAATGCTGAGGTTGAATATGATCTGTAATTTCATTTGTCCAGAGTTGGAAAGTCGGCACTTTCAGATGGGGAACGCGCTTCAAATGAAATACCACAGGATATTCTGAAGCACAGATCAAGATCTCTGCACCTCCTTCAGAAAAAATGTGATGCTGTAAAACTGTTTGAATTCCACATTTCAAAGACGGTAGGCCTGTGACAAAAGACAGTTGAATTTTCATTCAGATATCATTATGGGATGTGGAGACTCAAGGCTACGACTTGCATCATTAGGATTCATGCTACTGAGTTTCTTCCGGTCCTTGACGGGGAAACGTTCCGCCTCACTGAGAAGGAGTGCAACGCGTCAGTTCACCGAAACGTGCTCCAGCTTCCTCAGACGCCGGGGTTAAAAAAAACGACGAGCCTTTAATGGCGGCCCGCAGGTGTCTGCGTTGATCTCCTAACTGATTCCAACTTTGGAAAATGTGCGCTAATGCTAGCAGCAAACTTTGTCAAAGCGTCTGGTTTCATGAAACTTCGGCTGTCGTCATGGCAAAAGTCAGAAAGGGAGAGAGAGAGAGAGAGAGAGAGCAGGAGAGACAGATATAGAGAGAGAGAGACGAGGAGCCAGGATTTATGCAAAGCAGAAGCGTGCTTGTGAGCCATTGTTTGGATCTTCATGCAAAAAGGCCTTTGTGATTCGTGGACTTTATCCTCGGCGGGCAATAGGGGAACAGGGTATTGATCTTAACGGGAAGGAAGGATGGCTTTCATCGCTGCTCTCACCTTCTCCCTCGCTCCGAGGAGTGGCAGGAGTTGAGCACCCACGTCTGGCTGCAAGCTGGAGATTAGGTAGCGCTAACCTTTACAACCCTAATGAGCCATAGGTGCCCAATGAGGAGTCTAATTAACGGTGATCAAAGTCGGGGAGTTTATCCCCAAACAAACCTGCGTATCGGAATGCAGAAGAGCAAAGAAGTCCCGGGGTTCTGAATCTGTCTAATACCTTGTACTTTTTAATGGGATGCAAGCTTTCATCATAATGCTTGCTCTTTCTTTTTCCACTCTCACTCCCTTCGTGTTCTTCCTTTTTCTCTCTCTCTCTTTCCTCTACCCTCTGTAAAAAGAAAGAAAAAAAGAAAAATGAATGCCCAAGCATGGTTCTTTTGAGCCTTCCCTGGACGTGTCCAGGGAATTAAATGTTGATATTATGGAAAGGCAAGTCTTCATTATATTGGTAAAAATCAAATCACTGGCCATGGATGTCCACCTGGTAGTCCAATACATTAGGGTTAGTAAATCCTTCATCTGTAAAACTCTATCCATAACTAATTGAGCATTCAGTTAATTTAGCAATAGGTTCAAGATTCATTCAATCTATATCTAAACATGTATCTACAGCATTAACTGGTATCTGCATGGGAAAAGCTATTATTGTTGCTGTTGTTTTCAGGGACAGGGGGGTATTTCACAAAGCAGGATTAATGAGTTAGCTGAATAACTGTGCCAAGTAAAACCCAGAACAGCTGGTTTTACTGTAGTCCATGTTCCAAATTTGGGAGGGTTCCGGGTTTTACTCAGTGCGGTTATCCAGCTAACTCAGTAATCCTACTTCATGATACAGGCCCCTGGTCTCAAGGGTCCAACAGCAACAGTAGAGCCCCAACCGAGACTGGAACCTGCAGCCGTCTGGTTGAGGCCGTGGTCATTAAATGAAAACTTCCATCATTCGGTTAACCACAGCTGTCATCTCTTCGCTGCCCTGACCTTTTCCGGTGTTTGGCAAAGCCTCACCACGTCTGTTACTTCAGCGGCCCGGCCAGTATCAAACGCAGCTGACCGTTGCTAGCTCTCAATGAGGATATATTAGTAATTAGGTCATGGAATTAATTAACTCTTGGCCCTCGTGCTATCATTATGGCCCAGATGAAAAGCCAATCAGACGTGACACAGAGGGATCCCGTCACCTGAACAACAGCATCATGTTAAAATTTCAGCAACTGTCAAAAACCCACTAAAAAGGCCACTAATAAACAGCCTATGTGATCTGCTCAATTTTATTGGAACTGAATTGTATAGATTGTATGAATAATTCTAATTTAACTGGGACTTGCTTAGTTTTGAAAATAAGAAAAAATAATGCAATTTCTTTTTTTGATGGCAATTAGCATATTGCTTATCGCATTTTTATTTCATTTTTTTGCTCCAAGCCACGCAAAGTTTGGGGCAGTCCATAATCTTAATGAAAGCTGCGGTACGCTGACAATTTTGGGAGAAATTTTATGGTACAATTATGCGCCTGCTCGCAATCATTTGTCACGAGCCTTTGGCCTCTAAGCAGGAAGCATCCATGACTGCTGCGGTGCTCCATAGATAAGTGAAACTTCATAATTGCTACCCAGTTTAAAGCCAGAGAATTGACTTGCCCATTTATCAGGCCTTTAATTCAAATGAACTCCACCGACAATGTTGACCCGAAGCATATGCTGTAAAACTTCCCCAATTTTTTTCAACTGCATGTTGAATTTTTATTTTTTGTTCGCATCGCATGCGCGGCATTTTATTGATCACACCAATGATAATTGTGGCAGTGAGTAGCTTATTTGATGTGTGGTGGATGAAAAGTGACTCACGACAAATTATTTTGCGAAACTTCAAAGCAGGGCCGTTTATTTGCTCTGTGTTTCTCATCACGGCCGGTTACGTTCTTGTTCTTTAAGCCGATGACAAACAGGCCTAATACAACTGCACAGTAGCAATGTTAATGCCGTGAAACAAACAAATGGCTCGTGAGAGAAATGTGTTACGGTCTGACTCCTGTGGTCAGAATTGCATTTTGTTTGTATTAGGCTTCCTTGTAATTTCTTGTTCATTGCAGTCATGCTGCAAATGTAGCATGTGAAATTGTTTTTATTATTTTTTTCATCAGTAATTAATGACATTCTAGTCATGGGAGAATCAAACCGCAATGCTCTGTGTTGAAGAGGACCTTGAGAAAATTCTCCCTCTTTTCCTTGGAGCTCTTGAAAGTATATAGTGACCAAAAGCTGAATCCTCCAGGGTCATGAATGGTCATCGTTTATCACGGTATAATTTGTCGCAGCGTTGTGATGAAATTAGGCATCACTGTTTGTTTGGTTATTCAAAATCCTGTTTAAAAACTCTAATTTTCATGAGTGTGGGCTGTTGGACTGGGGTTGAGGACGTATGTGTGTGCTGCGTGTAGTATGCTTATATGTGTATTTTATTTCATAGAAAGGTTTTGTTCATTTTTTTCTTAATTCCCTGCTCCCCCAAACACACACACACACACACACCCACACACACACACACGCACACACACACACACACACACACACACACACACACGCACACACACGCACACACACACACACACACACACACCCATTTGGTTAATATTCTCACTTCTCAACAGTCGGCAAAGGTGCAAATAAAGCCGTCCTCTGTCCTCCGAGCTCCGTGCTAATTAAAGTATTACAGCTGACCAGAAGCTCAGCCACTGCTTTTTCCATTAAATGCACCCACCCCCCCCCCCCCCCCCCCCCAACCCACACACACACACACACACACATACACACACACACCCCTTCAGGAGCTGGAAATAAAATCATACGGGCAGGTGTAACGTTACCTCAGGATCAGGACTGTACTAAATGCCTGCTGAGCGAGGGTTGGGGAAGGGGGGGGGGGGGGGGGGGGGGGCTATGGGGGGATTGAGAGCTTTCATCGCCTCAGTGCATTATCCATTCTCTCATCCAAAGAGAAAACCTGACCTAAATATGGCAGAATGTGAAAGAAACGGCGTGTTTTACACAGCGTGCCCTGTCATAGCCCTGAGCCATAGCAGGGACTCTATTAACGGGAGAAAGCCCAGATGCTACCAGATGACCGGCATGTTGTCCAGAGATGACCCGTGCATAATTGCACACGAGTTCAATACTCCCTGATTCAGGATTTAATTGCATTGACCACTGATTCACTACTGTAGCTACTGTACTCAATAGATTTAAGGTGGAAGTTTTCAAAAGGCTGGCTGTGACTGGCGGCGGCCATGTTTTTTTTTTTTCTCTCAGAAATGTGTTTCTGTAGGGCTATGCTACACGGGCCTCGCCTGAACAGTGTATAAATGATAATGGCAGTTGGCTTTCTGACATTAAAATGCATGGGACTAATTTCAAAGCTGTTTTTATACAGGGTGAAAAAAAAAATCACATCATGAGTCTTAATACTGGATGCACAGAGCCAAAACATTGTACTAGTGATGTGTATGAGAGTATGCGTTTAAATGTGCGTTTCGCATGCATTATGCAAAGAACAAACCAGTGTGCAAAATGGCATTAACCTAACGTGGGTAATGTTTCTTTTGGAAATGCAAATGTGCCCATTGGATATGAAAAGAGCTGTCGGTACTCATTACCCGCTCCGGGGTAAATGGGATCAGTCGAATCGCTCCGCATCCCGCAGCTATTAGCACAACCGGATCTCAGGTAGCGCTGGGGGCTTGTCCGGGCAATCAGGCGGCGTGCTAGCGGCCGCTCGCAGATGCCGCGTTTCATCTTCCTCCAAGGCACGCGCGTAATGTCGCCGCTCACCGTTACCGGTTTTACGCTCTTTGAAACCGATAAAACGAGAGGAATAAGACAACGAGCCATTTAAAAAAAAAAGAATAGTGATGGACTAATAACTGATCCGTATTTTGTCCGGGTTTTCTTTGAGCGTGCTCGCTTGAATAATTTGGTGGTTTCCTTATTTCAAATACAGGGCAGAGTTGGAGGAGAGGTGATGGGTTGTGGAAATGAGCCACTGTCCCCTTTTCAGATGCACATATTGTAGACAGCTAATGGATTGTTCCAGTCCACCTTAATTTCAAAAAGGCACACCCCATCTATACCAGGTTGCTTGAATTTATTTGTAGACAGTCAATTCTTATTGATCGTAACCCGACCTTCAGCAGACTGGAATAGATCATTATCGATCATTATCAATATCCATGTTCAACCAGCTGCAGCCCTTCTTGGGGATGCGAAAGTAAATGGGGATGGTGTTAACGCGGAATATAATGTTGCCATTTCTAATTTCTTACACTCACCCCCAGAAACGGAGACAGTCGCAAAACTTAATAGTGCAAAGTACACTAAAGTGAAAATATTAGCAAACTGTCCTTTTGGCTTCCAGGAAAGGATGTCCTAGTTTTCCATCCTTCAGTAAGATGAACAAATGATACCGAAACAACATAAAGCTTGGAGCATATTCAATGAATTATGCTTCAAAATATTACACATTATCCCTTTGTGGTCCTCTTGTATTTATAATTGATGTGTTATAAATACACTTGAGAGAATATAGGGAACTTTTAGATGTCATTGTGATAGAATAATACTTTGGGGGTATTTATAGCTAATCTGCAATTTTGTAAAATGCCTTTCATAAATCACTAATAAATAATTTAAGCTTGCATATGCCTTTGGTTAACTTGCTTCTTTATTACATATGTAATACCAGTTGTGTTTGTAATGTCACTGAAAACACCAACAGATTTCTGTATTCAAAGTAAAGGGTTATTCATGAGTTAAGTAATTTACAAAGAAACTAATATTCACTCATGGGTTTAGAGAAAGTGTGGCTTGCATGTTGAAAAGTGGTAGAGAGATATCACAGCCAGTACACTGCACAGTTGGTTTGGGGCTTGTGAGCTTTTTGTTTTATCAGCCCAGAACAGTGACAATAATTTACATTCACTGAGCAAAGGTCTGGAAAATGCCACATTATCCTGGTTTGGGGGTAGTTTGAGGTGGGGCTTAAAAACAGCACTCCTAACACCCAACAGGGGTGTCAGCCTCATCTCAGTGAACTAATTGCATGAGTTTCAGCTCCAGACTATGTTTAATTGGCCCAATCATCCACCCAGCTAACTCTTAGCTGAAGACTTGTGGTTTTTTTTCCCGAAGTTCTACTGTAGTGCTGTGCTTTGGGACACAATGAAATTGTAATTTACGAATTACTAATTTGGCAAATTAAGTAATTTGGCCAATAAAGCAACAGGGATCATGGTAAAGAAACCTAGCTCATGCATAAGGGCGCTCAGTTGAGTATAACACACTGTAATGCAGCCACTCAGAGTGTTCCAAAAGCAGAGAAACACAGTGTCCTTTTCTGAAATTCTGATGCTCCACTTTCTGGGGGGACCTTTAACCCTATCATCAACCCCACTGATAAAATGATAAAATAATGAGAGCAGCAGCACTTGCGAGGTAGTTCTAGTAAGTACAGTAAACTCAGCTTACAATGTACATTTGAACTTGCAAACCTCCTTTGTAAGCTGTAAAGGCAATGTTTGTTTTAAGACATAGGGCCAGATGTATGTACATAAAACTTGCAGTGCAGAATGTGAGGGTATGTTGGTGCGTATGCGGTCTGTGTAAAATTAACGTCTTATCAGCGAAAGCGGCTGCCTACTAATTGCATCGTGCGTATGAAGCAGATGCCTTAAAAAGGTGCAGTTAAAAAAACTCCTGTTTAGTGCATCGAATGTCTTCATTGGGTGTGAGGAAATTGAAGTATCTTCTGATACAACATACTGTAAGAGCGTATCCAGCAATACGGACAGCACAGGACAAAATGGGGGCTGTGATATTCCAGCTGTAGCTGCAATTGTCAATTGAATTAATCCAGATGCAAGATAGTGTGATGTTGCATGGAAATACACTGGGATGGAATCGGAGGAGGGAGGTGCAAGGTAATCTTTTGTTTCTCCCAGAAGAGTATTTATTTCTATGGCCGAGTGTTTGTCACAGAAGTCACAGGTGTGACGGATTCCATGATTTTTGGCAATTGCCCCGTTTTAAATGCTTTCCATGATTTTTTAGCAGTTTTGAATGGTAACTATTATGTTGCCTGCAGTCAGTTGTTGTACTAAAATGTTTAACAGCCCCTGTCAACAGTCTTGATGCTCCTTGCTCCTTCTCCTGTAGCTATGGAAACAATGTAAGTGACAACAGGTGCTCCATCAGAGACTCAAACCTCACAATATAGGCTACAACATGTACCATGTATAAATAAAAACAAACACAAAGTAACCCTGTTTTTTTATTTTATTATTTTAGTAATTAAATTTGTGCGTGCTCTGTTTCTAATGTGTTATGTTACAGTAAAGGCAAAAAAGCATACTCCTTCTGTGATGGACAAAAGCAATGAAATGTATCAATGTATTTGCTTGTCTTTTTTCACTAGCGATAACTGCCCACTAATTTTTTGAAACTCCAAGCACATGTTTCCGTCGCTATAGTTGCGCACGTTACTTCAATCATTTCTCACCGCTCCACATACGATCTATAGGTAATTTTTATAAATTCACTTTTTCCATGATTTTTTACAACTTTGCAGTGACTGCTCTGTGACTTTAGCCAATATTTTCAATGACGAACACCCAGCTTTAATTATTGCATGGCTGCTTAATCCATACCATTTTATGAGTTCTTGCTTGGGGAGTTAATGTGGTGTGATTGTTGCTGCAAAGATTATCTCTTCTGCATGTTTGAGGCCTGTACCTGTGTCTCTGTCTTCCTTGCACCTTCATTTCCGCAGAAATTGTCCCTTGTTAATTGCATTAACACCAGTAAATTCAAGGGAATACATAATTAAGTGAGCTTATAATATCTCCGCCTGTTATTTGCATGATCCTCCCTTGACTGCATATGCATTAAGGAGAGAAGCGCACCTTGCTACGACGAAGTAGATACTGCGCTACCAGCCCTGTGCGCCTGTTTGATTCATAAGACGCATGTTTCTGGGGCAGAATGCGTCATATCTATGCCTGAAACTAGTCACAAAAGGCTTAGTAAATCTGGCCCATGGAGTGCAAAAATGTAACTAGACTTTGATGTTATATCTCAGGCAGTATATAAACACATTAATGCTAATGGTAATCCACAATGGATGAGCTAAAGGTCTGGAAAAACAACTGTTTTCAGCTTAATTTGATCAGTCGTAATCATTTTTTGAAGATAACGATTCATCAAAAGATTCCGGCAGTTGCAAAAGGCCCCAATCATTAATAATAGAACAAAGTGTCAGGAGACGTTTGGGGAGTTTGGACCCACGTGTCATTAAACAAAAAAGTAAAAAATGAGCACATCTGAATTAATATTATTTTTTTTATTTCAATTGTGAATAAAATTCATTTGAAATGAGGCAAATTTGCATTTCTGAGAGACAAACCTCCACACTCCGGCTGATATTCAAAATGCAGAGTTTCTCCAGCACTGGGAATACGTGCGAGAGGTTGTCGTGCCGAGCAGGGAGTCTGTCTAGGTCTGCGGTGGAAAATAAAGTTGGGCGTCGTATGAATGTTTTCGTGCTGCTGGTGTTTTGGTGCAGACGCTTAAGATCAGACCCAAATGCATTTGTGATTAACGCAGAACAAATGCATGGACACTGTGTGAGATCAGAGATTTCATAGCTTTTCTGGTCAGCTAAGCACAAAAATGGTATGCTATTTCACCATCACTTCATCCATACTTTCTTCTTTGCAGCCAGACCCACTGTCAAAAGTTTTCAATCCAGTCTTACAGTCTGCTTGTGTTTGGTCAAATCCTTTTTCTGAAATGGAATGCAGTGATTAACTGCTCCACCTAGTTCTCCCATAGGAGGTGTAACTGGAGCAGCCAGAAACAAAAAAATGGGTAATGCTTTTAATGGAAGCAGGCAATGGCTATGGCGTCACTGAAGAAGTAGCCTTTGCCTCCTTGTGGTTTGTGTACTTTTTAGCATGTGCATTGCCCAAAATATACCATGAATAGGAACATGAATGCACTTTTGTTTTGTTTATTTATTTATGTGTTTGTTTAAGGTTGCTTTGGCTAAAAACATCAGCCAACTGGTTTAAATTGAACATTGTAATTTTAAATTTAATAGCAATAGTAAACAATCAGACCTGGGGAGGGCAAATGTACAAAATACATGATCCAGAGCTTGGGTCAGTTTGATGCAAAGATGTCTCACAATTAAGTGTCATCAGGGAACTGTGTTAGCTGATTGGTTTAATTTAAGTTTCTATTCTATTTGTGGCATTAGTGAGCTGTGTTAGCTGATTTGCTTTATTTTGTATGTACGTTCTTTTTGTGACATCAGTGAGCTGTGATAGCTGACTGGCTCTGTTTGGAAGCCCACTCTGTGTGGTCAACAACACCTAAGGAATATACAAAAGGATTAGACAATTTTTTCTGACTGAGTGTTTTTGTTTCTTTTTCTTTTTGCACTCCATGACTTGAAATCAAATCTCGGACTATATTTTCCATGGAAAATGAGACAGATAGGTATCAGGATTAGTGGTATTGATCCCACTTTTTTCTTTCTTTTCTTTTTCTTTGAAACTCCTAACATATGGAGTCAGTCATTATCTTCAGCTTTGATTTCTTTGTGGCTGTGCTCTTGGTCTTAGAAAAAAAAATGTCCTCAAGTGACATAACCATATGTTATCAATGTGCTGGTGTATCATGTTCAGAACAGCCTCCACTTTAACAGGCTGGGTGGTTACAAAACTGCCATGTACTTCACAGGACCACAGTGTAATTATCATTTCACTTTTTAAAGTTACATAATTTTATTAAACCAAATGGAGACATTGGTTTCCATGAAGTTCTTCCAAGAACACAAATCCGACCTCCATAAAGCCTAGTGTTTTATAGTTAGTGTATGAAATAATTAGAGGTTGAATGACTTTGCTCACGGACAGCAAGTAAAGTGCCAGTTCACATCAGCAGTTAGAGACAGACTTGTCGCAAAAGAATGCCAAGCCTCCAGAGTAAATACTTATGGGTCACATGCAGTTTAAATGTTCATTATGGATGTCAGAGTATGACATATAACTGTGGTCTACATGTTTGAAAGGCAGTCATTCAAATGTCATGGCCAAGACTTCATACTGTACAACCCAGGATATGTGACAATGAAAAAACAGTGGCCTCGGTGGTTGGTATCCTCTTTGGGATGAGATGGTGAACTGCAACATTTATTTTCATCCCCCCCCCCCCCTCCCTTTTTATTCCCTGAGAGCTAAAGGGAAACACAGAACCACAAAGTTGGTCCATGTCACTCTTCCTTTAAAGTCAGCCATCGTGCCAAAAAATGAGACATCGGATTGGGGTTTTTAGAGAGAACCAGATGAGGAAAAGATGCCATTCCCATAATTATAGTCTTCATCTTATCTGTGAACTGGAAAGAACATCCCAAACAGCCAAGTCTTCACATTGGCGGCTTAGAAAAATGAATGCGTAAAAGCAAAAGTTCTGTTCAGAGCTGAAAATATAGGCTGACTCTGATTAGAAGCTGTGTTAAAACAGTCATACTCCACACCATAAAATCAGTTTTTAACCTCCCCATATATCTTAATATATTGGTGAAGATACAGGCATGTCTTCACAATAGCCATTTAGTGAATGAAATGTTTAAGAAATCTCTCCCAAACAGACAAATGTAATGATATATTTTAATTTCTTGAGACATGTTTTTCACCTGCTATGTTTTTGCTGATTTACCAATTACAGGCATCCATTTGACAATGACGCCATGACCATATGTATCGCCTGGCACGTATAGAATCGCTTGCATTCATTGGTGGACATTTTAGACAATCCTTACAGCTCTTTTTTTTTCTCATTGAGTCTACTCTAGCCAATCAGAGTTTAAAACATCCTTTCGTCAACACCCACATTATTCCAGCCAGTTGCAGCGCGTATGTGCTCACTTCAACCAATCAGCTCTTCACATAGTCTTTCACATATTTGTGAATCAATTGTTTTTGTTTCTAAGATATAAAAAAATATCTGTGAATCTCATTTTGTTTGTGTCAGGTTCATATTATTCATTTAATGGTAGCCTATATGAGACAATAATGCCCCTATAAATTGCACGCCTACTGGTGACTGAATTAACATGGATCAAAGAAACGTGTGTGAGAGGGTCTGGGAAGCCATTTTGTAAGAACTAGGTTGGGGTTACAGGTTCTGTTTTCAGGTTTGTAAAATAATTCCCAGCCCTGCTTAGTACTCCATATCTCCAAAGGTTTGTATTTATTTTTAAATTGCTCAGCAGAACAATGGTCAGTTTGTCACAATATTGGTATGCATGAGTGAGATGATTATTACATGCAGAACATAAGCCACATCGCCCTGTCTCAATAATTCATTAGAATGCTATTTAACTGCAGTGTTTTTAAATAAATCATTTCACTGTTCATCCATGCTGGCTTACAAATGTGTGACAGACTGTGCTGACTAGTTTGTTTACTCCTGCATTCAGGCTTTTGAATATTTAAGTACACAGCCTTGGGAGGCCACGTTGTCACCCATCGAAAAACTGCATATCGCTCGGTTTGTGAGAACAATGCCCTCTCGCTGAATTCTCTGCTTAATTAATCTCTCGGTAGCACTTAATAATTAATTAAAAGTGACTGCGATGTGAATAGTGAGTCAGGTGCACTTAGAGTAGTTCCCTTTAACTGAAAACTGCCATCTGTCTGTGGTGCCACCAGGGACCTGAACTAATAGACCTGTTCCCTTTGTGGTAAGCCCTCCCCAGATTGGTTTGATCTACTTACTGCCTGACACTGCAGATGATCCCTGATTGTACCTCATCTGTCATTGTGTGATGGATATCAATACGCAGGCTGAGATTTATTTCCACATTTTTAACACAGGTATTTGAATTTTTCTCGGTTTCCATCTGGAGCAGCTGTTAGCTTCGTGGGCATATTACCCATGCAGATTGGACCTTTTTCTCCCGTCTTTTCTAAAAAAAGGCTTGTTGTGAGCGGGAACGTGCCACGTGCATCTTTCTCTGTGGCAGTTCTGTCAATCCTCCGCTCCTTTGCCAAGTCAAACCTCGCGGTTTTCAGAGCTGGCCTTTGCATCATCGGGGATTCCGGCTTCCAGCAATAACAGTGGTTTTCGAATGTGTTGGCGTGTTTCAAGGGAGATGGCGTGAAAGATTACAAAATGTTTCCACTTGTCCCTGACCGTAAAAGTAAAATCTGCACCCCTGGAATGATCTGAGGTTACCCCTATAACACGGTTCACAAGTTAACCAAAGAACAGTTCATATTTTCCAGTTTCTTTAATGGAATGAGCAATAACAAAAACTACGGTATATAATTAAAAAAAAAATAGAATGTGTAGATATGTTTATATCATAAAAAAGAATGACCTACAATATCAAAATTTTATTTAAGCTTTTATGTCAGATTTTAAATGGAACAAAGATTGTGTAGTGAGCAGCTGTGAATCACACCGGTTTCACAGTGTCCCTTTGTCTGTCTGCCCCCTCCTTTGCTATAATGATTTGAGCATCCACACAGTACCAGTAAGCAAACAAACCTGGTTGTGAAGCAGGTGACAGCAAACTTCTGCAAAGACAAAACAAAATGAAAGCCAGTTTTATGTGTATTGTAGTATTTTGTGGAAGTTATGCCGAGGAGATCAGCACAATGTTGTCAACTGAAAAGGTAACTTTTCTTTTATGGTAAAACATTTTATGTTAACATAATATTAACATTTTAGGAAAAAAATATCTAGCTGGCCAGCTATAACAAATATAATCATTTTCATTTCTATTTTTAACTAGCTAGCTAGCAATCTATAGTTTCATTTATTCGATTTATAATGACAATAAGTAGAGATTAATAAATTAATTAAACATATCACCCTGGTGAGAATTTGTCTTGCACAAAATTAACACGTGATGCAAACCACAAAACGCAACCTGAGAAAATAAAGTAGTAGCATGTGTGCTGTGTGTGTACGTAGCGAATCACGATAAAGGCCTAGCCCTGCCAACTTCACACAGAACCTTCCATATGTGCCAGACAGGCCTGATATTGGCATGCTAGCTCATGGAATCCTTTCTTTATTTCTGGTGTAAGTATGAGAAATATTATTTTAGAATTTGAACTTATTTAAACATTCTAAAGCCAGTCGGCTCTTGCTTGAGCAGTTCAGTAATTGTACAATAGGGCAACCAACTTCATAATTCATTGTGAACTCTTGTCAGTTGTGTTCAGTGCAGAATGAGAGAACCGCAGCATATAATTTACATTAATAGTATTACTGATGCATAAAGGAACTTGGACATTCTTTGCATAAATATTCAGTGTATCACAAGGTTCTAGGAAAATACTTTTGCGTTTCATGAAATTATCATGTCACATTAAGTAATAATATGACATGTTGTCATAGCAAAGTGATTATGCAGGCCAGGTCACATCATTTATATATATATAAAAAAATATTCTTTTAATTTCTTCCTTTACAAAAAGTTCCATTTCATCTTCTTTTTTGCAGTGTTTCTCAGTTTCTTCTTTTGCCCAGTTCTCACACAGCATATGACAGAATCTCTGTCATCTCAGATAGAAAGCAGTTTGATGGTAAGTCATTTATATGGAGAAGCTAACACGTGACATTGTTTTGCCTACAGAACATTTTTTATTCCAGAAAAAACTCAAACATTCTGTTTTATGAATCACATCTCTTAACACTGAAGTGTGGGTAATAGCAGTATATTCAATTAGGTAGCAATGAGATTTGCTTTGCTTTGGTCAAATGTGCTTGGTTTTTTTTTTTTTCTTTTTCTTTTTTCTTAAATGCAAAGTAAGATCTATGTGTCGATTCATAATGTGTTCAGATTTCTGGTGGTCTTTATGACTACATCCAGCAAGTCGTATCACACACACACACACACACACGTATGCACACACAGTCTCCATAAACACCCCCTGGCTTTCCAGGATTGATGCTTGAAAGAATTTAAAATAGATATTGATTTTTATTTCCTGAACACAAAATAAATGGTTTAAGCCATTGCCACAAGCTTACTGTTATGTAGATTGAGAAATAAATACATCGGAAATAAAGAAGAAAAAGGAACAGACTGGTGCTGTACCTGTAAACACCATTTGGATAAAAGAACACGTTTTTTACAGATGGCTCATGGAAACCTGTTTTTATTGGGGGAATTTCCAGATGCGGTTGAAGATGTGACCTCAAATACCCAAAAAAATGGAAAGAACATGGCTTTTTACATTTGTCTGCCCACCAATATATAATCTATTGCATATCGCAAAGATTTCCTGGCTGATTCCATTTGCTTGGCCTATAACCATCCAATTACCTTTGTGCTCATCAACTTTTATCCCCCCTGGGTCCTTAACATGAAAAGTGTCGAAACCCATCCATGTAAAGCTTCCATAATTCATTGGGTACTAATTAAAACTTGACCGTCATAACCTTACATCTGTTCTCCCCAAATTTATCCACCATTTTGGCACCACTGTGCTGTGAACTAGCGTGTTGGCATATACTCCTCTCAAGCCTTAACTTTATATCACTGAAACCAATTCTTAAGACCAGAGCTTGGCTTTGAGAATACACGATAATCAGTTTAGGCCTGAATCAAAAGATAAATTGAATATCATTTTTGGTCATTTTCTCCAATGATGTAACAACCCCCCCCCCCCCCTTGCCCCACACACATACATTTTTATAAAACTATCTGTATTTGTTTATTCATTTGTTTACCTATTTATCTGTTTGCAAATTTATTTATCTATTTATTATTTAATGCATTTAAAATCCACCAGAGAACCCGGTCGATGAAACTTTAAAACATTTACAGTAGTCTTGAAAATATTTACACTCTGAAGACTCTCCGATGTGGGTTAGAATCGCAAAGTGAATATGCAAATATGCAGATTACCTTATCTGGTGGGATTCACAAACAACCATCATCCTGATTGATTTAATAAACTGCTTTTATCTTTCAAAGTGTTAATTAGGCAAGAGGGGCTGTGCTTTGAATCTTTTCTCCGTGTGCCACTTAATCAAGCGCATTAGACAATAAGGATTTTTTTCCTTGCTTCAACCTTCTCCCCATTTTCTTTTTTTTAGCTGAAAAACATAAAAAGCTATTCTAATGAGTTTTAAGGGGAGAAAAGCCCCTTACCAAAACCAAACGAAAGATTTAATGGACTTAAAATAAACGTGCAGGGGTGTTTTGCAACTGTGCTGTGTTACTGAATACTCAGCAGTTAAAACTTAGCCAGCTTCGACATGTTTGTAAGTCATTCCATTTGGACTGGTTAAGGACAGTTTGGAGACATTTTCTGTGACATAAGGGCCTGGATTCAATAAGTCTTTAACTTAGACTCACAATTGAATTCAAATGCTAGACTTTTTCAACACAAACATGAGCGTGCCAAGTTGAACAGTCATCAAAACGAATGAAAATGATGGCGCTTGCATTATAAAGGGGGTAAGCCTTGCATGTGCTGGAATCGTGAGCCAAATTTGAGGACAAACTCTAACTTAATCCAAGCCGTGGACTGGTGTGTGCACGGGCAGGTACTATATACACACAGAAATCTTCCGTGGGGACGTTAACTGTGGATGTTAACTTCACTCCTTAGTCCCTCTTGTCTCGACTCATCAACAAGGCCACAGGTATAGATCTCTGCAGAAGAAGTTATGTCTTTGCATATTCTGCAGACCTACAGGGATGGTCTGGAAAAAGGCAGCCGGTAGAACCACAGACCAGCAGAAGCCCGGGCAGGCACGGCACTCTCCTCTCCTCCCCGTGACGCACGTGTTCTGGCAGCTCTCGCACGCGGCATAGCCGCCGTCACCGTGAATTTTGATCTCACCCGGTCGGACACTTCCAGGGAATATTTTTCTCTCCTCCTTCCCAAAGCAATCTGAATAATTTTTCAGATGCATATTTTAATTTACAATCTATCTTTGATGTCTTATTCGTGTGATTATTTCTCCCGATACGTGCTCGCTGTCAGCGACGGATTGCAGTACGTACGGTTGGGACTTTTTTTTTTTTTTCACAGGGATCAAAGACGAATCCCTCACACGTAGGTTCTGGTAAACAAGATTCTCAGAAAGGATGGAAAAAGGGCAGAAGCAAACCTAAGACACTGGGGTCCTGATTCAGTCTATCTACAGCAGGTTTTATTAAGTAGCAGGAAAGTAAAACAAAAAACGGCTGTCGTTTTATTTTTGTTCTTTGAAAATGTGAGTTTGGCGGTCTCTGAAACACAGGAATTTGGGGATGTATACACACACACACACACTCACACGCACACACACATATATATACTGTGTGTGTATATATATAAACTTTTTCTTCCTGTTGAAATTAATTACGCAAGTCACTTTGCAGTTGGATGCAATCAATGTGGTTTTGAAGGAGTTCTTGAATGCAACATGAAACATACAAGGTCATGACTTGTGTCAACAAAGTGATGGTTCAAAATTAGCTTATAGTGAACTTTATCATTCAAGCGACCGAGACCTGCAGTGACGTATATATTCAGTGAGTGCTACTGTCTCTCAAGAAATCGATGCAGTGACGAACATCACAGCTGTACTTATGAAACCTGTGAAAGCTCCTGAAAGAACATGTACAGCTCAGGGGAAAAACCCAGGGAGTGCTCCACCTCTAATTACCATCTGCCCTCTGGACCCCTGTGAAAAATCATCATTAGTCTTTTCTTGAAGCAATTTGTCTCCCCCACCTGACATTTTTCATTGTTACTAACTTAAGTGAACCTTCTGTTGGCACATTTGTCTACTTGAGGCTATGCAATGGCTGGTACATTTTTATGTGGAAGCGAGTACTATGTAAATATTTGGCATTTTCTCTCCACAGGAGCCAGTGAAGATGGTTTTTAATTTTTTTTAATTATTATAATTATTTTATTTTTTATACAAATTATTATTCCTTATATAGAGTAGGACTAATAACAAAGCATGCAAATGGGCCTCATAGCAATGGTGACAGGAACAGGATTACCCTTTACTGTGCATGCATACATGATGCCAGAGCCTGCCCGTTTTTTGCCCTTTGTGTCACCTCATTTTTGCTTGTTCGGTCGCTGTTGTCGCATTGCTCTGGTTATTATTGGATTATTGGTTTGTTAATGGTTTGCTCTCAGGTCTCGTTAGTTTCTAGTCTCACCTGTTTGTCAGTATTGCTTGTATTAGTTTTTAATCATTGGTTTCATTATTGTTTTGGACACTTATCCTGATTAGTTATTACTTTTCACCTGTGTTGCTGTGTATTTTAAGCCCTGGGTTCCTGTGTCTTGTTGCTTCATTTTATTGTTTGTGCAACACTCTCACCTGCCGCTTGTGGTTGCTGTTCACCCTGTGCGTTCCAATGCATATTCTACCTGTTTGTTGCTTTTGCTCTCTCTGTTATTATTTCAGTTAATTTGTGTCTCGTTTCTGCATTTAGCTCCACCACTTTGGTCATTCCGACGCATACAACTATTTAATCCAACGTGCTGTAAAATACATTGAATGTACTGTAAGAGCTATAGTTTACAGGGAAGGTATTAAGCAATTAATTGTGGCATTTTTATTTTTTTGCTGATCATATTGATCACACAAGACAAAATATATGGCATAACTGATCTCATATTCTTTCCCTTGAGTACTTAATGCATTAAATGCAATTAAACAAATTGATGTAGACCAGGGGTGCCTAATCCTGTTCCTGGAGATCTTCCATGCTGTAGGTTTTCATTTAAACCCTCATTTGGTAAACCTGATTCTACTAATTATCAGCTCAATGAGATCTCTAGCTGTTGAATGAGATGTGCTTTGTTTGAATTGGAGTGAAATCCTACAGGATGGTAGATCTCCAGGAACAGGATTGGGCACCCCTGATGTAGACCAAATGCATTCATGTATTAAAGGTACTATGCATTGTAGAAAAGGTAAATATAATTTAATCTAATCTTATCATGATTTCTAGAACTGCCACCTCTACGCTCACCAGAGAAAGGTCTCTTTAAAACTCCCTTTTTATTGAAAATACAAAGCACACAGAAGATGGATTTCCTAACAACCTGTTCATATCAGTATCTCACTTAGTGCAGAAATTAGGTGCCGGAACACATAATGAGAACATTATGGTCAGTGTAAGCACGGTCCATTTTCTAATGTTCACCATAGAAAAATGACTTTTAGGTATTATTAAGCTTATAATGGAGACCAATTTAACAAAGTGTTGTCTTGGCTCTGTGGTCATATGTTAACGGATTCATAAATGGTTTATATCCGTTGAATTTTAATTTTGCAGACTAATTAGTCAGCATTCCACGATTAATGGTTTGCTAATAGTTGGTTTTCCCCAAGTTATTACTGGTTATTTCATTTGGAATGGTTAATAATTCAAGAGTAACAGTTGGTTACTCAAACTAAAATATATCCATGATAAGGACAGTTAAGTGGTAATAAACCCTTGCAAATCGTTTAACTATTTGCAGAGCAGTTCACATGAAATCAGTTTTTTTAAAGTTATTTTCCATAAATCAAGGAATGTTGTTTTAGTGGGAAAATAGATTCTATACTTTATTACTATATGCACTATTGGAATGAGTATGTTTAACTACCCACTGTAATGTCCATCTGGAAACTTTAACTCCCTAAATATAACATTTATCACAATTTATCATGTTGGCAGCACTACAATAAATTTAAGAATATAGTAATACATATTTTATTTAGTTTAAGTTGGCCAAAACATTGTGTTAGTAGTGTTTGTAGTGTTGGATTAAACCAATTTGCCCCTTGAATTTTGTGGGATTTCTGTGTGTGCCTGGAGAGCTCCCCTTTGCAATGTCATGGGTGGGTTACAGCAGTTAAAAATTTCTTCAGGAGAAAGTCTGCCATTGTTTTGGTTGGAATGAAATGTCAAGGTCTGGAATGCACTGGGGTGGTATACTGTCACTTCTAAAAATTCCTGGTATGTAATGGTATGAGTAATAATGGGACAAGTGGCCCACATATTGCTTTGCTCATTTAGAGGGAAACGTATGTCTCATATCACAATGAAACCTCTTGTCTGAGTGGGTATCGACAGATTAGCTGCTGAGGGGGTGTGTAGTTGATATGTGTTTGATTGATGGCACAGAGAAGGCTGCAAAGTGTTTAAAAGGTAGGGTACGATCTCTTTGATCTCTTTAACATAACCTGTTCACATGTTTTGCTCCAGGTCATTGAAAATGGGTGATTTAAACATCATGTATCATGGCAAACATGGCTTTCAAAACTTTTCCCAGGATGCACTGTGAGTATAGCTACCCGCTATGTTTCCCAGGATGCAGTGTGAGTGAGCTTGCTGTTATTCCGAGGATGCACAGCGAGTACACGCACTGTCTTTCCCAGGATGCACAGCGAGTACACGCACTGTCTTTCCCAGGACGCACAGCGGGTACACGCACTGTCTTTCCCAAGATGCACTGTGAGTGTACTTGCAGTTATTCCCAGAATGCATAGCTCTGGCTACATTATGTTTGCAAAGCATTTCATTTTGCTTTTAGGTGCTTTGTTGTTTACCTTGAAACCTATTTCAAACAAGTTTAAATTTCTAATTACATTTTTTTTTTTAAATTTAATCTGAGATTTAGATTTTATTTTAGTGATTGAAAAATTTAAAGGCCAAATCACCACTGTGGCTACATTGAATCATTATAATGTATCATTATTTATTTATTTATTTATTTATTTATTTATTTATTTATTTATTTATTTAACTATCAGACTTCTGTGGTTCTATCTAAAGTTTTGAGATTCCAAGTTTCTTTTGATAATTGGCTTTTTATAATTGAATTTATTGAAGTGATATTACAAAAACAATA
Organism: Anguilla anguilla; assembly: GCF_013347855.1. NCBI lineage: Eukaryota > Metazoa > Chordata > Actinopteri > Anguilliformes > Anguillidae > Anguilla > Anguilla anguilla. Next base: position 20,031,326 of record NC_049203.1, on the reverse strand, counting down.
TCAGTTCAAGAAAATTGAAAGTCGAATGCAATCACATATTTCAGAATTTATGTTGGCCTATTTATGGTTTTGCAATTAAACTTCGGAAATTAGTTAAATGTATTCTCACTTAAAGATACATTATATCAATATTAGACTGGTATTGAAAAATCCTTTTTGAAGTGCACACAGTGCAGTTAGAATATAATTTCACTTAAGATCAATGAAAAGAAAGTTTGGGGCTATGGAAAAAGTTATAATGGAAATGTATTTATTCATTTTTTATCATTACAATGTAAATATAAAATCAGTGACTAAATGGGTTCCATTTGCTATTGGATCAAAAGTTCTATTGGATTTGAATATTAAAATAAATACATAAAAATTTTGAAAGGGGTAATTTTTTTTCTTCAGAATATGAAGGTTTGGGGAAAAGTATTGGGGAATATTAAAAAGGCGTAGAAATCCAAACAAGCAAGGGAGGTTTTCACACTTTCGCGCAGTCCTTTCAAACTGCTGCTGCTCGACATCGCTGCCGCTAAAAGTGTTACCTTGAGCAGGAAGCGGCGTAAATAAAAATAAATAAATTTCAAAGGCTAAAAAGTTGACTGCCTATCCCTTTTGTACTTAATAATCAAGTGTTGTGCCCAGACACCAAACTGTCAGATGATAATGATGCAATCCGAAGTCTCCTTAATCCTCAAGTATATTGAAATGGAGGATTTCGAATGGAGGTGTGCCCGGCCGTATGAAAATTGAATGCAAATAAGCCTTCAGCCCTGCGATACTTGAACTGTTTTCTCTTTGATAACCCAATTATTGTCTCAAGAGCTGTGTCAATTGCTCTAGCGATCCCTTCTTGAACAAATCACTCCTGTAACCTCGAGCACTTTCGATTTGATTCTGCCATTTTTTGACAGTTCAAAGCAATCAGAGGCGGGCTCACAAGGACGGGAATTGATTTTGTGTTCTCGCTTATCATGCTAATTCTCCCGAAAATCAGCCTTTTCATCCTCTCTGTCTGATTACGGCTCTGTGAGAGGGCCCTGAACTGCACAGTCTCCTTTCTGCCTGGGTCAGGACTCCCCCCAATATCAGCCCCTTATTGTACCCCCACTTCACACTGCCTCTCCCATCACCTGAAGCATGCAGCCCGAGCTCAAAGGCTGAACTCTGGGAGTTTGCCCAACTTTTCTGGGGCCCTTTCTCACCCCATATCTTACTTATCAACAGGTTCAGGACACTCTCTTTCAGTCAACATGATGTATAATATATCTGACACTACATAGCATTGGGATTACACATTGCTACATTTACATTTCAGCACTGAGTTGATGCACGTATCCACAGAGACATATTTAGCTAACTTACAATCATTTAAACAGCATATTTTACTGAAGGATTTCAAGGTAAGTATATTTTCTTACAGGTGCAATGGCAGTGCCACTTTGTTTGAGTTGAACCCGCAACCTCTGTGTTACAAGGCCAGTTCTCTGACCATTATGCAATACTGCCTCCCCTGGCACAGCTCTGCCTCTGGTGTCAAGTGTCCTCAAATGGCCCTGAGTACATTCGGCTGTTCAAGAGAACTCCATGAAACAATATTCAAGAGGACAGGGCTTCCGTTTCACTTTGCTGTTATTTATGGCATTTACGATTGTCATAGATGTAGTTCTACGCATTATGTTCCCATGGTAAAAATAAAAATAAAAAATACAACATGGCCACCTTTAGATCCACAGGATTGTCCTGTGTTTGGGGCAAGGGCTTGTTGGCAACCCTAATTTCTTCCCTACTTTTGTTTTACATTTTCCCCAACATTCCATCAATGACAAGAGTAGGACGGACCCCAATGGCACCGAAAACCAACAGAAATCACTGGGCTAATGCAAGATCTATCAGTTAATCACATTCAACATTGTGTGCCATGCACCTACACAGTTTGTGGATAAGTTCTGCTAAAAGAGCGGTACAAGATATGTGGTCCCAAATAGGACACATGGGCATGCTGGAAATGAATCATGCTTCATAAAAGTGCAAAATCTGTAAGGATATTGTCTATCCAAACTTGCCAAGAACAAAACACTACTCTAAGAGTATGAATTGGGCTCTTTGAGAGAAGGTTTGAATCTTAAGCAATCTGCCCAGTGGTGAGCATATGTTGTTTGAAGTACAGTAGACATATACAGAGCTGTAGTAGTTGTCTAAGATCTGTGCTGATACCTCTTGGTGGAGAGCAGGCTGATGTTAGCATTAAGGCTGATCAATTTAACTTCCTCTCTTTAGAAATTTCACCTTAAACATATTATTTTTGTATTTACTTTCCTTCATTTTTGCCCTGGAATGTTTGCATGTAACCTGCACTGGAAATATCCATATTACCACTGTTTGAATTCTGTGACTCATAAACATGTGCTGAGTATCTTCTCTGGTGGTGCTCTGCCAGGCCTGTACAGCGACCATATTCAGCTCTGGCTTTTTTCAGGGGTTAGTTGCCTTAAGTTTTTTTCTTCAGCATATAAAACACATGTTCTATTGGATTTATCCATTCATCCATCCATTATCTGTGCCCGCTTATCCTGAGCAGGGTCACGGGGGGTGCTGGAGCCCATCCCAGCGTGCATTGGGCGAAAGGCAGGAATACACCCTGGACAGGCCGCCAATCTATCGCAGGGCACACACACCATTCACTCACACATTCATACCTATGGCCAATTTTAAGGTCTCCAATCGGCCTGCCTGCATGTCTTTGGACTGTGGGAGGAAACCGGAGTACCCACTGCACCACCGTGCTGCCCTCAGTTGGATTCAGATCGGGTGAATGACTTGGCCAGTCAAGAATTTTCCAGTTTTTGGCTTTAAAAAACTTTGTTGTTTTAGAAACATGTTTGGTATCGTTGTCCTGCTGTAGGATGAAGCGCTGTCCCATGAGTTTGGAGGCATCTGGTTGAACATGGCTTCTGTACACTTCAGAAATCCTTTTAGTGCTAATCAGCAGTTACATCATCACTGAAGACAAGTGAACCAGTACCTGTGATAGCCATACATGCCTAAACCATAACACCTACACCACCATGTTTCACAGATATGTGGGGGGAAGGCTTTGGATCGCAGGGATGGCTAGAGGGCTTTGCTCTAGCCATCACTCTGATACAAGTGAATTGTGGATTTATCTGTCCGCAGGGCCTTTTTATAGAACTCTGCAGGCTCTTTTAGGTAGTTTTTGTCAAACTGTAACCTGGTCATCTTGTTTTTGCAGTTAACTAGTGGTTTGCATATTGCAGTGTACCCTCTGTAGTTCTGTTTGTGAATTATGCTTTATTTTACATGAAGCACAAATTAGCATTCCTGTGATCATTATAAAACAAGCTACAAACCAGGACCGGTCTTTTCAACTTGGCATATTCTCACTCAACATTTTTTAGGAAATGCATCATGGGATTTCTTAACCATGGATGTGCACTTGCAGCAAAACGTGGGGAAACGTTGAGAAGTTTTCCATATGCTTTAAAGGTGGCTAGCAATTAAGAGACCCACAGAGGTCAGGGTAGAAGTTCAGATTCAGAAAAGTGAAGCTTTTTAACGCCCGAATCACACAAGACCCTAAACTTGGCACTGTTTTAATTGCATGTGACCTTAGAAGTCCAACTCCACAACACAGTCCTGTAAAATTAAATATGACAGGCATTCAAAACAGGTTTTGTGATCATGATTAGACTACAAAGACTGTGCTTTCCCCTGTATTCATTTTCAGCATGACGGGCCTTTTTATTTAGGGAATGGCTTCGTTAGTTATTACTTTGATGTCTGTTATAAAAATAGTCGGCAGAAACCTTCCTTTCTTTCAACAGCGCATGCAAACTTGATGAGAACTTCAAACTCTGAACTTCCTTCACAACAGTAACATTCAAATGGGCTTCTTAATTGAGGAAGTCATTTATAAAGAATGTCTTACTAGTGAATTGCTTTCATATAAAACCCCTGTGTTTCAAGAGGAGGAAGAAGTACTGACACCATTTAATGTTCAAATGGTTGCTTCTTTTTAAATGTAATTTAATAAATGCGTGGTTTAAAATCTCACAATTTCCACAAATTGTTCCACTGAATGAAATAATAAGGAATTGAATTTTGGTTAAAGTAATCAATCCTAGGGGGTGGTTTTTAAGTGTTTTGGCTTAAGCACATTTTACAGTCCCTCCTGTTTTGATGGCCTTCATTTATATTTATTGACTCCATACTGATGTCTGTGGACATTTTTTCCATGTTGTATAATGAAATCATTAATCTGTGCCGGTTTGACAACAGTCCTAATTGCTTAAGTGCACAAATTTCCCAGAAAATCAAATAACGTATTAGAGCCTCCTTGATGCCAGACATAAAATATTTCATTTCTAAATGAAATTGAGAGCTTTATGCAAACCATTTTTTGTAAACTTTCTTGTAAGCTTTTTTTTTTTTCTAGAAATGCCTGTCTCCTCATTGATGAAATGCAATACATGCAATCTTTTTGTCTGTGTTGCCATGTTGTACCCTTGATCAACAGAGAGTTATCTCTATAAGGTATATATCATGGACTATTGCTTAGCAGTATCATTCTTACAGTACACACACAGTACATAACCCTTCCAATGTGTCTTCACAATCGCATGATTCTGAGCTGAATGATGGTCATAGCCACACATATTTATTTACATTTGTGAAAAGATCATCTCTGTATTTATGCATCTCTCTGTAAAATGTTTTCCAATGGCCCAGCCTTGGCCTGTGATTCCAATTTTTAAAAAGCCTGTAGCCTTTTTTTGTTGTTAGAAAATGTATTATTTATACGAAGCAATGCACACTTTTATAACATCTTATTATGTTATTGTATGAGAGCTTTGTTGCCGTGGGGATGGACATGTGGTGCGAGTTTGCTTATTTACTTTGATTGCCTGAATATTTCAGTAGAGTTTGATACAGACACTATTACAGAGACTTTCAGAGGATGGTCTATACTTTTGAATCCAAATCTGAGAAAAAAAGCTGTGATTTTGTTGTTTATAGTAAAGCAATGTTTTGGAAATTGTTGGCAAACCATGACTTGCAAAAGCCCCGCTGGGATGTTGTAGCAATGTTGCAGAAACATCCCCCACCCCTGAAGATTTGAGAGCACAATTTAACAGTGTGTGACCATCTTAGTCAAACCTGTGAGTGTGGATGAATGGTGGGGGCAACTGTCCAAGATCCAAACCTGAACACTGGATAACATTTTTTAACCATAAGCTGCTGCTATTATTTTATTTCATTTTTTATTTTTCTGAACAATATCAGAATACTGGGATACAGTCATCATCTCTCCTAGTGTGACACAATTGACAATTAGTCCACAATAACACAGTCTGAGCATGTGTTTGGCTAAAGTATAATGTGTCCATTTGAAAAGATACTGAAAAGCTCTCTTAGCACTGCTAATAATAATAATAATAATAATAATAATAATAATAATAACAATACTACTACTACTACTACTACTACTACTACTACTACTACTACTAATAATAATAATAATAATAATAAGCAAAAGCACAAAATAAATATAAATAATAAAGGTGAATGTGCACTGCAGTTAAAATATATTTCACCTGGGCACAAACGCAAGTAGAGACACACAGCGAAGTGCGTTATTAACGGCTAAAGTTTTCTCAGAATATGTGTGGTCGTATTTACACCCTCCCCGTTTCATATTGATCCGGTGCTGAAGTGATTTGGTAATGAGTGTGCATGTGGAGGCCACACTCTTCCCCCTGAACCGTGAACCCAGTACTAAGACTGCACTTCCCTCCGCAGGATTTAAATTGGGTAGATACTGCTTTCTTGTCAGGACTTGCTAGCCGGCAGGCGTTAGTAGAGATAAAAAAAAAAAAAACACAGCTCTGAATCTCACATTGCCAAATTTTGATTTGCGTTGGCAAGAAGGAATTCATGAATTTATATCTGGACAGGAGTCTGTACAAAAAAAAAAAAAAAAAGAGAAATAGTAAAGCGCTTTCTTGTGTAACTGGATTATAAGGACCGAATAGCCGTACACGCAGGTGATTGCAGAAATGGCCCCGATTAACAGCTTGGGAAACAATCTAGGCTAAAATAATGTTTGTGAAGGAAGATTGGGCTGCTTGTTGGGCATGCACTCAACCATTAAAACACCATTATTAGATTTTTAAAAGAGCATTACTGTGATTATCAGCAGTCAGGCATTTGAAGTAATTTGCAGTATGACTGTGGGAAAACTAAAACCAAGTTTCAAAGTTTATAAAGGCCTCTTTTGCTGAGCCTGGGATGCTGAGCTTTTGTGCGACACTGCCCTCTGCGGCAGCCATCTTGGCCTGCTGTCACTTCACTGATGACAATCACTTACTGGACATTCTTTTCTCAGCACATTTCTGTCATAGTGCTTTTTGGTATAATAGCAATTAGATACCACGTGAAACTGCTGTGATGTGATTTCTGGTGGTAACAAATAAATGAGCTGTCATCTGAGTATGTTTGATGACAAATGTGACACTGTTGTGCAACCACAATAAAAAAGCTCCTAATTTTCATATTGTTTATTTTGCAACTAGAATGAGACATGGGGCACTTGAGTTACTTGTAAAAGAACATTGTCTTCATGACATTTTGAGAGGCCATAGTTATGAGCACAATTCAGGATCATTGTTAATGCATTTGCTATGGCAGATATTCACAGTGATTAACAGACTAAATCTTTCATACTTTGATTGATTGAAGTAAAATGTTCCCATGCCACACCATCTCTTAAAATCCAAAGGCTAACCTTTGCTGAGAGTAGGAGTGGAGGCAAAACAAGAGAAAGGGGGAACACCTTAAATGTGTAAATAATGAAGGTGCACAACTTAATCAAATAAAACTTTATTTCACAAAACATGAACATATTAATAGTCCTGCCAACAAATGTACCTTGGTGGCTTCACAAGCCTTTGTTTTTTTTGTTTTTTGTTTTTTTAATTTACAGGTAACTGGAGAATTTCTTTGGCAAACATTGGAGGAACACATAAGCTAGGCCTTTTCTAAATCAGAATGCTTTGGGTGACACTGCATCTTTGATGATCAGCTGCTTATTTCTCTGACATAGAATCTGTTTTCTATACTTGTAAACAGTAAGTCTGTACTGCAGCTGAACTTGGCCCTCATTGATCCAGAATGACCACAGAAGTAGGGCTTCTAAACTACATTAGTATTAATGTGGTGGGAGGAAGCAAGACTGGCTTTTAAAGTGGTGATTTTGACTTCCTTTGGCAAAGAAGAATACAGATCTATCAAAATCTGGTTATTCAACTTCAACTATGGTTAGGCTTTTTATTCCAGGGAGTACATTGGTTGAGAGGGGAGACTGATCCATGGATATTTTGGCCAAGGCAGACAAAAAAAGAAGCTTTTATGAAGGAATATGAACAAAAGTAATGGAAACACCGCTGGTTTCACCTCCAGAAATAACCTTAATTGTGCTCTTTAAAAAAACTGTGGTTCTCGGTTGCCTTCCAAACTAAACTTCTGCATGTTTACGTCAACCTCTGCAGCAGTATGCTAGATAGCGAGGTATCCCAGAATGCCCCAGGAGAGATGTAATATGGAAAACCCCATGAACGCTGTGTCGGCATGCTTGGAAACGGCATCAAATAGACCTTTTTTAATGAGCCCATCGGATTTACTGCATTTTGAGTACCGTTTGTGCTGTCAGCAGTGTAAAGGCTGAACATCATAAATCAAAGGTTAGCCAGCATTTTCTATGGTGTCCCTCTATTATGTTGTATTCAGAGAAGTTCTGAATACAATACATCATGATCCAATTTCCAACAGACTAGCAGTGATAAGCATCATTAATTTTGCTCTTTTATGCAAAGCAAAGCAATAGATGTGAACAGAATAAAGTCTTTATTCACATATTACACACAGTCCAAGATTCTTCCAGCAAACAGATGTGGTAAAAAAAAAAACTCTCTACACGTAAAATGTAAACAGTCAAAATTGGCAAAATACTACCCAGCAAAAACAGTACTACTTTGTAAATTAAGTACAAGCCACTAAAATCCTAACTATAAACAAACAAAAAAGTAAAGTTTTGACTACTGGATCGGCTACATAGGCATTCTACAGAAAATAATATTTTTAAAGGTGTTTAGTAATGATTTACAAGATGTCTGGAGTCAGAGGATGTGATATGGCTATCTAACCTGGCTATTAGGATCGTGTGGATGCGTTCTCTGAATCACGGGCAGAAAAACACTGAAGCAATGACAGAAAACTTTGTGACGGTTCGTGGGACTGGGAGGCTGTGCAAGGACTTCCTCTACGTCCTCTTCTTCATTTAAAACTCCAGTTAATGGGATATTTACAGAACATTAAAACCTGTATCTCATTTCTGTTCCTGAGTGATTTAATTATGAGAAAAAATTCAGTCTTCGCCACAGAAAAGAAGCGATTTCCCCGATAATTACCATGACACTGTGGATATGTTTTCCTTGCTTTAATCATTTCTAGTAATTCCAAATACACAAATAGAAAATGAAAGGGGGGAAGAGCGAGCTGATTATTTCAGAATTATCTTTGGATAAGGACATTTGTTCCAAAGGCACCTTTGTTAAGGTAAATGGGAAAATAGTTTGACATACAGTATCTGACTAACCATCTTCTTATGAACTACCATTCCATAATGTGTACTTGGATATGTGTTGTACTTGGATCAGCTATCTGACAGTTGTTTTCCCTTGTTGTTGAATTAATGTACTCTCATTTGCTACTTCCCTGCAGGCCCGAAAATCTCTGAACACTCGATGAGAATGAACTCTACAATCTGGTTCTGGTACACCATGTTGAACGCCATATTCCCTCCATCCAGTTCAGGCCACATGAGTGTTGGGCCAAACACAATCCCAATGCCCTGCGTTGACATCAGGTTCTTCAACGACTTGGTGAGAATCCTGAAAGAAGAACAACAAAACGTTGGAAATTACAATGATTTCAAATGCTATTAAGGTAATAGCAATTATAATCTGAACGAAACATAATTACAGTGGTATTTGAAATCGTGTCAAGTTGTAAGGTGAAGAAAGGCTTTTATGCTTTTTTTATTTGTCTTGTATTGTGTAGTGCTGTCCTTATTTATTGTTTTCTCTGTTGTGTAACATAGATCTTGTTAGTCAAATTCCCATTGGAGAAAGTAGTATGATTAAGATGCTATTAGTCAGTGCAGTAGCTTGTTTCTTTTTTGGTGACCTCACATATCCTGTTCAAGAAAAACAGAACAGTGTCCAACCCCCAAAAAATATCCTTGTTTCAGCTCTATGTAAGAAAGCATAATTTGACAAGCAGGGGCTTTATTTTACAAGAAGATGGGCCCTGTGATAACCTTTTAATATGAGACTGAAAATATTATCTACCTCAAAACATCTATTCAGGCTTTTTATTCTTGGATAAGTGCAGATGTTTTGACTAAAAAGGCAAAACCTTGACAATGTACATATTCAAACACAGATACCAATCACATGTGATTTCCTCCATATAACAACATCTACATGCATTTTAAGACACTTTTTTATGACTCAAGATTCACAAGAATATACCATTTATCCTACTGAAGGAGAGAGAATAAACATCAGATATTAACCGTAACATTCCAGCAAAATATTTACAGGGAGACACAAGGCTTTTGTCCCAAACAATACTGACACAATCCAGATGTGTTTTTTGTATACACATTGTAAAAATGAAGTGATGCTACAAGTCACATGTTCCATTTGGCTTCATGAATGTCACTTTAACCTTTTTTGAGCCTTTTAAATGTATTTCAGAAACATTTGACCTCATTATACATTATACCGTAATCTGAATGATGAAGTGGCACTGTAGTGTTGTCACATATAGGGACCTTGTTATGTTAAGTTATAGATTACACAAAAATGCATGCTTTCCAAATTCAAACTGACCAGACTGCTCTGTTGGTGAATGTTTGAATCCCTTCATATCTGTAAAATGGATCATTTGAGATTTATAAAGTACTGATAATGAATCAGGAGAAACGGTCAGCTGTACTCTAACTTTCCAGCAGGGATAGCAAAGATCAAACTAGAGCTGCCAGCTCATCCTGTATTTGAACTTTTTTGTTTATTTATTTATTTATTTATTTATTGTTCTTTAATAAATGTGTGCACCAGGTGGGCATAGCAATGCATAGTAATCAGCCGTATGAAAAGCATGAGCCATCCCCAGAGGTAAATCTTCTAAAAGCCATGTGCAGTCAGAGGAGAACATAACTGCTAACTACAGGACCGGCGCCATCAGGAGTCGGGTCTGCGGTCTCGCAGGCTAAGCCCAGAAAGTATGGCTTCACTACGGTAAAGAGAACACCGCGGTTACCACGGTACCCACGCCCTCTCCAGAGCTCCCAGATTTTTTTTTTTCCCAGCTCTCAAGCTCTCAGGCAGCGGTCAAGCCCTAAACTCAAATTCCGAACGGATGTTCCGCGCTCGAGCTCGCTCAGACCACATCACACGGTGGCAGCGTGCCGAGAAGGGCGTGGGGTGCGACTCGGGTACCCGAAATGACCAAAGTCGGCAGGGCCCGCTTTTGCAACAAAAAAAAAAACAGACCCCTGGCATTCCGGTGCGATTACGTGTTCAATAACCGCGCTCGTTAAGCGGACGGGCCGATTGAGGGAGACACTGTAATAAACTGGCATACGTAACAAATTGTGTGTCCCCATTCCCGAGTAACAAATGCTGAATTGATTATATACAGACTAAACATGAAGCGTGTCGCAGACAAGCCGGGCTTTTCCCTGGTCCTCACATTAAAAAAGCACACACACACACACACACACATGCCCACACACACACGCACCCACACACAGATACACCCACACGCACCACATACAGACAAACACACCCACAAGCAACACACACACACACGCACAAGCGCACACACACACACACACACGCATTCCCACACACACACGCACCCACACACAGATAAACCCACATGCACCACATACACACAAACACACCCACAAGCAACACACACACACACACGCACAAGCACAAGCACACACACACACACACACACATGCCCACACACACACGCACCCACACACAGATACACCCACACGCACCACATACACACAAACACACCCACAAGCAACACACACACACACGCACAAGCACAGGCACACACACACACACACACTCACTCACACACATATATGCGCACACACACGTGCACAAGCCGACACACACACACATTCTCTCTACACTTAAAAAGACTAACTTACAACAGACCCCCATTAAACATTTTATGTGAATACCACAATCACATGCAAACTTGCCAGCCTGGTTATTTTATTTTTGTCCAGTTAATTAGCCGGCTTTGTTATTAGAAAGCAAATTTTCAGGATCATTGACACATGAAGCCATTAGGGATGATGAACATGTATGGATTAACAGGTCGTCTTGAACTATGCTGCTGTACCAGCAATAAGCTACTGAATAAGCATATCAATGAGTGCAATTTGAATGACTGCCTAGAAACTGGTGCTTAAGCCCGAGGGAAGAATATTGGAAAATAGCTATTAATAAGATCAGAAATTGTGATGAAAGCCAAGAACAAAGTGTGCTCTGAGCTACACGCCTTGGTTTATTTTGCGCTTACTGTAAAACTTGGTGTTTTTCAAGTGAAATGAAGCTGAGAGATGTACCTTATATGTGGTCAGACTTGTAGGAACCAATTTGTTGACGCGAGCGCGCTTCTGCCAATGTAAAGCTTGAGGTAAAAAGCAATACATCTGAGAAGTCAGCGTAAGGAATGCACGGCCTGAAAGCCATTTTCCTTAAATCAACACCCAATGCCAGCTTGAATGTGATCTATCTGAAGCATTTACTCTAGTTCTTTTTTTTTTTTTTCTTGGCATTTCAGATTACATCACTGATGGAAAAAAAAAAAGAATCGCCACACGCGATGCGTCTTCTCACGGGATGCGTGACATGCGTGCGGCGGACGCCGCCTCACACTCGTTTGACCCTTTCGGCGAGAACGCGGCCGTTACTCGCGGAAAACCTCGGAAAGAAAATGGGGGTTTGCTACACAGGGTGATGCGGTTCCTTTCGTGCAGGGTGACATGTGTTCCTGCATCGCCTGGTGCTTTTGCTTTCAGAAACTCAAAAAGGTATTCTTTATTATACGTTGTATAAATAGGCCTGGTGCAGTTAGGGGCTTGGACCGGGCCCGGAGAATGCTTTGGAACGTTTCAGCCTGAACTGAGGCTTGGCTGAGAGACAACCACAGCCAATACAGAGGGACTCTAGGGGAGCCAGCGTTTGGCACCAGGAACCATTAGAAACATTACAGATGAAATTGGAACACAATAGAAGCTTGCGGTGGGGGCTCCGGTCCAAGTTGTCAGGGCCTGGGACAAACTATTCTGATTAAAAGCAGCGAAGGAGTATCGGGTCTTCCCCCTAAACTTATACCAGTCAGCCCTCTCAGTGGCTAATTGCGTCCAGCGCTTTATGGGGCTGAACTCAGTCGACTTTGTTGTGGCGATCAAATCCCTTGTTGCAAAGGGGGGGGGGGGGGGGGGGGGGGGGGGGGGCGAATAGAGTTTGGGTGATGCTATCGGAACACAGCACATAAAAACACAGCTCATAAATTTCCAGCTTTCAGGAAGTACTGTGTTCACGTGGATGTATTGCGTGTGTACTTTTCAAAAAAGAAAAATGGGTCCTTTACCAAAAAACATGCGGCGGAGGTTCAGATGAACAATGTTTCAATGTTTCAACTTCATCCCAGTGGAATGATCTTAGCCATGAGGTCTCAGTGAGGCACAAGTTACCGTGGAAACCTTGTTCTAAAGATTAGAATAACCAAAATCAATGTGGCAAACCTCCACCAAAAGAGGGTATAAACGTGACCATGCAGTGCTCCTGTTATCAGTCAAATGAAGGGCACTGCAATGACTAGTGTTGGGAGGAGGGGATGGGGCAGGGGAATTAAATGAAAAGGGCTCTTGGGTCCTGTATCTAGTTTAGACAATGCCACTTGATGTAGTGATGTGCCCAGGTATGTGCATTTATATTCACATTTAGCAGGCATGCTTATCCAGGACAACTTGCATTAGTGCATTCATACAGGTTTAGGTAACAAACAGAGCTGACGCCAAGTCATCAGGATCATGTTAAATAGTACAAATCAAAACATTACCTCACAAAGCAAAAGTTAAATGTAGTAGTACGGGGGAGATGAAGATGGGGACTGCAGTGTTATTATGTGAATGGGTTAGAGGGTATAGTTTTAGATTTGGCGTAGGCAGGGCTAGTAAACCAGGTCAGAATGCTCAGAGTTCAAGACTCATTGCTCCTTTCCCAAACTCCATTCCATCGCTTGGTCACATGACTGCCGTCGGCAGTGTGCAGAGAGTGAGGGTTTCGGTCTGCTCATTTGCCAGAGTTGTATAAATACTCCATGGCACGCAGAGAAAAATAACAAATAGCACAGTGAAAAGAAGCAGCAGCTAGCCACCATTCTCCTGGTCTGAAGAGTGAACATCGCTTGTTGTAGGACAGGCTAACTACAGAAACCGGGCGTTGCAAATGTAGAAATGAGAAAAAATGTTTTCTCAAGGAGAAAGAAATAAGGATTTATCATGTCGGATACTGCATACGTTCAGCAGTCCTGAGAATAATGGTTGTGTGGCTTCAGTGGCTTCCATTTTGCTGTGAAAAGTCACTAAAAAGACAGTCAACTAGACTGGAATGTGGACCGGGTATGTTCCCGTGTTCTGAGAGGAAAATGTTGCTGCTTCTCTTGTTAATTACATTTTCCTCGTAAGGTGGAGAGGCAGTGCCAATGAAGAGCCTTGTCAGACTTAATGATAATAATAAAATGACAGATGAGCCATCAGGTTAAGATTATTCCAGAAAAAAACAACACTTTTAATCCTCTCTCTAACAGTCCTGGAGACCAGACAAGACTGGGTTGTTGTCACACGGCCAAATTGATGGCTGCCCCAAACACTCACTTTCCCGCTTTTGGCGTGTAGTTAATTTTTTTCACTCTGAAAAGACACAAATGACTGAATAAATAATTAAACAACCTACACCATAACCCAATATATAGATGAAGAGAGCTCATGATTTTACACCCGTGGTACACTGCAATTTTTGCACTTAGAGCAGTATATTTTAGGCAAGGTTTTTTTTTTTTGTTTGTTTGATTATTTTATTTTGGGCCCTAACTTGAAGGCTATTAGTGTAATTATCATAGTATATGCTATTTAATATCAATTTAATACAACTGTACAGTATGTGTGTATCATTGTAATATTTTAACGATACGTGTATTATTTTAACAGTCTAGATTAACAATTAATTGTCTAGATTGACAATTAAAACAATTAGTCGCAGGACATCGTGACAGAGGTCTTTGTGTAAATATGCTCATCATGAGGCACTAAACAACACTGGAGTGGAAGATATATTTCCTTTTTTTACTCTTCAGCAATTTGAATAATAAGATGTGAAGGTAAATGCGATTTATTACATAGATTTTCCCGTTTAGTTCACCTGTAGGCAATGGTATACCATCAATATATTTGGATAATAAAATAACAATCGTCATCATCATCATCGTCATCATCATCATCACCACAATGGGTCTTTAAGAGCTATATTAATAAATTTAAATTTGAGTTGTTTATTGCATGTTTTGATGAATCAGTGCATGCTTGATTTATTACAGGTTGCACACAGCACCTTAATTGCTTGACTAAGATCAATACGGAATGTAAGCATATTATTTATCGCTGAAAAATGAAGAAAAACAAGTAGGTGATTAGAGAGAGGGAGAGACAGAGAGATAGAGAGAGAGAAAGAGAGAGAGATGGCTTGTGGCAGTGGCTGGACAGAGGACCTGAATGTTTGTGCTATTATTGGGGTGCTCGGTTTGATCAGATAACAGACAAATAGGACCTGACATGCACTGCTAAAGATGCCAATGATAATTAATTAGCATCTCATTTTTGACCGGCGAGGCAGCGGGATACAGGAGCTGGAGTTCGATGCCTTTCCCCCCCAGGGCTCCTATATTAGGGTCAGGAATCAGGCTGTTTGACCTGGGGATATGGCTAATAAATTGAGGGGGCGGTGGGGGACATGTTGACACTCATGCACTCACAGTACCTTCCCTGTCACCACTCCCAGTTCCCCTCCGGCTACAGGAAATGTGTCGAGCTTCACCATCTCCATGGATACAGGCCAGACATACTACAACCTGGTCACTTTGATTACCAGCAAACCTGCCATCATTTCAACGAGGACAATCTTAAAAATTTAAGATTTGGATCCGCCTTTAAGAGACTATGACTATGAACACGACTGAGTCAGCCATGGCGAGACACATCTGACTTCATCTCAAAGGTTGGTTAAAAACAACATGGGTCCCTTATGTGACTGCTACTTTAGCTCCTCCCAGCGGTCCAATCAGAAGCCCATAGTATAATGGATATCACCAGGTATAAATGTGCTGCTAGCCCCTGCGGCCTGTAGCATTGCACGGTCTTTATGGCGTGAAATTATTACTGGCTAAAGCAGTCAGGGAGTGCAGAGGAGGACATGTGATTCAGCTACAATGCTCTTGGCAAACGGTTGCAAAAGGCTCGGTGGTAAAAGGAGGGGCGTCTCTGCCAATTTCACATTGGAACAAATTTTCACAAATTTAAAAGTATAATAATAAAGAAATATATATATATATATATATATATATATATATATATATATATATGTCATTTCTTTAAACACACACGCACACACACAGACACGTGTGCGTATATATTAATTTCAACTGGATTATTGCAGGTCTCCTGTCAATCAACACCAATGAACTTCTCTAATTGGCGCCAGGGAATGATTTATCTTAACATTTGACATTCTATTATCTTGGCTCGGTTTCTTTTTTACTGCTTTGAACTGAGCTCAGCTTCCCACAGCCAACCGAGCTGGATCAGAGACATCCATTACGGAAAGCCAGGAATCACAGCCTCAGCGAGCCGCGAGCTCCTAGCGCGCTCGCTGGTGGTAAAGCTGAAGAGACGGGTTCGTATTCGACGTGACGCGCCCGATTACAGGGTTCCCTCCGAAAACGACCGACCCCCGGCAATTACGCTCTAAATCCAGGGTTCATTTTACCTGACGGATATAGACCAAACAACCCTAATCCCCTCTCAAAATGTGTGTATAATTTCTCAAAGCGGGCTCCCTTTGTACTCCTCCAGAGCTATTGCGGATATTGCAATCCAGATGAAAACCAAAAGGCAACAATAGCAGGGACTTTTCGCTTGTGGACAGATTTCCACTTCGGGCCTCCTGCTTTGACTCACTCCTACCCTGGCTGCCTCCTAAGGTTTCAGGGTTTATTTTCCGAAAGTTCGAAGAGAGAGAGAGAGAGGGACTTCGGACAGGCGAACAAAAACATAACGCGCAGACCTTCGAAAAACCAATGCGGTGAATTACGAAAGAATAAAAAAAAAAAAAAGGAGAAAAAATGAACGCCACTCCCAAAACACCCACGAGAGAGGAATAAATAGCAAAGTCGAAACGCGAAGGTACACTTAGGAAATCTGGTTTCCTTGACCACATCATCACAATATGGATATACACGCGCTTATTGAATCCAGGCAATGCGGATCAGGAATAAAGAATCCCGGCTCTGCGAGAGCACTAAGTTAACCCACAACAAAGGGCATTTAGAGACAAGCTTCAGAGACTTGTGCTGCGCCATTCGGGTGCCAGGGTGTATAAATAGAGCTCCTTATTGAAATGATTTTTTGTACAGGTTTTTTTTCCCTCTCGTCTTAAAAGCGAACAAAGGAAAACTCCGTTTTTATGATTCGCATGAAAACAGGGGAGTTTGCCGCTGTTTTCTGACATTATGTGCATGCATGTACGTGCGCATGCTGGAGTGAACCACACAGGCTCATTTTGGTTTTCCTTGATGCAGGCCCTGCTCGTTCTCCAAGTTTGGTCACTGGCTCTCTCCCAGACCTCTGCGTATAGTTGTGGGGGTACTTCTTGTTGACGTGTCCAACGAACAAGTCCAACTAAATCTGCACTCAAATTCGGACCGTGCCAGTGGCTACAGTAGCAGCCTATGAGTGCTATGATACCCTGCGTGATTACCAGGGGTAAAATTTAGGATTTTTTTTCCACAGGCAGTTAATGGAGACTAATTACCATCTATAGCACAGGATGTGCAATGGCAGGCATAACCAACACTTTTATGAATCTCTCAGCCCTTTAAAAATCACCAGCACAACGACCTTTCACCTTTCATGATCCTTCTAAGAAAAAGCTGCTATTTCAAACACAGTGGAAATTGAAAGACTACTGTACTATTTAGACAAACATATAACACCGCTTTTGCTGTGCATTTGGGTTATATTTCACTGTTAGATTGACAGTTTTGTAGCGATGCACCACCGCAAAGTAAACACTCTGCGCTGGCCTGCTGCCTGAGGGCTTTGTGGCTTTTTGACGATGCATCGATCCAATGTCGGCATGGAAACAGCTGAATGAATCCATCGTTTTTCTCATTGAAAGTTTGTAGTTCTCAAGATTACGGGATCAAGGAGGACTAAATTTCCTCTTAATGTCACACTTGTCTCTTTTTCCTATGCGGTATTTAACCTTTAGTTAGAGAACAAGTTTGGAGAGCCTGTTGTCATTTAAAATGTCGACCATTTCTGTGAGATACACTAGTCTTTGTTCAATGAATGTCAATCACAAATAAAGTAACAGTCATTAAGAAATCATAATTGATGTTTAACAGCTGTGTATAGAAAATGTATAAATAATAATAATTTGTTTGAGTTTACCTAAATTTACCTTAACTTGCTATTTACATCAAAATGAAACTTGTAATACTAAAAACAAAACCCCAGGAAAGTCCAATCAAATATTTTCATAAGGTTATATTTCCAAGAAAGCAGTTGTTATATAAACACAGATTATATCCATTTTACAAGACTTGCCTGTTATCAAAAACGTAATCTTAATCACAAGCAAGACTAATTTTGCAGTTATTTGAGGTCGAGTTCACTGAATGGTTGCCATGTCAAAGGCAGGTGCACATTCCTCATGTGTTATTCTTCAGTATGTGTCATTCTTTTCAGTCTGTTAATCAAACTTTCTGCCAAAATGACATGTCCAATTTACATGAAGTAACA
Organism: Anguilla anguilla; assembly: GCF_013347855.1. Taxonomy (NCBI): domain Eukaryota; kingdom Metazoa; phylum Chordata; class Actinopteri; order Anguilliformes; family Anguillidae; genus Anguilla; species Anguilla anguilla. Next base: position 20,013,085 of record NC_049203.1, on the reverse strand, counting down.
GATAGGACTACTACATTGTACACTCAGTGATGACACCTGAAGGTGGGAGGACTAAATAACACATAGGTCAAGTACTGAAAAGAGGGATCAAATAATCACATTGCTACTAGATGGTTAAAACCAAACCAAAAAAAAAAAAAAAATTCATCCTCATTTGAACATATGCCCTCCAGAGCTTTCTCTCCTGTATGAAAAACAGGAAAAAAAAATAAACCTTTCACATCCACAGATGATGTTAATTTGGTGTGGTTTAGAGAGTAATTTATATCAAAAAGATCCACAAAAACCAGGCAGTTTCTTAATTAGGTGCCTCTGAAGAGAGGGACGGAGGAAGAGAGAGTGATGGTTGAGGGTGGAGGAAAGAAAAAAGATCACATCTGTATATTTGGGTGTGGTGCATACAGCCTATGGCTTTCTCTGACTCTGACCTGCACACAGTCCTGTGAAATAAAGTATACGCTGTGTCATGCTTTTCTCTTTGACACAGAATAAAAGTGCTTGGTGAGAAACGTTGATTTAGAAAAACACCTTCCCTGGAATACAGCAACAAAAATAAAATGGGTCAATCCATAGATGTAATGATCATTTTTGATGTTGTTCCTGGCTATATTCTTCTCGGTCGAGGTACTGGCCGTGTGCCAGCCTATGATATTTATCCATTAGTGGCATCTTCCCCAAGCCATGCTTCTTTTACAAGGATTATCACATGAGGTGTGCAGTGTTTCTGCTCGCAACCTAGGATTAGATCGCGTGGAACATCCAAGAAATACAACAACAACAACAGCCGCGGTTTGATTAGTTAACAATCTGAGTAATAGAGAACCTGGCAGGGCTTGCCAAACAGACGCTACCCCTCCCCAGCCCCACAACCCCCCACCCACCCAGCGCACGCCAAAGGGTACGCTCCACGGTGCGGGCCGGCTAAGGTCCTGAAATGAGTCATCTGGGGGCAGTGGGACCACCTGCGCAGGAGGTAAACGCAACATGGAGAGAGGGTAACTCTCCCCGGGGAGAAGGAGTTTGCCACATGGCCCGCGCACGCTGCCAGCCTGGCCGACGCCGAGCGGGCCCGGCGCCGGGCCCTCGAAGCTGGCGGATTAATACGCCGTCGTGTCTGCCGGTGAGAGAGAGCGGATACGAGCGCTGCCTTTACCGCCGAGCGTTTTCTTTTCTTTTGATGCCCACCCCCTTTTCAACAGAAGAGGAAAATGCCCCATCTTATCAAAAGCATGAATATTTCGCAGTACGCTCATTACTTTTTTAGCCATTAGGTAGACAAGACTGTCCCAACATGTTTTTTTAAATATGATGATTTCTCAATACCATATCAATCAATCAATATCACTAGCAATCAAATGGATGGGCGTTGGAGCTGTGTTGTAGACTTCATGATTAGGTTAGTTAAAAAAGTAATGCCGTGCCATTATCGACCAGTCAAGATGTTATTCCTTTTGGCGTTGTCTTGGTGACCAAGGATGATTTTATTAAGTGACCATTCACCTACTAGAGACCAGAGACCAAATGAGAACCACTTTTTATGTCTTTAGATTTTCTTATTTTACAAGCTCCCATGTTTGAGGGAGTTGTTGATTGTTCTTTTGTTGTACGAGCGGTTCCTTTCAGTTTGTTTTTGACCAGGCGGAGCAACCGCAGCACAGGTTATTACACACCACATTTTAAGGTTGATTCTGGCTTTTCTGCTCAGGTTTTCAGACCTGAAAATATACTGCATTTAGCCAATGATGTCATCCCTCTGTACGTGAAGACGATGGAACTGTTCTCCAACAAAAGCAATCATTTAACATGCGCAGCATGTAGGACTGGGGTTCGAGATGACGTTTTGGAAAAGACAAGACGCGTTTTGAACATGAGGAAATGAGGGAAAGCTCTTTCTTGGATGTGACAATTAATGTGAAAGTAATTACGAAGTGACCCGTATATCCAGCCAACCCCTCCCCTTGGGTCTCCAGGGTTTCCTTTTCCCAGGAACAATCCAGGAGCGGTTGATATTTGCAGTCCCATTTGCCTCTTGTGGGGGATGGTGCCTAAGACTGCCAGTGGTAAGAACTTCCCAGATGTAATATGTATCAGGGAGATTCAGAGATTTATCAGCTCAAGCTGTAAACAATCCCATAATGCATCAACTCTGCGGCAGCAGTAACGGTAATCTAAAATGGGCTCTACAGCAAGGAGAGAGTTTCATCACTGAGCTGTGACTGATGGCTTTACTTCAACTGCTTTGTTCTGCATTCTTCGGGGAACAAAATAATGGAGAAGCGCTATTCTGGCACTGCAGGACAGGCAAAGTGTGGACCAAGCAGTGAAAACCGCAGTATAAATGTTTTTGTTCACATGAACAGGCATCGTTGGTGAGGGAACTGACGTCCTTTTTTTCATTCAATGCTTCATGTTCTTTTGAGGTCATGCAGGGATGACCCATGTTTTTGCTTTTATAGGCAGAACTATTTAGATTGTAAAATGTTTCCTTGGAGGATGTGAACTGTTTTGGTGAGCTGAATTGTTCCGATAGAACAATAAAAAGGCAATTATCAATAGTGGCACAGCCAAGAACTGTGAACCCTGGAAGTGAAGTAAATCAAACAGGGCAGAGTTGCTGGTTCCTTCGATCTTCCTAATCACACGGTGAGCCTCACAGATACACTGACCTACAGTAACTACAAGCAGCCTCTGGGCAATATTTCTAAGATCCAGTAACTCTAGAATCTCCAAGTGTAATTTCAGCCTTATCGATGGGCCTAATGTTAGGATTATTTGAATATTTCAATCGAGCTGAGGATATTTGTCTAAAACCCCCTTGGGAATTTTAGATCCCCTGCGACCTTTAACTTGAGAGAATTAGAGGGATTTTATTACAGGATGGTCATGACTCTCTCTGTCTCCTTAGAGCTACGCCATTATGGATTACTATTACATGAGGTTTAAGGGTCAATAGCCGGTGAATTAGATTCAAATCAGTGCAATTAAAATGTGTAAAGGGCTTGGGAGTTCTGGATTTATTTTTCCTGTAGGTAATTATCGCTCCAATTTACATCTTTACATGCAATGAAGGAAAATAATTATCACACAGGGAAAGCAACTCTTTGACCACAGGTATTGTTGACTTCACAGTTTTTTTTCAGTTTTATTTTTCTGTTCTTAATAATATGCAAATTGGCAAGAAACACACAAGAAGCAAGTCATGCCTTTTGAGCGGACACGTTATGCACCTTAAGTGTTACTCACACTTTACACATTATCAATGGATTCATTTTAATATGTGGTGATTTACATGGGTCAATAATAATAATAAAGCCAATAATGGCCAAGAAACCACCAAGGTATCAGGATGACATCACATTCCTGACCTAGCTACAGTCCAAAGCTTTGTTGGAACAACCCTTTCAGGAGCAAAATGGAGTCCTAATATAGGAATACGGGTCACATGGCTTGGTAGCCTGGCACCAGCTCCATGTTGCAGCTCCTCTAGAGTACCTTACGTGTAGCATTCGATCATTCATTTACTCAGCAGATACTCCAGTCCAATATGACTTGCAATGCATTTTTTAACACCACAGACTACTAATGCACTTAAGGTTACTATAGCTGCCTCATAGGGCAACAACAGCTGTGCCATTCTAAGGTATTAAATGTGAAACCGTCCAGTTACAGTAGCCATTATAGTGACCCTCTGCATCTCCCTCTCTTAGCCACCATTCTGCACAGACTTGAATCCCATAATGCATCTACTCTGCAGTAGGCAGTTGAAAGAGTCAAAAGTTCAAAGAAAGAAGTAGACAGTCCCAATACCATTCCCTCCTCAACCTTTTACAGGAACTTCATAAAATTGTTTGTAATTTCACGCGATTCACCTTGCAGTCTCCAGCATCACAGTTGATGCACAGCAATTACTGCTTTCATGTGAGAGTAATTAAAACAGAACTTAGGGAGCTGCCGTATCTAAAGAACTGAGATGTAATGCAAGTCGACACGGTCATTCTATTGTTTACGGTCGCCGGGTTTGAAGCGAGGACGTTCGTATCACGGTTTTCATATCCATTCGCTCTTGACTGAGGCTTGGTCACTGTGCTTAATTAATTAGCAGTGCTCCCCAGGTTCTGAAATGGGGCTGATCTTTAAAAAGTTATATCTCTGACTTTCAAAGAGCTGGAAATAGAAGCAGGAACAAAGCAGTGGAGGTTTCTGAACCGTTAGTTCAAAGAAACAAGTTAATTAGTTTTCTCATATACAGCAGATGATATGATAAGAATGTATACAAATACATTCAGTGCAGGATGAACCAGGCTGTGTGACACATTACTGTACAGTGATACATGAGCGTTGTTAGTGGTCTTTAGAGAACTTTCTAGATCAAATGTCTTGCAGCAGAAGTGAGTACAGACATGCTCAAAACTGTCATGCACAAAAAGGAGTAGAATATGGGAGAACTTGCCTTAATTAAGAAAATAAGTATACTTTATTAGTAGAAGGTGAATGACTACATATTGGAAATGTAGAAATATTCCAGTTCTTTTGGGGTATGCAAATGAAGTGGCATGCTCAGTTTCACACATACTGTACCCATGTGTTTATGCTACACAATGCATGGCCATCTATATATCGCATACTTACCACTCCAGTAACCAGCTCAGGGTTTTTTTCTGGCAAACATTTTGTTCTCTGCTGTGACCTCTGACTTTTTACATTTTAATTAAAGTGCTCTGGGTTAGTTAGATGAAAAATGTACTATATGTACTAAAACATTGTGCTGTATTATTTTTTTTTCTGTGATTTGTGTTAAAATATATATAGGTGGTTCAGAACAGAATGGTAAAATAGATATTATATAGGTGTGACACTGTAATATAATGGTTAGGGAACTGGGGCTAATAGCACAACGTTATACTACGTGAAGCTGCTTTTCTGCAATTCCCATATGTGTACCTTTGAGCAATAACAGAAGCTTCAGCAAACCAACCAGTTATATGTGTATTGTATGAAAATAGTAATTAATGAATTAGTCTGTGTAGGTTTCTCTGGATAAATGTTGTGTGTCAAGAGCAGTGACAGTATTTGGGGTTTGGACTTACTTCTGCAGGTGTTTGAAGAGAAGTTTCATTGTGTCGTGGTTAGGCTTGGGAAGCTGATGTACCAGCTTCTTCATGGCTTGCACCCGTTGTTTATCATCCTTTGTTTCTGTTAAGAAAACCACACTGAAAATATTAGCAAGGATATTACAGCACAGTTTTAATCATGAGCATTCATCCATATAATAACATTGCTTGTATACAGAATGTTATTCCCTTAGACCTCAGACTCAAATCTGGACCCTGGAGGCCTGTAGTGTTGCTGATGTTCATTCCTCCCCTCTGATCACGGATGCATTTAGACCTACAGTAGCAGGGACACCAGGTGAGTGGCATCTCTGGCCAATCAGTGACTTCAATTAACCAATCAACCAATTAACTATCAGCAGGGGCAGCTCCAGAAATGATTTGTGCAGGGGAAAAATATGAGAAAGAGCCCCCACACACACGCAAGCAAGCAAGCAAACACACACACACATACATAGCTGGTCCTATAGGGGCCCTCTGGACCTGCTAGTGGGAAAGCTTTCTCTGTTATACCGCCTTAGCCCCGCCCCTGACTATCAGGTAGAAAAGAACACCAGCAGCCCTCCTGGCCTTCAGGGCCCGATTTATCTATCCTTTCCTTAAAGCGTGGGGATGATGAATCACTTCAGTTTTCTTTAAGGAATAGTATGTATTGTAATTTGTCGACCTACAAAACTATGTTTGGAAGTGTGTGTGCGTGTGTGTGTGTGTGTGAATTTCACGAATCTCTGTTTTGAAATTTATGTTTCTTTCCAGGTGAGGGAATGATAGCAAACCCAATAAATCACAGCCCATGGCTTACACCATTAAAAAATGAACTACCGAGCAAGGGTCTGGCACGAGGCGGAACCCGAACCTGTTAATACACAACAGCTCGAGTCAGCGATTCAGAGCCCTGAATGACAAACCACACCGCCTCCCCGGCTACCTTTATCTCTGCCCAGATCAGTGATTACTGCAATACAGAGAGGTATAGCAGCCATTATCATCCAGCGAGGACCAAGTAATCATAATGGTTCTCGAAGTAGCTACCTGCAGCACGCTAGCTGCAACATTTATCACGATTACTTTACAGAAGGAATCCTACCCTTTTGTATATCTGGCAGGAAAATCACAACAAATTATTATTGACAGCTATGTAGAAAATTGTACCTTCTAGGGACCATTACTTGAGATAAATCAAAAAGTTGCGTCTCACCTCACAACCGCTCAAAGCTGCTGAGTGCGGGGTTCCCCCCCCCCCCCCCCCCCCCCCGAACCCTCTTTTTCATATTCCCTCATTTTATTTTTTTTCCGTGAGGTAGTGGTGAACATTTCTGAGCACGCTCCCAGAGCATGAATAACTGTCATGGCCTCCGTTCGTGCCGCTAATGTATACAAATGGGGAATGACTGGCGCGAATGCTGCGCTAAGTTAGCAGGCGATGAAGGGTGAAAATATATTGTTTTGGATTCTAAAGAAATAAATGCTAAAGCTAAGTAGGCTCTTTTTCCATGGGTCACTGTCGTGGTAAACTCTGTTATGCACTGCAGAGTTCTCAGAATTTTTCCCACGTCATTATTCCAGGACGGCAGAAAGAGTGCCTGGGATTTGTACACATCATGCACCGCTATCAGGAAACAAAATTGGTGCTACCAGAAAAAAAATGCAGCTCAAAACAACATTTGGGTGGATGCAGCAAGGGGATATAATTCAGCACTTCAAGGGCTGTTTACTTGTTTATTTATAATTGTGCACCTAAGTACTTTCCCTGGCTTTTATGACAAAAAATAAGTCACGTACGTATGAACTACAGACATCTCAAATAATTCCCTACGTTTTGGGAATATGAGAGAGATTTCTCAGCTGTCACTCTTTCTCAGGAATACATGCCTCTCTGTTGATCCTCATGTTACTCTCTTTATTGCTGTGTTAGAGTTATTAATATTAATGCGTGACATTAATCCGGCTGAACACGGCCCTCTCGGACAGGCTTCTCTTTGCCTGACTGAGCACCTTGCTGTAGGTGCCTGCCAGCTTTGATTATCCGCACGCAGCGATGCCTCTGTTCTAAATGACAATGATCCCTGACAAGCCAGGCCACAGCGTAGCTCAATACATCAAGTCTATAATGTCAGATAATAGGAATACTGTTACATACTGTCTGTTATTACAGTTCACTTCGGTCTTGTAATCGAAAGGTAAAAAGCAGCTGCTTCATGAATGACTGCTTGGACAGACCACAATCTCATCTCACATTGTTTTTCCACAGATATTTAAAAAATAAAAATAAAAAAAAAGCTATGAGGATCACACTATCATGTTTAGGCTCATTTAATCATCCCCAGGATATTTGCATCTATATAAAAAATAAAAATGGTGGCTCTCAACTGAACTGGTGGAAGTGAACTGATTGAATTTAACCATACTGGTGTGAGTGAACTGATTGAATTCACCTGAACTGGTGGAAGTGAACGGGACTGAATTCACACAAACTGGTGGAAGTAAACACACTGAAATCAACTGCCGTTAGTTGTATTTATGCCCATGCCTTGCTGTGTAATATCCTGAGCTGACTGCTCTTTGATGGATTGGAACAAGAGGCTAAAAGGTAACAGGGTGTCGAGAGACCTACTGTCCATTCAGCCTGCGAGACATTTATAATATTGCTTATTGCAGATTCAGCACCTTTTCTGTTTGTGTCCGCTTCCTGCAATCATTTTCTGCAATCTATAGTACTTTCTCACCTAAACATAATACAACCTGGACAAAAAAGGAACATTTAATCACTGTGTAATGACAAGGGGCACATGTCATGTTTTAGATCTTAAGGATTAAAAGCTACAAGCCCACAGCATTGAGTGAGCTTCACCCCAAAGCCTTAGTTCTTTTTACATAAAAAATATTAAGGGGACCTATGGCTGTTTACCAAACAGTTCTAATTATCATTTAACAATTGATAGTAATTGGATGCAAACTTAATTTAGACTTTTTGGAAAGGAAATATGTGGGAAAAGTGTTAAAGCGGATGTGCCAAGCACATACTGGTCAATTGTCTGTTAAAGGATGTTTCATGACTTCTTTATTTGAAAAAAATTCAACAAAAAAAAATTCAACTGTGAGTTATAACGTATTGCGAAACAGTCTTGGTAGCTCTGAAAACACATACAAAATAAGTAACAGTGCCTGGATGTGAAAACATTTAACTGGGTAATCGGATGTGGTTCTGTCCAAGTGTGTGCTTGCAAATGGTGGAGCAGGGTTAAAGAAGAATGGGGGTGAAAGGGGGGGGGGGGCACTGAGGGGTATCCAGCCCAAGGCTCAGTTAACATTCATCAGTCTAGCAGGGTAAGGCTGAGCGGGTTTAGATTTTCACAGCAACACCGCACCAACATTTCCTGTTCAGTTAGCTCTCTGATCCCTGACATCCACCTTCCCCCCTGATTCCTGCCCTTACCTGACCAGGTCAAACACTGAGAGTGCAGGGAAGCTAGCGAAGCGTCAGACTCACACCATGGAGGGCCCACAACAGATGCTCATGGCATTTGGTGTGTTTTTTTGTGATAGGCTGATAATCGCTGAGAGTAAATCTTGGGATTTAGCCCTAACGGCATCGAGGATTTGGACAGAGCGTTGGTCACGTGTCTTTTTCCAATTTACAGAACCTGGGTGTGCTGGCAAACCCAAACAGATGTTTGCGCCTTGTCTAATATGCTTCTCTTTCTGTTTTTTTGGACTGGGGATTGGTGTGTGGATGTGTCGGTGGCGGTGGGGTGTTGATATTATCTTGGAACATTCATTACATCACCACTGGTTCAATTGGTAGACAGGCACACTTGCATCTCACTAGGATTAATACAGATTATTTAGAGAAAACTAAACTTGACAATTGTCCATTTAAAGAATGTCTAATGAGTATGGGGAGCATCAATGAGTAAGTATGGAGCACCTTACAAGCCTGTCCTCTGTGATGTCTTACATGTCTTACACTGGTAGCTGAAATGTTTATTTTTATTTGGGTTTTGACTTCGTTGTTTGAGCTCCTTGGTTTGGGTAGTCCAGCAAATTTAGAAACTTGAGAGGAAATTCTTCCATGCCTCCTGTCACTTCAAGACAAGCAAAGTAGACAAAGGAAAAAAGGTCTACCTTTGACACAGGTGAGCCCTAATGGCCCCACAGGGACTGCTTCTATTGCATGAAGGCTAATGGCTAGACAGTAAGCAATTCAAAACAAAACCCGCCCCTTTCCTCCCCAGTCTGGAATGTCTGATTGTATTTATTGGTGCTCATTGCTGCAATATGCAATACTGATTCAGGAGAGCAGCGACATGTGTGTGATGTCTTCTACAGCAAGGGAAGTCAGCTGCCACTTCTCATCACACTACAGTCAACGAGTCAGACTCGCACGGACAGGAGTCAGAGGAAGACACTTCATGCATAGTTTTAGCAGGCAGACTTTTGTAAATAGCCCCGTCTGGCCACAGTCAGCACTGGCAAGGTCCGACACCAGACTGCGGGGCCTGTCCGTGCGCTAGTACAGTGCCTCAAAAGGACGAGCTGCCATTTGGGTCTTTCTGACTGAGGAACTGGCCAGAACCCCCCCCCCCCCCCCAAACCCCTCCAACCCCTCCCCCACCCTTGGCACGGCCCAGTCAAGTGCTCACTTTGAACCACCAAGACGGGTGATTGCAAGTGCCCTGTGACCTGGCATTGCAACAGGCAGCAGATGCCCTCATAGGCGCCAGGTTTCCAGGTTGCCAGGTTTGCCAGAACACGGTCTGTCATGGAAGGTGCAGGGCTTACCCCTTGCCAAAGGTGATTCCCAGCAGAATATGTCACAACTTTGTTTCTGTGTAATGATTTATTTATTTATTTGTTTTTTTGGTATGCAGTTGGCACTTTCTCCCATGATGCATCAGGGACTTTGGTCAGAGTACAAGATTAATTACAAGAATTGGAAGATTAGTAAGATGTGTTATTTTACTATTTCTTACTTTATTAAATATGATTGTGTATGATATTATATAAACACTACCACCATACAATGGAATAGTGCTCTCCACCCATAATCTTTTATGGCAATGAAAGCCCTCTTGAATATAGTTCTAAGCAACTGCTAACTACTAAATTAAAGAAAAAAATAGTTACATTCTAATACTCACATTTTACCCCATCTCGCCACAATGGACACCCCTTCCTTGGAGAAAGGCACGTGAAACCCTGTGTGTGCCAAAAGGGCGGTGCTCAGTTCATGTACCGAGTCTCCACATGGCAAATTATCACCGACTCATTTCCCCACTGTTCCCAAAGACAGGAAAGAGACCACAGAGGAGTCTCTTGTTCCTCTGGCTTCATTCTTTGGAGGAAAGGTCTTGTCTGCCAAAGGTAACACTGCTTTCATTTGCATCAAGACCACCTGTGGGAAATCAGCCCATTCAGACCCAGTGATTCATAACGAGCTCCGACTGAAGCTCTGCGGTGGTTAAACACGCACGGAAGGGCGCCGCTAAGATCGCATGGACGCGCCCGCATCTCATTAGCGCTCCAAACGCTCTTCTCTGTATTCTCCTTATTGAACAAGCAAGGCTTTTCCCTCAAGCTCTGGGGTGGAGCAGCTCATTCTTGCTGATCTTGGTGAAAAGGCCTCGAATCAGCAGCGATCAATCATCTCCGTCCCACTATGCAGTCCAGCCCGGCGCAAACCATTCCATACAGCACACGACCAGCCTTATGCCGCTGAATCACTCTGTTTATCTCAATCTCAGGTAGAGAATGCTAACGAGCACTTCTGTCTCTGCAGCCAGACACACGGATTCACTAGCAGTCAGTGGATCTCTTGGTTCGGATGGGTTCATACTTCTTCTCGGTTGTTTCAAATTCTTAAAAGTTATGTATTTTCATCTCTTTCAGTGATACAAACATTTCATAGTTTCAGGCTACCTCTGTTCCCGATGTGTTCTTATTTCAGAGCGCGTGCCCTAAATCAGAGGACACTCTCAAGTCAGTTCACTGTTCTCTGCAGTTGAAAAGGAGTCAGAGGAAACCAGGAAGAAGTTTCATTTATTTTGATTTCGCTTCACTTAGACTGGTTTCAACTGCAAGTTTCCCATGACAGAAGCAGGTAGCTTGCACTGTTTTACACAAACAGAATGGCCAGTCACTTTCTTTTGAGGTTTTGATTTGGCCCCAACAAAGAGTCCACGGCCAGATTAAAACCTCATTTTTTAAATCTCCGCTGCCTGTAGAACGGACATCATCCATTAATTATTCCTCCACTGCAGCCAGGCACGAACTGGAGAGACCCCTCTCCGGACAGATGGCGAGGACATCGTTATTTACATCTATCAGGCCTCACTTTTCAGGCCAGGTTACTGCTCCTCAGACAGATCTCTTTCCCTCAGCCCGAGACCCGATTGCGTTGTCAATACCCGAGGAGTGAAAAGCTGCTGCGTTTGCCATTTGTTTTCCTTTTTGTTTTTCATTTCTATTTTTTTTTCTACTTCAAACATTCAATTCTCGGGCATTTGCTGCGCTTGCTCTCTTTCAGAATCCATCGGGGCTTGTCTGTTTTTCCAGAGTGTTCGGGGTCAGGGCTAAGGCTGCCACAACTGCTGATGCACACCGGCTTCTACCTTTTAACACCTATGACCATGCTGCTAATCTCCACAACAGGCCTCTGAAGGTTACAATATAAATTTGGGCCTTGTGAAATAGAGAAAGGATGCTATATTTCATTGGAAGATGTCCAAAATTGTATGTGGGAACTTCACATGATATTATACTGTTCTTCAGCAGTGTAGCGATATTAAGCATTTGAAATATATATATAACATCTAAGACAAAATGTTAAATTGGGCTAAATTAATTCTGACATCCTTTGGCTGCAAGTTCAGGAAATAGAAAAATGGGCTCTGATAAAAATCAAACCCTTTCCCCAGCTGCCAATTTCAAATTACAAACTTATTGCTCATTTGCAGATAAGCATTTGGTAGAAATGTCTGGCACATCCAGTTTTAGTTTTGATTATCCTTTACGGTTCATAATCACCCGTCACCTTTCCTCTCCTTTAATACGGTTTGAAATCATCCCAAACATTATTTGACCTGGTTCACTTGCTGCACGGTGACCTTTAACTGCCTATGAAGAAGGGCCATGCATTCCCCAACACACAGAGATCATAGAAAAGCTCATTCTCACCCCTGTATTAGCAGCTATCATTAGTTATCTCTTCACGTAAAATGTGCGATTCAAGTGATAAATGAGCATTGCGGTGCCAATCTTATGGGGGAAATGGACATTTTTAGTCAGCTTCCCTGGGTCCACTGTATGATTAACAGCTCAGCTGGGGAAACTTAGCTCAGGAGGTAAGAGCGGTTGTCTGGCAGTCAGAGGGTTGCCGGTTCGATCCCCTGCCCTGGGCATGTTGAAGTGTCCCTGCACAAGACACCTAATCCCTAATTGCTCCCCATGAGCTGATTGGTGCCTTGCATGGCAGCCTTTCACCGTTGGTGTGTGAGTGTGTGTGTGAATGGGTTAATGAGAGGCATCAATTGTAAAGCGCTTTGGATAAAAGCGCTATATAAATGCAGCCCATTTTTTTACCATTTAGCTCACTCAAATTCCGCACGTTTACATAAATGGACCTAGGCAAACGATGAAAACAACTTTTACTAATAATGGTAGTAGTAACAGGGATCATTTTCAGTACGATTATTACAGAATATTTTAACAATGAAACACGGCATATTGGTTTACATGGTTTAGATTCTTGGATTCATGGGTTTTTCCTGAGTTTAGTGTTAATGGTGATTTAGAGTTTTTCCACCCACTAACAGGGACAAACGCATTTCCATGCTGAGACTTTTTCCCTGATGTGTCATGTTTATCCTTGTAACTATCTCGGTTTTGTCGATTATTATCCAAAAAAACTACAAAAAAATCTAAAATTGTGGAAAAAAATTCTAAACGGCTCTATGTGGTCTGTGGGTTTCTTACCAGCAGTTAAAACCACTGTATCAGCCACCAGTTCAGTTTCTCAGCTGATTCATGATTTGTTATGGCCCCAGACAATTAAAAATGAGAAGGGATCCATTCTTGGTGTTCGTCTACACCCAGGTATAAAAACACCATTTTAACAAATATTAACAGTGCTAATCCAACATAATTCCTAAACTCATAGTGATACATATTTTCTTTGAATGTTGCATGAATGTGTATTGATACTTAAGATAATTCTGTTAAGATGCCTGAATGCAGCATTAAGATATGGAAATATAAAATATATTTTCTTTTGCCTGTCAAGGTATGCAGATATACTGTGGCAAAATGCTACTGCCCACTTTAACTTGGGTCAATATGCCTCATTAACATATGATGTTGGTATGTAAAGAGCCTTTGGGCATCTGTCAATTACAGCAATTTTACACTACAAGGTAGGTGAAACCTACAGTGTTTAAAGTACTTCAAAAATTGTGCTTTGATATTTACAAACATCTTAGTTATCAACTGATTCAAGCCGTATCATGCTACCTTATTGCAGTATTAAATATTGGTCCATAATTACACATTCAGTGTCTAAAATGCTCTTGATTTTGTTCTATAATATGTTTTATTTTTAAAGGTAGTTATTATTATTATTATTATCATTATTATTATTATTATCATTATTATTATTATTATTATTATTATTATTATTATAAAGCTTGTTGAATAACTTGTTATTGAGTTTAATGCTTCCATCCAGGCAAATATTTGCAAACTGCTAATAACCTTGCAGGTAGTGATTAAGATTTGAAATGTGCGCTTTTTTCTGCTTTTAGGAAATGGAAAGCAAAGTCTTGGAGGATCTTAGTTGTAATTTATTAAACATAAAAAGCTCCTTGATAAAATATAGAAATTAGATATATTTTGCATTTCAAAGATTGAAGCTGACAACATTCTTGCATGCAAATAAGGTTGGGATTCATTAAAAAAATATATTTGAAGCCAAATTATTTCTGAATGCACTTACTATAATAATGTGGTACACAGATAAGGGGGTGCAGAGGCTATTAAAAGCCACTGATGTCTCCAAAGTGCTGAAATGAGTTTCTTTCTGCCATTGTGTATTAATGCTCTTCTAACAGAACGATGCATATTAATAAATTAACAGAATTGGTAATAGATTTGTTAATTACAAATTTAAGAAGCTCCACAGTGTTGTTTTCCCAATATGTTTTTCCCCCTCTTAATTCAAAACCAGAATTGCAGATGCATTGATTAATAGTTAATATGCAAATATGATGCTGAAAAACAAGCAAACAAAGAAAAGAAAAGTTTATCACTTTCTCCTCATGCGTTTTGCACAACGACTCCAGTTATACAGCGTATATTGTGCTTTTCTGTTCAGACAATGCACCTATAAGATGAATGTGCCACATCTGATCCCTTTCATTCATGTATTTTAATGGGCAATTTGACTCAATCATATGTTTTTTTAATTAAATCTGTTTGTGTTGGGGTACCAATATGTTAGTTCAATAGGAGGCACAATTGTCCTCAGGAAATTTTAGTCTTGACTTTTTGGTCAAGACAAATATTCATTAAACAAGGTTTGAGTAACCTTGAGTGACACCAAATATATTTTTGCTGTGCTTTGTGCAAACAAAGCTAAATGAAAACATAGTTTACCTCAAACTAATCAATTAGGCACCAGAGGGCCTTTTCAGCCTGATGGTTTGTTGAAAATAATTTAGCAATAGAGTGGCAGGAAACAGCACTGGCAAATAAGATGGCAGAAAAACGCTAACCGCTGATACTGATTGATGTTGTGCGCTAACAATCATCCTCACCAAAAACCCTTCCTCTGAGAGCCGGGGAACGAGGCGTCTCGAATCCTCGCATTGTCCGTTTTCGCCAGGCAAATTTTGACACCGAAGCCCTTGCAAACCTCCCCCCCACCCCCCCACCCCCCCTCACCCACCCACCCCCACGATATCAGCGCGACAATGTTAGTCAGCAACGCTCGTAAATACCCAATTCATCAACGCGGGAGTAATTTCGAAACGGGGCGCTCACAAAAGGCCGAGCTTGTCAGCGAGAGAGACAGGTGGTGGCGGATCTCGCTCTGATACGGAGCGATATGAATAATATATTCCGCGGAGGAGCGTGCCAGAGCCCAGGCGGTAAACACAGCTGCTTCCTCTCTCTTCCAAAAGAACAGCTTGGCGGGACGGGAACCAGGGAGCCCATCCCACCTGAGCACCGGGGACTATTAACTAATCAAACACGCGGGCTAAGTAGTGAAGGAGGAGGGGCCGAGAACAGGGGCGGGGCTAAAGGTATCAGCTTATAGGTCTACTGGACTTGCCAGCCAGGTGGACCAGTACGCGATGGGAAAGGATGAAAAAAACTTTTTTAGCAGCTCGATGGAAAAGTTGACATCGAAGCTAAAATGGTTGCTTGAATGGTATTTCTGAGAAATATTATTTCAGAAATACAGTCCTAGGTTTAGAGCTTCCAAAGCTGCTTGTTTTGACATTAATGTCTTTCCAATGACAGACACAGTAACAGGAAGCCAAAGGTACAGAGTGAGTACTGGCATTATGAGTTGTCAGCAACTTTCTGGGTTAACTTACACCCATGATGATCTGCTGAGGACAGTAACATCCATACAAAAAAGTTTTTATATTATCATTTTCACAGAAACAGTGAAATCCCAAGAGTGTATCAGTAACTCTGCAACAATGGAAAGTGTTTGTTTCTTCAGGGGATGGGTGGTGGGGGGGGGGGTGGGGGGTGGAGGGTGCTCAGGGACAGATTTTGATGTTCCAAAAATCTATAAATCTTGTAAAGGCCATCTGTTTGGTGTGAGCTTAGTACTTACGACCAGGAATTTACCCAAGGGTCCATTTTCTTCTTCTTTTTTTCTTTTTATTTTTTACATTTTTTACAGGGAACTTCCTTCTAATTGTAGACCTCAGGTGAAATATTATTGCAAAATAATAACGGCAGGGTGATCTTATGATCTGTGACTCATGAATGGGAGTAAAGAGCACAGTGCGTCAGTGTCACGCAAAAGTTCTTGTCTTTTTTTTTTTTGGTATCATGTTTTGTCTCTTGTCCAGCTCCACATACTGTAGATATCTCGTAACTGTTTTGATAAATGAAAAACTTTTTTTTTTTAATGCTGTTCCAACGAATTCCTTCTATTTTTTGGAAAAAGAGAAGATTTTGTGCAATGCTGACGTATGATAACCCAAGGAACCTCAATAAACTCTGAACTATCCCCTACTTCATCAGGGCAGAAAGATACATGTATAAAAAATACATTGGATTCCTGTAACCAGCAAAGGGAGTGTGGGTTTCATCACAAGCGATTGCTGCTGTATTTTGTCTTGTCAAGTTTTTTTTTTTTCCACCCGTAATTTCCCTTCATATTCTCACCCATATTGCAGATTGCGTTGGGATCGCTGCCATAGAAAGTCATAAAATCCCTGTCATCGCGCGGAGCTCTGCTCGATACATCAGAGGACAAATGACCGCGGTCCCAATTTGGCAGATTTAATTAATGGAGGAAAAAGGGCGGGAAAGGTCGAATTAAGTACAATATCAATTCTGAAGCAGGTTCTGATTCCCATTCTCATTTCCCAGTCCATTTATTGTAAATGAAGTTGTGCGCTTGACCAAAGTAGGTCCGCGTCCCTCATCAGCGTAACGACTTGGCGCTACCTCGTAGTCCATCCCTGAAATTGTGCTCCTGACTTTTTTTTTAAGGGGTCTGTGAATACAAACAAAATACAGTAAATTAGGATAGATAGAGGCTCTGCCTCTCTGTAGGGTAATGTTTCAGGGTAATCATGTACAGTACATACTTGGGGGGTTGGAGGAGTAGGGGGGGGTGGGGGGGGCGGTTGGTTGTGATGGGGATACTCTTTAAGTTCCTGGAATTACAGTCTCAATTAGTGACTTGCAAATGGACTGCTTTCTTAATCACCCCCCAAAAAACTGGCCCCCGGGAGCTACGCTAATGTACCCCATTAAAATGGCCATCTACAGAAGGCTTCTAATGACAATGATCCCTCGCCGTCATCACCAAGAAAAGCCAAAGTTTTGTCTTAAATGAGGAGTGATGAATGGCCGAGGGTGGCCGTGTCACAGAGCTCTTTATTAGCGCTGACATGGCGGCCAGGTTTTGCGTAAACGGGACATCCTGTCACGTCGGAAATTGCGACGGGGAAGACGAGACTTCCGAGAAGCATACTGTAAGTAACGTAATTTAGGTTAGATTCCCACCTTCCCGTCCAGAAGCTCCACAGCGACTCCTGCTGGCAGAGATCGCATGTGCGGCACAAAACAGTGGGGCCTGTTGTGCTCACTGTTATTCTTGGATGTTTTCTTAGGGCGGTTAAACTTGAGAAATTTGTTTATGAAATGGGCACTGCTCCACACACAAACTACATAATTAACTGTCATTGAACTGCTTTCAATAAGTTAATTTAAAAAAGGCTTTTAATTGGAGAAAAAGCAACCCGTTAAATTATGTGCTTTCCAACTGTTTCTGGAATGTGATGCTTATTTAAAAAAAAAAATAATAATAATAATATATTTTTTTTAAATATATGATTAACAAGTACACAACTAGCCATAACTAACTAACTATATTCTGCATTTCTGCTTCATAGTTTTTTTTTCCTTTGGTAAAACTTTGAGTAAATATTCCATCACAATTCAGGGAAGAAGTATAGGAGAACAAAAATGCAATCCATTTCTTAAATTTATGTTTAATTTATTTGATTTAAAAATGGTTTCACTAATAATAATAATAATAATAATAATAATAATAATAATTATTATTATTATTATTATTATTATTATTATTACTTTAAACATTTTAAAATATGATTTTAATTCTATGAAAATTCATCCTGACATTTGCTTTGATCTGTGTCACTTAAAGATTTTTTAAAGGCTTGGGTAAATCCACCTAAAAAGTCTTCAATTGCAGTTTGACTTTCAATAAATATATATTTTAGATGAATTATTATTACATTTTTGATGTTTCATAGACCTATGCTTTTGTTTTGGGTTTTAATTTCCTTTGTTGTGATGTACCCAGAAATAACAGAGAGTGTGTCTCTTAATTTTTCCTAATTACAGATTCTGTGTGCACAAGACTGCTGTGTGTTATCAGTGACCCTCCCCCATTTAGCTGTGAAATCAAGAGGAAAGGGTTCCAGGTAAAGCTAATTATGTCTCCTGCTATGCAGGGACTTTGCAGTACTAATTAGACGCCTAAACTCTGAAACTGATCGGCACTGACAATCCACGCTCCTGCTTTTCTGTGTAATGGGATGTGAGCAGCCAGAGTACAGAGGGTATTCGGTCCTTGCATTCGGTGTGTAAATATTCATTGATATTCATATGATACTTGGGAATTGTCTTGATTTCGCCTTGTGGTTTGGCACAGCCAAAAGCGTTTCGGAAGTGCGGGGTGAGGGGTATATTAATTTCCCAGCCTTTATGTAAAATTAGATCGTAAGGGCATTATGAATGGCTCAGAAACCCGGCTCAAGGCTTGCTAACGGCAGGAAAAAACAAACAAACAAAAATCTTATTTTTCTGTTTGTTTGTGTTCTAAACATCTAAACATCTGAACTAACTCCCACCTAAATCTCGTGCAAAATTACCCTGGCTGATATAGGCTAGACGGACTCAAAGAAAAAGAGTACGACAGGAAAAGACGTAACGCAGCAATGATCACAATTATCTTACTTCGTTATGGTAACACAGGTTGTTAATGAGCCTAATTAAACATTTTTCCACGCTCATTATGATTGGCTGGCTCGCGCGTTCTGGAAAAGAGACTCTATCCTGGGATGCGGGTCCACAATGAGACATGTGACCACGGTCCTCAGCCTGTCAGATGGACCGCATTGACGTGGGGGCGAAAGTGGGGCAGCCGGACAGCCCTTTCTCCCAGCAGACCCCCCCCCCTCTCTCTCTCTCACACACACACACACACGCACACACATGCACGCGCGCGGGCGGTCGGGTGCTCAGACACAAACTTCCCTGGAACCTGAACAGCAGGCCACAGATGGCCCTCTCACCATTCCGAGCTCCGGCACGGCGAAGATCGCGGTCTTTGAGAGCCCACATGATTTATTCATGGTGCTGGGTGACGGTCAGGGGAGTGAGGGCCAGAGAGTTTCTGGGCACGTCCATCAGAGACTGATTGAGATGAGTCAAAAAAAAAAAAAAAAAAACCAGGGTGACTCGAATTGGACAATCTGGTGACAGCGTCTGTCGGGGTTCCGTGCCTGGCTGTGCCCTTTCTGGGGAGGCAAAGCCCCCTCCCCAAGTTGGAGTGAGATATATGGGTGAGCTAGTAAGGAGGGGGGGGGGTGCAGGTGGTGGAAGAGTCTTTGGCTAAGCCTTGTGGACAGGGCCAGATGTATGAAAATAACACTGGGGCAAAGACAATATATCAACAGGACCTACCTCATCTGAAAGGGAAATGCTAACATACCTGGTTTTCTCACAATATCATTATGATTCCTGTCAACTTTTAGAGTTAATTCAGACCTGTAAAAAGGCTTTGCTTTGAAATATTTGCTAATTTATTGGCAGATCAGGGGAAAAAATAATTCTTAATTATTTATTCTTAAAGTTATTTTAAAGATCATTTGATTATATTTAGAAGAGAAAGAAAGAGGGGGAGAGGGAGAAGAAGAGAGAGCGAGAGAGAGAGAGAGAGAGAGAGAGAGAATGCAAATCTGCTTGTTTGCTGTGGTTTGGTAGAGTGGTTAGGGCTGTGTCCCCAACTTCCTGCCCACAGCCCAGAGGGTATCGTGGGAGGAGAACGACACTGGGGGGCATGTTTCAGGGGCTCCAACTGGCCTGGCCTGATGCCTCTTAATGCTGCCCAACAGGCAGGAGAAGGCCTGTGTCTTTTCATGCAAGAGCGAACAAGCTTTCAAACCAGAATGCCAACCACCGCAGCATTGTGCAGCTTCTTCCTTTGGTCGGCTGTTTTAATTTTACAGCAGACAGAATGCACATTGTTCTTTTTCACTACTGATTCCATTGTAACAATGTGCATAAATACTGTATTTAAGTGTAATTTTGTTTTGGAACGGCCAGCCAGATCATTGCATGTTTACCCTGAAAACATAAGTAAAAGGATTATGTTTGCTGACGACACTGGCAGACTTGTTATTGGGCATAAATAAAGCAAACCTTTTAGCTCTTTTTCCACAGTGCTTCACTGGTGTGCTTTTATGTGGTCACAGCCCCAACTAAACGAGCAGCGATGGATTCAACTGATCTGATTCCAGTCGCAGGAAGCCAGGGAATTTAGAGGATGACAGATGAAGTGAGACAGATCTCCGTTTACAAGGGATGGCAGTGAGGTAATCTGTCCTGTACCCCAGCATTCCGTGGGAAAGAACGGAACATGTACACAATTACAGCTAATAACTATAAGAGCTTCCTTCTCAGCATGAACAGCATCTAATTTGATCGGTTGACAAAGCTTAAAATAAAAAGCCTAAGTCTCAATGGAAACATTTTACAGCAAAATAAGGGCTACCAATACTGTCAGTCCTCTGAATTTTACCATTGCAGTACTAGGCAGCTCTACAAGTGAACAGTAGGTAGCAGTTGAAGACAGATAAAAAAAACATAATCATAATCAATAATATTTAATATTAAAATAGCAGTTCACAATAATGTGATTCGCAAATAGAACTCCAACATTATATATTTTGTTGCTCCAACAGGCAGACACCAGAGCCAGATTTGTGTATCCCTGGTGGAGGCTATTGGTTAATGGACTCAGCTGAGGAGTTACAATTGCACAAGTCTCTCTGGATAAGAGCATCTTCTAATTTATTGTAATGTAATGTAATGAGTAGCTCTGCAGGGCATAGGGTGTAACTGCTAACAATTAGGAAATGAGTCGCATCCGGCTCAACCCCAGCATCATTCTCCAATGGGCGAGTGTCTGGGCGTGAGAGCCCTTATGGATTAAAGAGAGAAAGTGCCAAAGCGAAGGCACTTTATGCACCCAGGGCATATTATTACCATGAGAGGAGGGTGACCATTGGTCAGATAGTTCTGGTAATTTACCTTGAGGGAGCAGGAGGAGCAGGGGGAGCAGGGGGGCATTACATAGTGAGAGTTAAGCTAATATATGATCTCTTTCTGACCAAACCCACACCCCGCTGCATAATGAATCACTAGGAGTTTCCGAGATTAGCAGCCTGGCGCGGAAAGTTTTAAGGTGTAAAATTACGGGACGCGAAAGGCTAATGTTAACAGGATTAGCTTTATCGGCCACATGCGAGAGAGCTGGTGCGCTCGCATTAAGGGCAATGCAGATAAAACGCATGAATATGTACAGAGCCGAGGGTCTTCTTCGGAATCCGCGTGCATGTGTGTGTGTGTGCGCATGTGCGCGTGTGGGGTTATGGGTGTGGGATATGGGGTGGGATGGAATGGAGTCGGTTGGTGGAGGGGGGTGAGGGGTGGAGTTTGACGGCCACAGCATTTATATCTTGGCTGTTGTCCTCGTTTGAGATGCCTGTTCATGTGATGGCAGACTGGGAGGATGGGGCTGAATCTTGGGGGACGGTATTATAAATAAAAAAATATGTGGAAATTTCCAGAACTTGTATAAGCCTTGGTTTTTTTTCCTCGATTGGGGAATCACCCTTCCCCCCCATATATATATATAACTTAACACGCCTATATTGAATACAGCTGACCAATGGGACAGGAAATTAAGGAATGACAAAATTTCATAACTTCTTAAAAAAAAAAAAAGACTGGAACTGAAAAAGTGTTAATGGATCAAATTAAATTTTAATGTACACCCTTCATGGTGACAGAGAGCAAGGTGAATAAAGGTGTTCTCTAACCGAAGCATATGAAGGAGAAATTACATTGTTTAAGTTGCTTTTTTTCCCTCCCACTTCGAACCAGATATCTCAGAGTTATTTGAAATTTCCGCATGCAGATGGATGACAGTGTTAATTTTTAAATGGCACAAACATAATCTAGGAGGCTTATTCAGGATGTTGATTTATAGATAGGGCTCGGGAAGCTAATTGCGGAGCACGGCTTGATCAATCACGGCCTTTGAGGAGATTTCTAAGCTGCTGCGTGCTTATCTTCGACTGCTGTTTTGGAAACTAACAATACATTCATATTTGCACAACAATTTGTTTATGTGTGTTTCTCAAATCACACACTGCTGCGATGTTAGAAACAAAAAAACCCTTTCCCCTTAGTTATAATAAATGCACTGATTCCCTTGTAATGGCGGTGAAGTAGTTTGTTTGCACGAGACAGAGTAATCTGTGTTTTCTGGGAAAATGAAAAGGAATGTATATGCTTTTCCTACAACGAGGCTAGCGAATCAGGCGAGCGTATGTATGTGATCTGCAGTTTATTTGAGGTCATTAATCTTGATTGGATGTACTGTGATTATCTCAGGGAAATGCTCTTTGAGGTACTGAGAACAGATAAAATGTCACATTCATGCCCAAATTATTTAGTGTAAAGCAAGAGTGGGTGAATGCCATCTACGTGCTGTCACTGTTGTTTGTTCCCACTCTGATCCCATGAGAAGTGCGCCCCCTCATGGATCCAGAGGGACACAGCAAAAAACATTGAATCATATAAAAATAGAAACAATAAAATAGAAAAAAATATACAGATGTATCATATTTAAACATCACTTGTAATGGTTTATTTAAATGATGTTCTAAAAAAAGGCTGAAACTATCAACATCCATAAAACTGACATGGCTTATTTATTTCAGATAAATATTATTTTTTTCTCTGAAAAAAAACAAAAAAAACAAAACAGATGGAAGAGAAATGCTTTTGAAAAATGATGAGACAACTAATGGAACATTATCACATTCTCTGCTTTAATGTTTCAGTCGGAGAGCATTGACTGAACTTTGACTGAACGGGCAATCGCAAAGCGCTGTCTGTTGCCCTATAGGTTCTTATGCTGTTAGTCAGCTGCACCCTGTCTGTTTGCTGCACACGTTAACATCTGCCCCGCGGTTCCAAACCCAGGCCCCGCTGAGCTTACAGCAGAGAGTACACCGGTCAGAGACCTCACAACAACCCCAAATCACTCTCACCCAAAACGAATAAAAAAAACAAACAAGTTCATGTAAAAATCCTCAGGTTTTCTAACCAGCATAGAAGCACAGAAAATAAATAAAACTCTGTTCTGGTTATACTGAGGAATTTTTGTATAAATTTTTCAATTTTTAAAAATATCCCCACTGCAATCAAAAAGACCTGAATAAATGAATAAATAAAAATCTTTGAAAGTCCCCAATTCATGATCGGACCAAGAGCCAGCCAGTTAAAATGACAAGTGCTGATAACTGTAGATTTCCAGCCTTCACCATCTCCTGTGGGTTTAATAAGGACTTCCTAAGAGGAATACGTTGCTAATACATTCCTGCTAATATTTGGATGCTAAGCTATCGCATTTTAATGAAGTTCATTGCGTTTACTTAAGTCACTCTGGACAAGAACATCTGCCAAATGATGTAAATGCAAATAGGAAAATAAATACACAAACAATATTGAGGCCTACTCACTTATCGCCTCCACGAACGGTTCGAAGAATCGGTACGGAAACAGGGGCTCCGGCAGCTCCCGGAAAAACATCTTGAGCGCTCCGGTGACCACGTGGATATCTTCCCACTGGCAGTCGTCCAAATTCAGCTCGTCTTCTGGGAAAACAAGGGAAGCGATGGAACAACCGCTTTTAATGAAACAATTACACTGCACTAATTATTATGTTAATGTTTGCCGACTATCATCAGCCAGCGCTAACAGCCGAGCGCACCTAGAGGTTTAACGCAGTGCATTTTCCCTCTCCTTTTCTCTCCCTCTTAGGAAAGGGGAATGCCATCTGCAGAAATGTCTGTCATCTCTGACATAGTGTCAGGTACATGTAATTCCCACAATGCACTGCTTTAAGACACTGGTAACAGGGTAAAGCAATTCATTGCTATTAGTTTTAGGTACTAAAAGATCACTGTGTGGTGCTCCACCTCTGGCTCTTGAGACAGGCCTTGACGTTCAAAAATAAGACATGAGCCTCTTGTGTTTAGCCTCATGCTAACATTAATTTTACAAGAAAAAGCAGAATTTTTATGAAGTGTTACATTGGAATAACTTTAAAGGAAGGAAATTCCAGCAGTCATGTCACCCTAGATCCTACTCATATCAAACTGCTAAAGCTAAGCAGCCATACCACGATGTACAGTACCCTTCTCATGGCCAAATTCCTGGACAACATGCCCAGTGCGTTTTCAAACAATAGTTGCACACTCTTCACTGTGTATAAAATAAATAGATATGTTTTTAATTCAGAGGCAACTGAATACATATAGTAAAGTTGGGGAGCGTTTAAGTGCCGGGGTGTGAGACTGCAATCCTGGAGGATCACACTGTCTGTTGGTTTCCAGTGTTTCAGCTCTTCTTAAGTGATTGATTTAAGTCATTGATTGGTTAAAGAGCCCAGACACCTTCTTTCAAGGCTTAAATTGGCCACTGATTGAAAGGAAACCACAAAAACAGCAGAGAGCACGGGAGTTTGACATTCCTGCTGAAGTGTATTACGTGAAAGAAATGTTAGGGATTTCGGTCAAAGGAAAAAATAAAAGCATACAAGTCTGTTATTCCACCAAAATCTTTTTTTTTTGATGTGGAAAGAGAAATTATTCAGAAAATGAAACTTTTTTCTTTATAAACTATTTTTCCTGCCTCACAAGCCAGCACTCTGCTATCCCCCAAGCCCCCTGCCCCGACCCCCAACTGCCCAAGTCACATTTGATTGAAACCAGTTAACCAATGGCCCTAAATTTCATGGTATTAATTTCATGGGACTTCATCCTAGTGCCAGATCTGAATGCGCAATGCCTGAACAAAGACACCAGCCACTCCAGGGAACTCATAGAGCTGCATACTGAAAGACACAGGAGGGGGGGCTGGGGGGGCTTTTACTGATGTCTGTCAAATATGTTCATACCACCCCCCCAACACACACACACACACACACATACACCGTGATGCAGCCAACCCCCCCCCCCCCCAAAACCAAAAAAAAACAAACAAAACAACAATTGAACCTCTTCCTTCTTGAATTGCCTTCCTCCTGTGCTCTCACCAGACCGTTATGAAGGCCCGTCATTTCCACCATCTGAACAGCTGCAGTCCTTCTCATGGTCCCCCCCCACCCGCCCCCCCTCCCTTGACCTGAAGAAATTAACTTACCCTTTCTGTGTGGTCTGAAAGGTTCCCTTAGCATGACACCATTTGTTCTAACTGATCTCAGTTTAGCAATATTATATAGAGCCCATATATTCACAGTTGTGTACTGTCACAGGGTTGACATTATAGTCATAAACATTAATGCTGAGTATTTGCTAAGAACAGACATTAAGACATTGACCGTAGCTCAGCAAGAACAATGCATACTTGTGCTTACTTATGTGTAACGACTGGTATGCTTGTGTATCCCTAGCTCTAGTGGAGTTTGCTTACCACTTGAAATGTACTTTTTTTTTAAGTCGCCTTGGCTAAAATCCTGTGCTAAAAACTGTTAAATTTTAAACTGTAAATTGTAAATCATTTATATGTTTGTTCCCAGCAAAGAAAGAGTGGTTTGGCTCTGAACCACACTAGTGGCCCAGAAAAACATGGAATGTGAATTTTTGTGTGAATTTTAGCAGCCTAGCTTTGTTAGGGAAAATATCAGATATTTTGGATGTACAGTGTTTGTGAGCATGTTTAAGGCACTATTAATTCAGTGGTGCTCTTGTAAAACACTACATAAACAAGTAGTTTCTACATGAAAGTGCTGCAACTGCAGCAAAAGAAAAACTGCTGCCTCAGTACTGCTAAGGTAGAAGACACCACAAAGCTAATTTAGTAAAGATGATAGCGGGGGAAAGTGAATGTTTTTATGAAAGGATGAGTGGATCTCAATGATGGGTGTGTTGAAGAGAGATCTGCCTCCCTTTAACAGTCCTTCTTTGGGATACAATGAGCAACCAGCCATTCAATTAGCTTGCCACTGCAGACTGACCACTTGACAGGCCCAGCTAAATGTTAATCTGTCCATAACGGATGTTTTGTGCAATTAATCATGTTCAGCCCAGCAACAATGGGGCTTCTCAGGCAACCTGGAGCTCTGGGAAGAGTAGACACTTCTCCTACAAGCTCCACAATTCTAATTTGGAAGTGCATTCAAAGCTTGTTTGGCCTAATCGTTCACCTTAATGTTGACCGCGTTCGAGTACATAAATTGTCTGTGTTCGTTTTCTCTCTCTTTCTTTCGGCGTAAACGCAAGGACAATGCCACCGAAATCCCAGAGAAACCGAGGTCTGGAGTCGCTCTGTCCTTCTGTGATGTTCGGGGGGGAACGGGTCCTGGGGGGGTCAAGCACCATTCATCATCAGATCGAGCGACTTCCTGCCCATCCCCCCCGAGCGCCCCTCCTTACCGCCCCGCTCTGACCAGCGGCTTTGTCGAAGGAAGAGAAGAAAGGTATTCTTTGAGAAAAGAGAGGGGAGATTACAGGCCGGGCTCTCCGAGCGCAGGAGGGATGAATAAGAACACAAGGTGCCACTGTGTCGGAATCATAATGCATGCAAAGTCGATGATGTCATCCTTATTTTCCCTCCTCTCGTCTGACCTCCAAAGTCACAAGGCTGGGCCGCAATCCTGGAAGCCAGGCGCCCCTGACAGAGGCAGAACCGTGCGTCCGCTGAATGAATTAGCCGTGACCCATAAGTGAATTTTTTGCGCCGCTGAATTATTATGATTTATATCTGCCTTCTGTCTTCCTGTTCAGGGGAGTCGGACGGTCAAACAAGACCGTCTCTTGTTCTCTTGAAAAGAACCCCAAGCTAGAATTCCACAAAAAGGCCAAATTAGATAATTTGAGAAAGTAGACATAGTCCTGGGGTTTTTTTCTTTTCTTTTTTTTTGCCTCCCAACAAAAGCTAGATCTAGACTGCCCTTTCACAGTGTACATTTCTGCCCAGTCGCCCCACCCCCGCCTTTGGGAGATTCCATCAATACTTTCTTGAAGAATTTGCATGTGTTCAGCGGTATGTCTTCCATGCCAAACTTCCACTTACATTCAATGTAAGGTATTCCCCCCATTTTGTACTCAAGAGGTGAAATGCAGCACTTCATGGAAAGGAGTAATTATTCCATAATTTAATTCGGCCAGATTTCAAAAGAATAAATCTGGCTGTTCTTCCACAAAGTCAGAAGGCTTCCTAATTGAATGATTACTCAAACAGAAATCCCCTCAAATATGAAAACAATAAAGATTTTTGTGTGTTCCTACATTTGATTAAATGTAGGAACACACAAATCAATCCCCTGATGTTGGATGTTGTGTTTTACACAGAATGAAACTAACATCCGTGTTTTGAAAACATGAGTAATATTTTATTGACAGTGTGTAAAGAGTTTAACAAGTTCCCCAAACCACTATTTCATACGCATACCACTTTATTCATTTCTAAACATTGAAATAAGCACTAAGCAACAGATTCCACTGTTAGAAGAAAGTACAGATGATTGACATTGTTCCTCAGTTGGCATGTACTAACAGAGAGGTGTCAGGACCAGGAACTCTCCTTACTTAAACTTGGCTCAATGAGACGCTGAGCCTAGTGGGGAGACTGCTTAGGTCTGAGCATTAAAATGAGTCGCCAAAACAAAGCATCAAACCTGGCCAGCCTTGCCAACCGCCACATCAATCTGGAAGAACGTTAACACCCTACACAGAGAGCCAGGTCCCGTAACTACGAGAACGGAGAGACTCCCGCTCTAGTTTGGCTGTTGCCTCAGGTGGTCCCTGCCCGCGGACAAAGGGGTCGTCGCCGTTGTTTGGATGAACTGGACGCGCGGGCGATGCCTTGCAGCGCTCCCATCTAAAAATAAAAGGGTTGTTTTTTTGGCAGCGCCCCGAGATAACTCCCCGGCACTGAGCAGCGGACACTAGCCTTTTTGTCCCCGTGTCTGCACGACCTCGATGAAGAGGGGAAGGGGGGGGGCATCGAAAATTCCCCGGTCACGTGACTTGGAGAATGCCCCCCGTGTGTCAGTTGTGGACAGATTCCTTTCTGTCTATTCACACAAGCCCCGCAGGGTAGGACCCTAGGCCGCTAAAAGCCTGCTGCATGCTTGTCCGTCCGTCATAAACGGTAAATAACTCATTCAAGAAGCTGAGCTGAGATATCACAGCGGTTTTATTATTAGTCGAAGAGTCCTGAGATCATGGCTCTGAAGTCATCGCGGTCTTTCATCAACTTTTAACATGGGGCTCTTGTTATGACACTGAAGATATTGCATTAAACAGCCGTGTAGAGTACTGTAATGAATTCTGTTAGAGATTGTTTGTGTGTGTGTGTGTTTGTGAGCATCCGTGCGTGTGTGTTTGTGTTCTACTGCTGGAAAACTAAGAGTAGTATTAATAGTAGTAAAAGGTATTAATTAACCATGCACTTTTTTGTGTTCGTTCATATGTGTTCATGGAAAATAATGTGGTATTAAATGAATGAATATGAAAAAAATCTTAATACCAATATTATTTCCAATGAATACAGACATATAATTCTTCATAAAGTTAAAGTAAACATACATATATAAATGATTTAGTCTCTTAATAGATATATAGACTTATATCAGTAATTTGCCTTCCAGTTTCCACTAAAGAGATATGTCTAGTCAGAGTTCAACATTATTTAAATTGAAAACATTTTACAATAGACTCCTTCTACATCCGAGCACGCATGTTGCTTTATTTTATCACTAAACCACCCTGCGGCCAAGTGATGAAATAGACGTCCATTGAACACAGGGCCACTGTTAGAATCCAGCGCCATGCAGCGTGACATTTTAAATCCTTGGGGTCACCAAAGACACCCACCCCAAAGCCCACCACCCACTCTGCACTCATGTGAACGGGAAATTCCTGCCATAAAAGAATCACGAACACTGCCCCTCCCCTCCCCCTTTTCAGTCGCCAATTTAGACGAAAGCATACAAAGGGTTTCTATCGCATTTTTTTATTTTTGGTGGCTCATGGAAAATGTCACGCTGACCTGCGTGCAGTATATCTTCCCCCGTACACAGAGGAAATTCTTCTCGAGTCTTACGATTTTGAAATATGGAATTGCGGAATGCAGCCGCCAGGAGGGCGGGGATACCTTGGAGTGCCAACGTCTCTTCTTAAATTTCCAGCAGGTCAGTGGTTTTGCTCTGGGAGCTATCTGGAAGCTATCTGGAAGGCCTTTTCTCAGGGTGTGTTGTAAATTGGGGAATGCGAAGGTCCGTGAGGAATATACAGGGCATTTTATTCTGGTCTTCACACCCGTTCCACCTGTCCGTTCCCTTTTCCTCAAGGAATCTCCCCCCCCCCCCCCCCCCCCCCGCTTCAAATAGCCCCAGTTGAAGTATTTCAGAGAGGTTCATGTAAAGGGCAAAGCCGACTCTTCTCCCAGGGAAACTGGTCGAACACACCCACATTTAAGAATCGGCCACGTGAAGTCGTGTACTTGGTAGGCCCTATCAAAGACGTTATTTCATGCCTTCACTGAAATCGCAAGCTCTTATTTAAATCGGGTTGGATGGATAAAAAGTATGAA
This sequence comes from Anguilla anguilla, assembly GCF_013347855.1. Taxonomy (NCBI): domain Eukaryota; kingdom Metazoa; phylum Chordata; class Actinopteri; order Anguilliformes; family Anguillidae; genus Anguilla; species Anguilla anguilla. The sequence goes on along the minus strand of NC_049203.1, from coordinate 19,983,305 downwards.
CCTGAAGTGGGGGTGGTTTAATGTTCATTCTTTGGAAATTTAAATAAGAACATTTCAGACCATCGGAAGTTCGTATTGTGGCCAGTTTCACACTGCCGATAACATACAGGACCTACAGGTCCAACAGACTACAACCCAACTTGTGTCCCTTTCAATCCCCTTGGCAAATTTCAGCTGATGCCACAGAGAAAAAGCGATTCCAAAGTTAACCCTAGTTCTTTCAAATGAGCCCTGTCGGATTGTCTTCTTGCTTTGCTGTATCTTCACTTCTTCGCTAGCTAGCTCTGAAACAACATCCATCCCTCCCCACACAGAAAACAGCACCACACCCAGAAACGTCTGAAACATATTTTAGAATAACAAATAAAGGTGCACAAATTCAACAAAAGTGCATAAAGAAAGAGATTGTCAGCACATATCATAATTATGCTTTAGCAGTTATTTAATATTTTCAAGGTAAAAATCCTGCATAGTATGCTTTTAAGTTTTATTACAAAATGAGAAGCCTCAAATCAGAACTTCATTTTCTATTTTTGAGTGAATTTATAAAATGATTGTTCCTCTCAGCAATTAAAAAAAAAAAAAAAATAGTTGTCATTTGGAACAGGATCACCCGACCACCCGCCCCCCTCCACCCCCCAATGATTCTCAATTAAAAACAAAAAGAGCAAACAGAACAGCTTAATTAGTTGATGCATTTACTAGTCTTAGTGGGGTCATATATAGCAAATACACTTTGTCTTTTTCTGTTAACTATAGCCCCCAGAGGAACCCCACTTCTGGATGCTTTCATTCAACGAGCTCTGAAGTGATCTGACGGACCAAAAATTGACTTAACCATGTCTGTGCCTATGAAACCACACCCTGAACCAGAGAGGATGATGTTGGGTCTGGTTTCTCCTAAAGTTACTTCCCACATGCCATCCAGGGAGTCTTTCCTTGCCACTGTCGCCATTTTCTAATAATGTGTAGCATAGTGTGAAGAATTCTTTGTAAAATGGGCTATATAAATACAATTTCATTGATTGCTTGAGATGGTAGCCTGCACAGCTCCCACTGATTTCCTTACACTGCTGTACTGCTGACACATATTTATACTTTACCGCCATTTAGCAGATACCCTCATCCAGAGCAATTTTCCTTCAATTTTCAGTGATCTTAAAATGTCCCCACAGTACAAGATAGCTTGATAAACACTTCCGTGTATGAATTAGGGAAATAAGATTTTTGTTTATGTGGAAGGCTTCATGGCAGGAGCACTGCTGACAGATGTGAAACCAAACTTAAGCAGTACAACACAATCAGCCCAGTTAAAGGCTCACAATGTAATTTACTCTCTCTGTTCCCTGTGCTGGCTGGCTTCACAGAGAACTGAGACGCAGGGAATTCTGAACAAAACATAAGTCTCAGACTAACACTTTTCTCGAATTTGAAAATTGTAGATGGCAGGAAAGCATTGTGGGTGGAGAATTGTACTTGCAATCAGAAGTTTTCAGGTCTTATGCCCGGAAGAGCTACTGTCGTTTTGTTCTCAAATGATGCCTGATTTGCAGGAATGTGGGCATAGTAACAGCTGACAGCATCATTATAAACGGTGCATTCTGGTCAGACCTGACAACTGCGAAGATCTACAGCCAAAGTTACTTAGCGAAAAGTCCCCGCGCAATCAGTCAGATCTCTGATAGGCGGGGTTCCATGCGCACAACTCCTGTCAGAACAGATATGGCTGATCCCAGGCAGTTTCCGTGGGCAGACTTATCCTCCGTGATGTTTCGATGTCCCCACAATCTCCCCGAAGGCGCTGTGCCGTTGGAAACCGACCGGGAACCGATCGCGTAATTTGAAGAAGTCATCTAACGCGTACGCCTGTCTACCTTAATACCAAATAATTAGTTGTGTCTGCGCCTCACTGGGAGTATGCCCCCCCCTCCCCCCCAGGGATAAATCCCTCCCCCCCATTTGATCGTCAAGTTAATTAAATTTGGCTCCGTCGCCGGGGATTTTCAGATCAGACAGGTAGGTGCCGCGTCCACCTCCGTGAGGATTAAAACACCCGGTGCGAGTAAGTCCTCAGTAAGGCTCTGGGGCAGACGTGTAACACTGTGGGGTGGATGGGGGGGGGCACAGCTTGATACTGCCAGACCTACGGCATCCTTTGGACACTGCCGTGGACCTCCCACTGGGGACAAAACCAGAGGTGCCTTCCAAAAGTGTCAAAAGTGTTTTCAGCCTACTTCTCCACTAAGTAAATTATTCCAAAATGATTGAATATTGATGTGCACCCTGTGTTATTCTCTGACGCATGAAACATAGACCCTACACCCAGCTATTACACACTTCAAGTGCTTTAGGTTCACAGGTGTCACTGAGAATTAAACTTGGGAAGAGTGCTTTCATGGATATACAAAGCACACTTGAAGCAGATACAGAGTTTATACAGCTGATGTATACATACATAGCAGGTCTAAATATTTTCCCTGAGTACAGTTTCTGATTTCCAGAGAGTTGCCCTGTGTGCCCTTGGAAATTCTTTGTCTTCTCACTGGGTGACAACATTGCCTTAGGTAATGCAAAATTAATTTCTTGAAGATGAAAAAAACAGATACAGTATATTTCAGTTATCAATTAAGGAACATGCTGTGACCAACAGACAACCAAACAAACAGTAATTCAAACGGCTGGTCCTGTTTTACCAATGGGGGGTTGTGTTAATGATGATACATTCTCAGGTGAATATCTCCTTAATTATCTCCTGGTGTTTCAGAGATGATTGCCCCACATGGTAATCTTGTAAGCATTTTAATTTCGGTACACAGCTGGCACGTAGACCTATCGCCACACTGGCAAAGGAAATTCGCAAAGGAACGATTCTTTTATCAACATTTGAGCCGCGAGAGTTGTTCATCACACACAAAACACAAATTCCTTAATACGTTGCATATTGAGCTGGCATTCATATCCATTTACCGTATTATCGTGAAAAGCAGTCACGCTGTGTTAATAAAGGCCCCTGGATCAGTTTAAGGACAGTATCGACAAGTTCAACATGGTACACACAGGCTTTTCACCAGAAAAGACAGGTGTGAAATTTTACCTCCTTCAGAAGAACCGCGTGTGTACTGCAAGTGTGCGTAAATACTACATGTTTGTGTTTGAATTGAACAGGCTTGTGTTGTGCTGTTTACATCGAGGTAGAATTGCTGGTTTGAAATGGTTGCAATTCAACGATGGGAATCCTTTGTTCGTTTACAAGCTCTGTTTAAAACGAGCTCGTTTCCAATTTCATAATTAGCAGCTGAGGGCCTCAGATACAGGGGTGCGATGCTAATGAGGTGTAATTGAAGGAATGATTAACAACTGGGAACACCTGCTGTAATTATGGAGCTCCCTTTAGAAACAGGTGTACAGGAAAGCGCTCGCTTGCGTCTGCGTGCGACTGCGATGTTCTGTTGCGCGCTGTGAATGATAACGCTGGAATATTTTCTTAAAAAAAAACAAAAAAAAACAGATTGTACTTTTATTATCCGTTGCAGAATTCTTCAGTCTCTTCTTTTATACCTGCTGCATGACAGGTACAAGTATCTATAAAGAGATTAAGGCCGCCAGAGTGTCAAAACAAACCGTTTAACGCTGTCATTGTTGTCGTTCTCGTAAGCAAAACTGACACATCATGCCAACGACCTTATACTTTGTAATTAGTCATTTCATCTGTCATCTTTTTTTCTTTTCTTTCAAATATTCATAAACATTCACCTACAAATGTGTTTTTTTAAGCCTTTTAATTCATAAAAGGACAGATAGACAAGGCATTTAAATTACAGTCCTTGGAGCAAATCATTTTCAATTTGTGCTGTCACATTTTAAAGGCATTAGTTATGCTCTGGCAGGAAGAGATCACGCCGTATCATCTCTGATTCGAAATTAATGCCATCTTGTATCCATACGGAAAGTTATTTCAAGTTAGGGGCTCTGTCAAGACTGTGAAGGATGGGGTGATTACGGAGTAAATTAACAATACTTTTAAATGAGCATTCACTTATCTTTTCAATTTAAACCTTGTTGAACAATTTCAGAGAGGGTAATGGTTACTCTTAAGGCACTGACCACGCAGGCCTTCCAACAACAATTAATCAGGCATACATGTTCTTCATTAAATTAAGTAATTCATATATCACGTCTCCGTGCATGTACATGCCTTTTAATGATTAAATGAGCACCTTTCCCCCTGCAATCTCTCAAAGTTTGTAACTGAAATATACAATTGTGTCTCGTTATATTGAATTTTGTAGTGCGCATAATTAAAATCTTTGCTTAATGATGCTTTTCTAAAATGAAGACAGATACTGCATATGAGCACATAATGACACTGTCTTAAATTTTATATTTTGTACAATGTAAAGCTTAAGAAATCAGAAGAAAACTATACGGCCTCTACAGCTTTATAATTCTTGTGGGCTTTCATGGATACTGAACTGTTCCTCGTTCTCGTAATGAGAGGATAGTGTAAGCGAACAGAATTGAGTGATTTTGCTGATGGGAAGAAATTATCTGTCAAAGCAGGGGTGTGGGGTATTGGTTAGGGAAAGGGGAACTGTCATGAAAAGGTTGCTGGCTTACATCCTAACAGAGGCGTGCTGGGACTTCCAGGAGTGTGGCACAAACCAAATTGTTTCAGGTATTATCTAGCCATATAAAGATAATAAAAGTGCTGTCAATTAAGCAGATACTATATATATCTGATGCCTGCACATAGACTGTACTGTAAGTGCCCACTCTGTTTAGTAAAGCAGGTACCTGGAGCATGCACAGTAGTTTGGGGCTATATATCTGCACTCAATACAGGTAGAGAGCTGGTTGAGAGCTCATTTTAATCAGGTGGACAGCTACTCTTCTGCTAGTAAAAGAGGTGGCATTCTCCTTTAATGGGGGCTCTGTAATAACACATCAATGCCACAAATGTATGTAAGTAGAGATTTCAAACACTCCATGGTAGTTTGACAAAGTTGACAGAAAAGCCATTTGGCAATCCCTAAGATTTAAAATACTCCTTGCTTTCCCCTTACTTCTCCCAGCCCTCTCATAAGACGTTTAACAGAATCATCTGATGGATTGTGGAGAGCCTCCTCCCCTTTCAGAAGGCTACTGTCTGCTGATGACCTTTTCAAACAAGATGATTTACACTGTGGTCAGAGCTTCTGCATTAATGTACATAAGAGATGACCAAGCAGACAGTGGGCAGGTGGTTTGGGGCCTCTGCTATAGTCTTCATTTCTCTCTCTGTCTGTCTGTATTTCTGTCTGTTTGTATGTCTGTCTCTCTCTGTCTCTCTCTCTCTCTCTCTGTCTCTCTCTCTCCCTTTTTCTCTGTCTATCTCTCTCTCTCTCTCTGACACACACACACACACAGTTGAAAACCTAATGGTCTCGGTAATTGTACACCAAGGATGTGGAATTGTCTGAACCATATGCAGTATAGTTAATGAGTCTGTTAGAGCCTCCTGGTCTGGTACATAACCAATGTCAATAAAGGCCATTTCAGTTGAGTTTTACACGTACACAGTCCCCTCGAAGAATTCATAGATTTATCATCAATCTTGCGCCACCACAGTCATTATAAAGGGAAAGATTACCTTGGTCGACTAAGAACCGTAACTTCTGGATAGTCGCCAGGTTACCGCTCACTCTGTATATTCCGTCTGCTTCCAGACCTGATGACGGAAAGAAAGAATGTCAAGAGTGAGATCATCGACACAGACTGAATACCCACCTGCAGCATGGCTTCCTTAGCCAAAACTGACCTCTCTCCCAGATATTTCCAGAACGATTTAATGTATATCTGCCAGTTATTTGACTACTGGTGCCCTTCTGTGTCTATGTTGGTCTCATCTAGCCTTACTGTATGCGCTACTCTTTAAGCTGCTCTGTGAAAAGATTTATGATAAATGAATGCATGTGAGTAAAAATGGGTAGATGTTCATTTACATGAGACCTACTCAATTGCTGCAATGGTCTAATCTCAAAATAAAGTCTTGAGAATTACATCTGAAAGGTGAGGTAAACTACAACTATATTGTGCTTAATGTATTTACATTGTTGTCACATTTGTGCATCACTTATTTTGCCTATTGCAGATGATGCAATGATGCACAAAATGATGCACAAAATATAACAACAATTCTATATCAAATAAAGTACTATATCTGTGTATCATAATGTATTTAGGCTGCAGTTAGATAGCCCCCGATGCCTACAGGCCTGTTGATACAATACAGCAGTCAGTCCTCTGACAGTATAACACACTGTATCCTTTGTAGAACTTTCATCTGCATCATTCCTCTGCTTAGACTTTGTATGCTGACACCCGGCCTGACTCCGTGGCTGGAAAGGTGGATCCATCTTGGATCTATTTTAATGTGAAGGAAATCAAAGACTTTCAGAGGAATGCTCCGATTATAGTGTTCCATCAGATTTTTGGACCCAAGAACGTTGAGACAACCCAGCCAAACCAGAGCTGGATCCGAAGCCTTTCATTACTTTGAAAATTAAACGTGTCTCCAGGAAGTAAAACAATGACTGTTTGGCCTTGTCGATTCTATGAGGATATTAATCACCTGTTGTGGCTTAATAACAATCTTGAGCACTGACAACAAAAATTACCCATATATATTAAAGTCAAAGCGATCCTATATCCTACATAGAGAGGGAGAGAGAGAAAATGAGAGAGAGTGAGCATGGCATGGGTTTAAAGGAGAAATGGTCCAGTTGTTAAGAACCTTCTCATCACCATGGGATCACTGAGACCTTCCCCAGTCTTACTAAAATACTTTCAAGTGCCTTTAAAAAATCACAAGATATGAAATTCTCTTTTTTTTGGGGGGGGGGGGGGTGTCATTCTACATGATAGATCATGCTGCTGTTTGTGTGACTGGAGATTACAGTACTATGTATAGCGCCTTTCCTTGTTTTGTGGCTGCGGAGCCATTTGATGTCTATCCAGCAATGATGAGGTGATTCTGATTACATTAACCACAAACCTCGGGATGGCTTATAGGACAGCTCTTATGGGGGAGAAAACATTTCAGGAAAAGAGTATATTTGACAGCTGATTTCACATGTACATAAATATAATTACAAGAGCTTTCCTGTTTTGTCAGTTTAAGAAACAAAAACATTTAATTTCTCATGCATTGCCTTTGAACTCTGGCGAAATGGGGATTAGCCACATGTGCGTTGGTTAATTATGCCGTTTACCTCAGGTATGTAGTTCTGAAATAAACATTATTCCCTCCTGTGTATTTCCACAAAAAAAGCTTGAATTCATTATGCATGCAGGATAGAGGCATCTGAGGAAGTGCATTTCCAAGATGATTGTGAATTCATTTACGCGACTCAGTGTTTTGCTAATCAACAACCCCCCCCTTCTCAGCCCCAATCTTAAATTGTTGTCTGCTTTCTGGGGTCCCTCTAATCAACTGCTTAGGGTAGCCAGTGCTGACAGCATCAAGGGGAAGAGTGCAGAGTCCCTTTAAAAGAGTTTTCATGAACGGGGACGGATTTGCAAATGGCAGAAGGGCCATCGCTGAGTCGCAGAGCATAACGCGGCATGTAAAATGATGAGCTTCCGCGGAGCGGGGTGTTCAGATGCGCGGTGTCATTCTGTCAGAGTGGAATAAGATGCTATATGATGGCAGGGGTCTCTCGGTCTCTTAATCGCATTAATGCTCTGATGCCTGATCCATTTTGCGCGCCAGTGGACGTTTGATATTTACAGCAGTCGCCAGCACAAGTCCGGAACGCCGCAGTTGATTTGAAAAGTAACGAAACGATACAAGTTTTACTTTCAGCGCGTTCATTTGACGCGATCATCATGGGCGAAGTTATACTTTTGAACTTTGAAACGTCTAGACCTTTAACTTCCCCCCTCCCCACCCCCCAATGCTTTCGTTACAATGTAATCAAATCTCCGCAAATTTCCCCTCCACGTCAAAGTCGAAATGTCTTCAACGCGCCTCTGGAAATCCCAGGCCTGGCCCGTCTCGATGAATATGCAAACCCTGTCATTAACATCCTCTGCTACTCAGTCTGGGCACTCCTTTAACAAACTTAATATGGTAACAGCCTCACATGCTATGGAAGTGAGACTGTCATTTGCATATAGTTTCAACACAAGGGAGAATCAATTACAGCCTGTGCATTAAAGTTTTTTTGTCATCAAATATGAATGTGAGCGTTTTTATCGTCGTAACAGTTGGTATTGGCAAACCTAGAAACATAGAGTCATCTTTATTTTTAAATGTAGGTTTATTTTCAACTTAATACCTATGGGTACTGTGAAGAACACCTGCTTTTTACCACCAAATAAAGGTGTGTGTGCTCTCCCAAAAAAAGTCTGATGAATTCCATGTTTGGGAAGACTGTCATTTTAAAACTCCTACTCTTTGAGCCTACGTTGGTTTTGTCTTCTGCAGATGGGTATTTCTGTAGTGCATGTACCAAAAGCAAGCCAAGTCTTGGAAACACTTAAACAGTTTGCAGGCAGACCTGTTTGTTTTGAGAAGAAGGAGAAAAAAAAGGCTTTAAGCTTTATTCCTTTAGGGGCATATATTTCAGGTCACAGTAATTTTAACCAAAGATAACTAATTGTTCAGCGCAAACACTCGACCAAAACCCACAAAAGGAATCCGTTACACAAACATATAATTCGTGCACATTTTTAGAGGGCTGTAAACAGACTGAAAGGGGATGCGAAATGGGATGGGAATCAAAGTGAACATTTTTTGCGATGAAAAAGCGCTTCGGCCTCGAAAAGGTCAGTCCCTTCGCCTGGCAAAGGAGTCGGAAAAGCCTGGGAAAACTGCTGATCGCACATGTACAGAGGGAATTTTTAAAGCCAACAACCTCAACTCTTTTTTAAACAGAGATCGGAACCTCGAACTGGGTCCTGTCAAACAAAAATATGTCAACAGCGGGGGTGAAAAAAGGAAAGAAAACATCTGCTGAGAGATTAAACTGGGAAAGATAAGACTTCATTAAGGATGGACCGGTGCCAAACAGGACCAGGTGACATGCCAGAACTCCTCTTTTTGGTCCAGTGCTACGGCTTCGGAAAGATGCTCCTATTGTTAAGGTGTACTTATTGTTTTCATGTTTGGATCAGTGAACATATGAACCCCAGAGAAGGTCTTTGATTGTACGCACAAAGGATTTATGAATTGGCTTTCATCAGCTATCAGTGGGCCTCTGAATTCCAGCACACCTGAGCCAGCCAAAAACTTTCCCTTGGTTTAATTTCAAAACATGCTGATTTATGTCAAGCTCTAATTCGATGATTTATTAAAAATGAAATTAAATGTCAGCTTCTAGGTAACAATTGAATTATCTGATAGTTGACTTTCTTATCCTGTTCATTCAAAATTAGAGGGTGCATTTCCAAAACTTATTTTCAGTACTGGAAAATGTGAAGCCTTCTTCTCACTGTACACAATTCAGAAATCCAGGCGAAAGCTCTTCCTAGGAATTACAGATTTCTTCCGAATCTATCAGTCAGATCAGCTTAAAATAAATTCCCCTTCCAGAACATCCCAATTATGAGTCCACCCTATTTGTCATGTGAAGAGGAATAAAATGTTTTAGAAAAGGATTCCCCTCAAAGTAATAGCAATTCATCATTCTATTACTAGATGCCAGAAGGACCAGCAGAACATCAACAGATCTTTAAAAATATATATTATGATATAAAGTAATATAAAAAGAACAATATATATATTTTTTTTTTCCTGAGAAACTGTATTAGTATAAAATAATACCATTTTCCTGTCTTTTGAGCATGCAATGCAGCTCATTACCTGTATAGTTTATTTCATACAGTCTGCTTAGCTTGTCTTTATCAAGGGTGTGAATAATTTAAACAGCACTGAGTTCTTTTCTGGAGAGGTACAGAAAAGGCTCTATATTTCTACCCCTATCCCATCCCACAGCCCATTGTGACAGGTGTCATTCAAATGATGCTGCATCCAAAGCTCTGCCCCGCCCACAAATTGCTCACCAGGATCTGACAGGAAAGATCCAATGCAATGTTTCATAAATATAAAAGTCCCAATTTGATTTCTGAAACTCCAGCATGAAAATGTGCACTATGGTATTTAAATTACAGTTAGAAACTGCTGTTTAATTTGTTTACTTTGCTTGTCTTGCCTGGTTCACCTGTAAATACAGCAAGCTATTTCCCCTTGTTTTTAAAATATCATGTTTTAGCAGCATGCCTGTAAGTTCAGTTTAAAATTGTTTACCCACACATTAATATCTTAGATGTTATTCCACATATGCTAAACATTTCTTCATGTTTGTACCAACCTCTTTTTTCAACTGCCTGTACACACTTCTGTACGAAGCTGGGGATCGTAGTTCCCTCCCTTGTACAAAGTGTCAGCAGGTGACATCCAAACACTCGGTCTGTGAAAGAGAATGCGCTTTTATGTTCTTTTCACTTTAGTTCGGTTAACACAAATTTAGAATGAAAGAATAAATTACAAAATGGTCGTCATCATTTCTGTATCGTTATGGGACATTGTATAAACATTCAGAACGCATTTTGTGATCCACTGCATTCGAATTTACCCAAAGGCTCATTTTCAATAGTAGTCCCTGACTTCCTGGGTAGGTGAAATCATGTCTACATTAAATCAATCTCTCAAACACACACCCATACACACACACATGCGCACACACACACATGCACATGCACACACATAATTATACCATACTGTACCCATGACACAATTTAAGCTGAAATACTAGAAATAAATGGTGTGAATCTAATATTTTTCTACAATTTTTATTTATTTTTTTTACTAATATGCAGCCAAAACGTACTTAACCACACAAACTATGCTCTCCCTGACAAGGTCATGCAATGTGAATGACCTCAATGTAACCACAGAGGTCAGTCTTTGAGTGCAGTCTCGGCTTTGCCAGGTCTTTCATAGCAATCGATATTCACATATGGGTTAGATGTTTCCCTCAGGCCAAAACGGTTCATCCCTGCTCCATGTTTCTCTGCTGTCTCTTTGAAAGGTTCCTTTTGACAGTTTGTCCTCCAGCAGGTTTGTCACATCAATTCGCATATACTGAACGGGAAGTTAAAGGCACAGTCGTGCTCGTTGGCTTGTCCATGCAAAAAATAAAAATACATTTTAAAAGGCCTGAGGTAAATTAGATATAAATCAGCCTGACTAGGAAAATGATGAGCAAGTAAGTACTGATATTATTTTTGGTTTTGCAAATCTTTAACAGCCCTGTTCATTGGAAGGAAACTATTACAGCTGAGCCACTTGGGACTCTTCGGAGGGATAATTCCCGACTCCCACTGTTTTGTTTTTCCCCCACGATCTTCACATTGCAACTCAGAGTCCCAAGTCACACACTGTTTACTCCCTAATAATAACATCTAATGATGAATCACAGGCTTGCTGTTTTATTCCTAACATTTTTCCCATAGACCTCCAGCCTCCTTCTGTAAGTGTCACAGTGCTAAACAAAAGAACACATTCTTTTGCCATATTTGTACGCATTTAATTTTTTTTCCCCTCCCTCTCTCTCTCAGCTGTTATCAATTCAAACTCAGTGAAAACTCCCACACTCCGTTTGAACAGTCGTTTGTAATACCTCAGGGCATCTGTGGACATTCTGTGTTGTGCCACAGACGCGGGGCTAACGTGATAAGCTGCAACAGTAAGTCAGCATCACGCTGGCAGTACAAACATCGGACAAAGATGGTCAATATTAGGGAATGGGAAATTAAAAAGGCCATTTTAGAGCAGGGGCTTATGTTCTACATCTAGGCCCTCACTGCTTTTCCAGGGAGGCACATAATGCCACGTTATATCTGGAGGATTAAAGCAATGCACAAATAAATAAATTATTCAAGACTCCTTTCCCCACAACATAATTGAAATTATTACTGTAAAAAGAAAAATAAATAATAATGACAATAGCCGCTCACTTTGATTCTGTGTATAGCCTGAGTAACATTTAAAGGTTAATTTAAGATACGGTCAAACTCATAGCTTGTACTTTTATATTCCAGAAAGGGATAACATTCTTTAATATTTGAGGCCTCACTTTATACTGCTTCCAATAAAAAAGATACGATTGAGTTCTGTAGATACCATGACTTCTGGTGTTACACAAATACACACAGAATATGAAATAAAGCACTACTATGAAATGTGTACAGCTATACGGAGGTCAGTTGGATATTATTCTGGTAAACAGATCTGTAGACTGACAACTTTTTAACATAATTTTACTTTAAATAGGTTATCATAACACCATTGATGGCTTTGAATAATGGCCATGACCCATATCACAAGTATCCATAAACATGACTGAATAATAATTACATACATTACTTTTTACATACACATGCTGTATAAAACTATTTAAGTGTTACCAAATAATCAATAGTTCACCTTAAATGTACCATTTAATTACAGAAATACATACTGGTGTTTGCAAGGAATTCTCATAATTGTCAAATCATGTGTTATAGAAGTCAAAATGTGTCTTTAAATAAAACACATTTCCATTTGGACACATCAAACACATTGTAAGGCAGAAACAATTGTATACTGTAAGACACATTTGAGCACATGAACGTCTGCTACAGTGATGAAAAGTTTTTTTTTTCTTTTTTTTTTCTGGGCATTAGTTTCTCATAGAAGCACCTGTGCCAGGGTGGAAGTCTCTGTGATTGTGAATATAAACTTGGGTCACCGAAACTGACAAAGAAAAAAAAGGCAAGCTGTGGCTAGCATTTGAGATGTCTCAAATACAACTGGTGAGGCACCAGGGAAAAGAAACACACTGCATTGGGCATTATAACATCAGGGAGGTTGCCAAAGTTACCATGGTAAAATATTACATGCACAGTGCATATTACATGCATAGTGCATTTCCTGCTATTGTCTTTTCCAACAATGCTCTTTGTGCTTGCTTCCACCCACCATGCTCCTCACTGGAAGGCAACAGGTTGCTATGGAGGCATATCGCCTCTGATGTCACACCAATTTGCTTTTTACAGCTGGTACTCATTATTGATGGCCAACTTGACGGATATGGTCATAATATTAACGTAAGACTGAAAGATAACGATGGAATCACTGCAGCCGTTGTTTTAAAGCTGACGTTTATTTGGCTTGTCTTGGACAGCTGTGCAAAAATGGAATTTGATGGCAGCCGTAAATTAAGCAGGTCTGATAGAACGTGTACACTGTCAATCTGTCATCTAGCTTTCAGGTTGAATCTCTCCTCCGTAGTAAGCACTGAGGTAATCAGGTTTGGTTGGGTGGAAGTAACATGTTTACAAACATGTCAGCTATCACTGGGCTAATAATTTGAACTACAATTAAATGCTCTGTACTCTAGCACCTTGTATTTGAAACAAAACAGTGAATGTGAGGTTAAAGTGTGTCAGATCTAATTTGAGAGTATTGACATCCGTGTAAGAATTAGAGCCCTTTTACAGAACCCCTCATTTTAGGGGACCAAAAGTAACTGTATTTCACTGAAAAAGTTAGCTTCGGCACACAGATACGACACTCTTACAAGCAAGCAGTTGTGTTTCCTAGGTACCATTCAGTGTTATGGTCATCGTGATCATGCACGAAGGTGACTAAAGTGACTCAATTGCACGTCGGTGTCAACTGAACAATGAATTTAAGCACAAATTAAATTTCTTTGATTCTGAAACATCATCATGAGTTTGGCAGTCTTTGAAATTAATGGAAATGAATCAATTGTATTTAATGGTGAAACAAGAATGCAGTCAGTCCTTCTCATAGCTAAGGACAAAGCAACAGTCAGATTTTAAATGGCCCTTGCTCTACAGCAGTGCTCCACTGCAGGTTCTCAGAGTGAGGAACCAGGGGACTTGACCTGCTCACCTTTGATGATGCCTTTCTCCTGCAAAGTTTTCATGGAGGGCCTCCTGGAGATGAACTTTTTCAGCCGGTTCTTCACCCCGTTTTTGTCCGCAGTGTCTGACGCGCTGTAGTTCAGCTTGAAAACTGGGGCAGGCGAGAAACATAAATAAATAAATATTTATCTGTAATTAGTTTTCAGCAAGGTATAAGATGGATAATTTTGTTAAGCATTATTTTGAGCAGCATAACAATAACCACAGACGCATGAATCAAAAGCAGGTGCACCGGACGACTTCACCCCTCAAATTGAAACAAAGAAGAAGGAAGTGTAAAAATTGCTGCTGAATGGATTGTGACAATACTATCATGATGAAACCTTTCATAATTACTTCTATTGTGTAGTTATAACCACAACAATCCACTACAGCAGCAACCACACACAGAAGTAATTGGCTGACAAAGAAGAGGCAGCATCCAAATTGTTTCTTGCACACTTGTCCATGGAGGGTTAATGTTAAGTTCTGGCATGTGAGCATTTCAAAATCTTCAACTACCACCCCCCCCCACCCCCCCACCCCCAACACTAAAGGATAGATCCCACCACCAAGTGTTTTTTTTTTTTTCTTGCCTGAGGACACAAGATTTTTTGCAAGCAAATTAAAGCAAATTCATTTCAGAGAAACACACCAAAATCAATACCTTCAAATACGCTTTGAACTTTGAACTAGCACTTCTGACATTCAGGCGAGTATGAAACGTACATACAAAATTTGGACCATCAACAAAATACATTTTAAAACATTTGTTTTGGGGAGGGGGGGAAATGGCATGTATTTTGTCCATATCATTCATTTGATGCCTGGGATTGTCCCCAGATCCAAGGGTCTTACATTGTGTCCACTGAGCTCTCATTACTGCTATTACAGATAATGATCTTTGTGCGCTACATGCACCCTGAGGCTGTTCATCACACCATTGTTTAGAAAGAAAAACTGGAGGTAGCACAGTTTGAATTGAGCCCATTCTTTTATACAAGATATAGATAAACTAATTTAACCAGCGTCTAGAATATTCAGACCTCCAATCAGGCATTACATTTGTTCTGTGATACAGTGGTTAATGTGTTATGCATATGTCAAAGCTTAAAACTCCCTAACACATGACATGCAATAACTAATAGTAAAACAAATAATACACAATAATAAATTAACTAAATGCTTAATCTCATTGAACCATAAACCGCATTGTGTTTGCATCTAGAATAATAATCTTCTAGATTTTACATGAGCAATAGTGGACACAATGCTTGTAATAATTTCTATTCAAGTGTTATTTAGTCTTTGTGGTCTATTCAGTATTCAACAGTGATCTGCAGTTTAAAAAAAAATGATATTGTGAAAACCTAACATAGATGTGTAAAATTGCATGCATGCACACTAAAGACTGCAAACTGTATCAGTGTGTGAGTGTTTTATGAAAGGTGGTTTATTGAATAAATAAGGGCAAAAAGGAATAGTCACAAAAATAAGGACATGGTACTGTATCTCTTTTTCTCATTACAATATTGTAACATTTAAAATTTTCTTTTTTCAGTGCAGTTACACATGCATTTTAGGATTTTTATTAGTAACATAATGCATTTAGCTACAGGGGAAAACAAGGCCATACCAAGTAGATATTTTATCATGGCTGTTAACTGTGTTCACATTTTAGCTCCAATTATATATGCACGTTAATTAAGTGTAAGCATTTAATTTAGCTTATTTAATATTTATGTATTTTTATGGAAATACTTTGTGGAGGCATCTCTTATATCTAACACAATACAATTGTTTCATAAGCCGCTTCAAAACTTGTTTCAGCAGTTAGGTTTAGTGAGGCACTACAGAGAATTCACAATCAGGCTGTGTTAGCCATGGAAGGGGCTGAGATTACAGTTCTTATGAAACTCATATATCTGATTCCCTTTAAAGCAGGGGCTGTAGACTTACACATTAAAATAAAATTATCCTTATATTTTAATTACTGTATTTTTCCCAGGGATGTTTGCACATCATTTCCTTTAAATGAATACAAAGTATTTCTTCCAATAACCTACCCCCCTCCACCTCTAACACACGTGCCCTCAATTTACAAAGCTACCATCCCAGGAGTTAAGCAATAATTAATTACCACCAGTGTACACTAGAGTGCTTTTAACATATGTAGGAAGTATTGGCTGTTTTTGAAGAGCTATCAATTAAAGGGCATCTGAACTGGACCGATGTGAATTGGCAGTGCAGATCAGGGGTAAAGCACTATCGACTGCTTTGCATCATGCGTATAGCAAAAGCAATTTATTTCAAATGCATTTGCTTGGCTGAAATATATTGAGGCATAGTCCTTAGTCTTGTCTTTTATGTTTAAATGTGTTCTCCTGTGAGATGTATGTATCACAGGAGTACAGAAATATATAATAGCCTAATAATTTTATGGCTTCTCTCATTCCTAGACAAGACTTGATCTGCTTTTGATCTGCATTTATAAAACTGATTTAAATTTCTTCCGAACACATATGCCACTGAATGCCCTGAACTGCCTTTTCCAATAAGAGATGCAGCAGCAGCAGTAACAACACAGCAAAGCACACAGCAAAGGATAACATTGAAAAGTGACACCACACATATGTGGGACTTAGTTTTCCTGAAGATTGTTACAGCCAATCACAACCACAGATGGATTGAATACTCATGGTTTCTTCTTCCCTTTGTACCTATCACTGTGTGCTTTTTATGCTGAAAGAAAACCACAACAACCTGTAAACACTACAGCCCTCCAGGACTTGAGTTGACACCCCGATCGAAAGGATAACGTCAACATTAATTGCTATTCCACTTAGCTTCTATTGCAGTATGCTTTGCTTTATAATTGAACAGTGTGTGAAAGGTAAAGTATTTCCACATGTGATTGGTCCAGAGAGAGCTTTAACAGAGCACTGGGGTCAGGCATCGCAATGTGTTGACTGGGTTTAATAGCTAGAATAAAAGGCATTCCCATGATTCTGAGAGGCGTTTGCGTTTGTTTTCATTGCGTGTAAACAGTAGGGAGACGTTTCCCACTGGACCGGGAATGACTGACCTCTGTAAGGGCTGCTTCTCCATATCACCATCAAAACATCAGTCGGGCTTCTTTGCTACTGAAGCCGTTCCAAACGAACAAGTAGAGGAATGTCGCTGACCTCACTGATAAGAACAGAATGCTCATGCTAGCGGTAATTTAAGGCGATCCTTATCAGGACTCCGCAGTAACTTACAAAACGCTTCCCACTAAACCAGAGGTGTAAAACTTCCTGCTGTCTGCCGCTCTATGTGACATCCTTTCAATCAGCAGCCAATTAAGGCCTTGTCATTTAGTGCCATTGTGGCGTAATGGTTAGTGATGAGGGCTTGCAACCCCAGGGCTGTCGGTATAATTCCCAGGTGGGGTACTGATGTTGTACCTATGAATTGCTTCAGGGAAACATCCAACTGTAGAGGAATGTAAGCTAAAGTATTATTTACTATTACGGTGTGCGGATTCTTTAGCCAATCAATGACTCCAATGATTCACTGGTGGTGAAACATTGAAAATCAGCAGCCATTGTGGCTCTCCAGGATTGAATTCTGACACCCATGCTCTAAACTATTACAAGGTGCATTAACGTAGCTGAACACACATTTCGGCCTTTTTTACATTTGGACTGCAGATAACAGGAGCGTCCATTTAGCGGAGCATTGTTACGCGGCGGTGTTTGTGGATTGTTTTTGGTGATTATTTCTTTTTGAAAGGATTAATGAAACCGTACACATCTAAACATCTGATGTTGTGAATTGCGATTTGTGCTTTCGCAGCTTATTGTGCGTCCGCTAAAAGCATCAGAATCTGTCAAACATCTGGGGTCTCGCTCAGCTGTGCCATTTATGCAAAAAAAACGCCATGTTTAGACGGAGTTTGTACAATTGTGTGTCAGATCATCTTGTGTTTGGAAGGACTGTAAACACAAAGCTTTCAGCTTTTCGTTTATAATTCAAAGGCTTTTAGTGATTTTGTCTGATTCTGGGAAGCTATGTTGATCTGACAGAAAGCATACTGTACAAGGTTGCTCAGATTTTTTTTCTTCCATTTTGCAAAGTTTTAAAGAAAACAAGTGTAAGAGATTTAAATAAACTATTTATGATTCCCTAGTCGGGCAATACAGTTGTACCTTCATTGTGGCAATGCTGTAAATATACAGTTGTTTAAGTTAAAATGTTATTAATGTAAGCCACTGTTCAGTCACTTAAGAATATGTTCTCATTAATTTACTCATTAATAAACTTAATTCCCTAGTGCTGTTGTACAGACTTGCATATCTGTATCTATTACCTATCTTTGATTGACTGGGGTGTATGTTGGAAATTCTGATCACCTGTAATGAGCAATATATTCATTCATGCAAGTCAGACTCTCTGACATCATAAGGTACTTTAACAATGCTTTTGGATTTGCTGAGTTTGTTGTATTTGAGGTTTTTGTTATTTATTTATTTATTTAATTTTTTTATTTATTTTTTTATTAAAATTTTTTTTTTTTTTAATGCACCCATGACATATTGAAAGACTGTGACCCCAGATGAGGGCACCTGTGCAATCTTCCACCTTACGTTTTATGTGTATCTATGTTGACTCAACAGGTGTGCCAACAGGTGTGCCACACTGCAACACCACAGTCAAGCTTACATCATGGCTACAGATGTGCTTAAATCACATGTGTTCTTTGAATGTTCTGGATTGCATAGGGTTGGATTTTAAGGCGTACTTCATACTTACTGAGTGACCGCCTGTTTTCAGGTTTGGGTTCCTTGGAGATGGGCAAGTCAGAGCCATGCCGGGACAAAAATTCTGTGCTGTTTGCCTTCCGGAGAGTGGGTTTCCCCGGAAAGACGCCTTCCCATCCCTTTGCCTTCTGAAAACACAGTAAGAAGGAATATTTCCATGTCTTAAGCAGCGTATCATATTGCTTCCACCACCGGTAAAACTGTCACATTATCACATCCACCCTCATTAAGATAGGGGGAAAAGCAGGTAACTGTACAACAGAGTACGTGCAAATCTGTGAACGTTCTGCAAATGAATTTTAATCAGATTATGCAAATCAATGAAGGGGAAATTCTGAAATAAGAGAAACTGATTTAAAAAAAGAAGCGACTACTCACCAGGCTGTCGGCTGTTTTTTTAATAGCGTCATGCCATTTACATATTGTTGTAGAATTGTCAGCCTGGAGCAGGAATTCGTTGCCAGACCTAGTTGTTATCTGTAAGGAATGCAAGAAATAATCTGGTGTCAACAGTGAATAAATGTTTTATTTTCTGTCCGATAAGAGCAGCAGTGTTTGTTTTGTTAATAAGGGAAATAAGCTTGCACAGCGGCCGATGTTTGAGATGAGGGCAGGGATTCGCCGCCCGCCCCTAATTGTCAACAAAACGTATCAGAGTTTGAAGTGATGCGAAACTAAGAGAAGGATGATATGATATCAGCGGTACTCCAACACGTGGTTGTCCGTTGTATGCTTTTTGGTAACACGCTGTTGATGTTAATATTTGTTTGAGGTGTTGCGACAAATTGCGGTCTGTGTATTGCCACTGCATTATCTAAGTGGCTTGGTTGTAAAATGCAGTGTGTGTGTGTGTGTGTGTATGCCTGGGGGGAGATCATGATTGCTGATCATCTTTGCTTTCAAAAAAGGAAAAAACAGTTTTGCGATATTTGCCATCTAAATATTGGCCCTGTTTGTTGTCTTTTCAGCAGAGCGATGGACATTTTTGGCAGTGTCAAATGGAATAACTGTGGCCGTAATAAAAATGTTTTCCTAAATATTAAGGTCAGCGTTGTCAAACAGTTAGATTTTTCTGAAAGTGGAAAAGGTCTAGATTTGTGCAGCATAAATTGTCCAAATCCATTAAAGCAAAAAATTCAACTTGTAAAAGGGGATAACATGTGTCCTACAACAGTTATAATGGTCACTGACACATGATTCAACCTTTTATTCAGTGGTATGGTCTTCATTTTTTTTTCTCTCTTTTTTACCTCTACAGAAAGCTGGTCATAATATTAATAGTCATCACAATTATACTTTCTTGCTGGTCTTGAATCAAACAGGGGTTTAAAACCCTCCTCATTCTAGTACACACTGAGCTACTGAGAGCAGCTGTATGATAAAATGAATACCCTTCTGTTCATTTCACCCTCTTCTTTAAAATGAGCACAATTCAGCTTGAGCACATTGGGAGGACGCTGACAGTCCTCTGGTCGCTGTTGAAAAAGGGTCTGAGTGGATAGCTGATGGTGAGGAGCTTATTCTGACTGCACTATGCTGCATTAATACAAGCGCACTAATACAATGCGCACTATGCTGCATTAATACAAGCGCACTAATACAATGCGCACTATGCTGCATTAATACAAGCGCACTAATACAATGCGCACTATGCTGCATTAACACAAGCGCACTAATACGATGCGCACTATGCTGCATTAATACAAGCGCACTAATACAATGCGCACTATGCTGCATTAACACAAGCGCACTAATACAATGCGCACTATGCTGCATTAGTACAAGCGCACTAATACGATGCGCACTATGCTGCATTAATACAAGCGCACTAATACGATGCGCACTATGCTGCATTAATACAAGCGCACTAATACAATGCACACTATGCTGCATTAATACAAGCGCACTAATACAATGCGCACTATGCTGCATTAATACAAGCGCACTAATACGATGCGCACTATGCTGCATTAACACACGTGCACCTCTGCCTCTTACTCCAGAGCTCTGAGAGCACTGCTTTAACTCATGGTTTACCACACACTCCTGTACATTTCCACTTCATTACCTCACTAATGATTGCAGGGAGTGTATACGTCAATTATTGTTTAAAAGAGGCTGGAACCTTTCAGAAATAAAGTGAAAAAACACCTTTATAGGAGATCACCAGAGGACAATGTTATTTTTTATACAAACAGGACCAATTTTTATATTGCAGCTGAACACTACTTCCACGGTACTTTCACACATGTATGTTACATTACTCCAACTCTTACACATTTACTCATACTTTACTAATTTCCTGTATATTACTCACACATGACTCTCTCCCATACTGTATCTTACACACTTTACTCACACACATCATTCACACTTAATTCCCAGTCCCATGCATTACACCCATGTTACTCCTATGCCTATACCCTCACATTACTATCAAACTTGTACATCGTTTATCATTACTTTGCTCATATAAAACTACAGGCAATAAATAGTTCTCACAACATTATTCCTTTATATAACAAATTGTTCTCAAATTCAAATTAGTGATTTTTTTAGTGAATAAAAAAATGAATTAATGGTTCACAAATATATGAAAAGCAACAACTTTCCCAAGGTGTTTTTTTCTTTTTTCTCGCAAAACCACCCAGACCACAGTGTGCAAATTTTAATGCTGAGATGGTTGATTTTAGATAATGATCTGATTTAAAGGTGCTGTACAGTGCATGCATGTGTCACACTCAAACCTTCCCCTGATATTTGAATAATTTTCAGTGTTTTAAACTTAAGAAGATTAAGCACACTAACAGCTGCAGAGAAACAGAGAAACTCAAAGCACTGCAAAACCGCTGGCACTACCGCTCTGTTAAAGGTTACTACTGCTCCCTACAGTTCAAAAATGTCCTAATTTTATACATTCTCCCTCGCTCTCTCCCACCCTCCCTCTCTCCCTCTCTCCCCTCCCTCCCACTGCTTTGAGTCAGTCACACCCAGTCACTTAATGCCAATCAATGAAAGCTCAAATACTTCCAAGGGTTCTGGCTGGAAAATCCCGTTTCATTTGAAGTGTGGATATTTCCCATGTTGATGTGCTTCCTGCTTGGTAAATGTGACTTGGACAGCATTTCAAAACCATAATTGCACTTCAGACTATCAAGTATAAATACCATTGGCAAAAGGCATTAATTAAAGAGAACTCAATCTCCTAAATGTACAGGAGCAACAGTTTCTGACCAGTCTTAAGACCTGTGCGGCTAATGGTTTTTACAGTCTTTTTTAAGACTTATCAGCTCTAATAGCACTTTTTGCATTCCGCACAACTCTTTACAAACTCTAATCCAGGCGTATCCAAAACTGCCTGCAAGCAAGTTTCCAGACCTCAATGTTGTTTTTAGTGGCTTGTGAGCAGTAAGGTTCAGGAATCATGAGAGCAGAAGTGTTCTAGAAAATTTAAAATGACCACAAAAGTTAAACTTAATATTAACATAAGTCAATCCAGGTGGTAGCAGGCGCCTGCATATAATTGCTGATGACTTTGGGCTGTGTTTATGGGCTGCACGGAATGGCTAATGAATAACGCGGAATGACACCTAGTGAGTCTGAGGTGATCACTGCGTTTACTGTAGGCCAGGCTCGCCCACCACACATTATGTCAGTCTTTTATTATTTTATTTTGCAAATCCAAAAAAACTTTTAAATGCCATGTTAAAACCACTGTCACTATCAATGTGCAAGTCAAAAAAATGTATTTTTATTTTTTAAAGCTACAGTTTCTTGCTACTGTATGTAGCAGCTGCTGACAGTTCAGGTAGCATTTTTGGCCTCAGTTTGTCATCATGGTAAACTGACAAATTGGTTATTGCAATGAAACCGGCTGTTTTATTTTGACTCAATTTAAGGCTGTTTTTGCTGAGAACCATTCGCTCCGCCACCAGTAGAACTTTAATTTTTTGAGCCATGACAAACACATCCTTCCCAGCCAAAAAGATTGCAGAGTTGTACGCAGATAACTTTGGGATGTCACTACCTGTTAAACAATTTCTCTGCACACGCATAAGAAGAATAGTTCTAGGCGCAATCTGTGTCAAAATGCATTTGCTATCTTTCACTTTTCTTCCCATGAACAAGAATGCACTGGCATGTTCTGGAAAGTTATCTTTCCCGGGGTTGTTCTTGGAAGCAGAGACAGCAGGGTTAGCTTTGGGGTCAGAGAGGACTGAAGACTCATGAACGTCATCGGGCATTTGCCTTCGTTTAAACCGGTGAACATGAGCTCTTTTTGCAGCGCATCTGCAGACTGGTAGGAGAGGAAACAGTGGCCCCTGAGAACAAGGTTCCTTTTCAGCTCCGTGGCCTCGGTATTAATCCCCTTCAGGAGCCGGCCGGCCTCCTCAAAACGAGGGCGCCGCGGCATGCAGGGACTGTCAAACTTCATCCCACTTTTTTTTGCGCGCCCTTAAAATAATCAAATAAATGTGATGAAGCTTGTTTTTCTTACGCGGCGAGCCGTACACAAATCACGAGGCGCGGACCACTCGGAGATGACAGTCGCGTTGATGTACGGTTTGGTTTATGTGCTTGTTTACCATTCGGAGAGCGAGAATGGTTCAAAAACAGGGGACTCTCGGCTTCGGATTCGATGATTTTATGGTTATTTGAAAGCCTTCAACTAAAGCATTTCATGGTGCCATTAATAAAATATGTTTATACGACTATGAATCAGATTGCTTTTGAATACAACATAATGGAAATGAGCATCGGGACATTAAGACTATATTCAATAAATATTTCTTTTTTTATTTTTTTGTTTTATTGAATTGTCTATTATGTGCTCCAAGCTTGATATTTAATGATATTCAGCCCATTAAACTGAGCGCATTGAAATGGATGCTTTGACGTTTGCGTTGCATAAGACTCTTCTTTATCCATGGGGCGTCCTCTTTAGCGAGACCCCCCCGTGCCCCCTCCACGTGCGTACAGGCAGTTGGATAAAATTTGCGAACATACTGAGCGCTCGCACATTTAACATTAAGGCGTAATTAGGATCATTAAAGGCTGTTTATTTAAATGCCGCTTGATTTCAGTTTCGATTTTTTTAAAAAAAGGGGGGGTGGGGGGACTGTTTCCATGAACATTTTGATGGAGAGACAGGAGAAAATGGCGTGCTTCTGGAGTCGTGGCAGTCTGCTTTTTTGGCTTGAAGCACCTCAGATCTGTGACATATTTACGCATACTTGCTTTTGTGCCGTTTGAGTGGCATATGGAGGGGGGAATGTGTAGGAGCTGCCAGAATGATGTATGTCGTGGTTCCATGTGCTCAATAATTAATTGGTTTATGATTTACATGAGAGGCTTGATATGTGATACGTTGTTTTATTATTTTATTGCGATAACTTGTTTTAATGTTGCTTGATATTGACTGCTTTTGAAAAAAAGAAGAAGCTATATTCTGCATTGTTTTATCAATATTTAGCGCATGTATATGTATGTGTATGCACACAGCATTTCATAAATCCTAGATGTATGAGAGTAACGCCAGTGTACATTTATACATCTGTAAATGTTATACATTTTACCTTTCAATAGCTTTGGGATTACTTTAAATTAAATAAAGTGAGAAAACATACTAGATGTCCTAACAGATTATGAAACTCAAAGTATGAAGCGGAGTCACTGAATCAGAAAGGAATCAAAAAGTTACAAGAAAGTTATAATTCCTCTCAGTGTTTACAGTCCTCTCTAAATTTGATATGCTTTCTTTACTCCCTGCATAATCGGATTGGCTCTATCACGTCAGTGTGTGGACCCCAAACAGATCAGATACGTGGACTCGCTTCTCGCGTTCAAGTTTTGCACAGACATAACTGGCTGCTTTGTACCAAGTCCGGCTGTGGGTTTTTAAGTGCAAACCGTCACTGGGTAGGCACACATCAACAGTAACTACTGCAAAGCCCTTTATAGGATATGAAAGCAAATAGCACTGGGATGCCAACTCAGCTTCACAGATTTGGAGAGGTGTCTCAGTCCTCATTGATGCCCATCCAAAATGTGTGGTATATTTTTAAGATGGTGTTAAAAAAAATCTGTATTATCATGAGATGCTTTAGATAATTCATGTCTGTTCATAGCAGCTACATTTCAACACATGAGCTTAAAAAAGAAAAGAAACAAATGCAAAAAATGAAACTTGGCCATACAGTTTTTGGCACAAATTGTGTGTGTGTACCCATGTACTTACTGTATGTGAAGATGTACTGTACTGTCCATCTGAGTGGGTGTATGGAAAAATCTGGAGAATACCTCAGCTATGGCGATTTAGTGATGGTTCAGTCATCATACAATCAGCTGCTCTGAAGCACATGTAAAGAACTCTATATCCAGGCACGAATCACAAATTTGTCCTTTCACAGATTAATATGTGGGCAACGCTGTAAAGTGCGGTTAATCGCACAGGTCAAAACTCCAAAGAGAACATCTGTCAGGCAAATCTCCTTGAAAAATATTACACAAAAAAATGTGACCATTTGGCAAACATTCGCTCATGTCCAACCCTTCAAAATCACTCAGAAATACGGAAATACAGCGAGATCTGCGATTCATTTTTGAAACAGACTGAGCCGATGCAAAACAAGTCACAAATTTTTACCGACATTGCAAGACAGAACAGAGTTTGTTTCAGCCTTGCGTATCGGGTCCTTCTGTTGACATGCGAGTCCAGAATGATTTCATATTTGAAAAATAGCCGGGCAGCTGGTGTTCCCACAGCCCCGCTACAAATTGTCCGATGGCGTACTGTAACCATATCTGCTCCGCACCTGGACGACCGCCGTGTCAGGTGTCACCTTCGACAGAGGCGCAGAAAGCGCCGCGAGTGAGCAAGGATTGTGTGTGTGTGTGTGTGTGTGTGTGAGAGAGAGGGAGAGAGGGAGGGAGCATTTGGGAAAAGTGAGATCATGCCTTTATCTTCTCCCTGTTTTTCTAAAAATATGTTAGCACCTGTCGCGCTGAAATTGCTGTTAGCAGCATTCCAAATGACACCCCCGGGAGAGTACCCCCATGCCAACTGACCTGAGGGAGCCTGAGAACGAGGACAGCATGAGACTCCACTGATTCTCTCTCTCTGTACCCACACACACGCATATACACTCACAGTCACACTCACACACACACGCGCAAACACACACACACACATTTACACTCACACACCCACACACGCACCCACACACACACACACACACACACACAGGTACACTCACATAAACACACCCACCCACACACACATGCACACACACAAACATACAGTGTAACTCACCCACACACATACACACACACCCACTCAGGTACACTCAGACACACACACACACACACACACCCGCCCCCCCAGCTCACAGCCTTGTTTGGTAGGGTGTCTGTAGAGAGGAAAGCCAGGCATGTAGCACCCCATCTCTTTCAGCGGACCCTGGCCCTTCTGTTCAGATCTCCCGTCAACGCCAGAGAGGTCACATGTAAAACATGTGTGAAAACATGTTGCTCTCTCGCCCACAATTCACCACGCTTGTTACATATTCTCTTATTTCTTTATTTAGTCGTTCATTTTGCTCCGGCATAAGTCCAAAAACACCCTCCGCATATCTCATAGGCATTTACTTTAAGAATGCTTAAAACAACCTGTTATAGTGCATAATTGTAGCATCACAAATAAAAATACATATTAACCGATGTCGACCAAAAATGACACGTAATGAAACTGCGAGCAAACTGCATTGCCCGGAGCCACGCTACCAGACGATGGAGTCTGTGTAACGCACCGTCCGGCTCTGAAGATCAGAGCCCTCCCTCGCGTGCTCTTTCATCGACAGCCGTGGGATTTATTTGGTGTGCAGAGCGTGCCAACGCGTTGCCAGATGGAGAAGCAGTGCTTTGGTAAACAAAATCACACATGCCGTTAAAAAAAGGGGGAATAATGAGAGTGGGGGGGAGGAGGGGGGGGGGGCACACCTTTCCATTCGTCTAAAATTATTTAAAATATGTCTCTCCATAGACTGCGGACTATAGCTGCAGTTCACGTCAATAAATAAATAAAAACATAAATAAATTTACTGTTTGGCATCTTTCCCTATGATGATCAATGGACCTTTGAAAAGTAAATCATTAAATATATTGTTTAGTTTGAAGTACCAAGTGAACATAAATTCAGCTGGTTTTATTGGAAAGATTCAGCGGGTTTTACTAGGCAGATTCAGTGAGTACTACTGGGTAGATTTGATGGATATTACTGGACCCACAATGGCTGCCTTTTCAAGTTATGGGAAAAAAGGGCAAATGGTGCTGTCTATGGAGTTTAAGCACAAGTCTGGAAAACAGCCAAAAGGATACAAGATATTCAGATACCTCAACAAGCAAAATATCTAAAAATACAAACCGAGTACGTTTTATAATCTACCACTGCCCTTCTCTCAGGATTTGCTGTGTCTTCTTGTGCAACCATTTCGCCCATTAAATGGAAGCACAGAAGCATCATGACAGGGTTCAAACTGAAGCAACTTTGATTAAATCTTCTGTAGGATAAACCCATAGTTCACAAACCCATGTTTTACTCATCATACATAAAGCACTCATGTTCTAATATCTGGCTCACGCCAAAATCTATTTGTCCAACTAAGGAGAAAAATACTTTTCCTCTGAAGGTTGATCAAAGACACAAAGAGACAGCTTAAATATACATTAAGCATCTTCTAAAAGCTGGGAGTTAAAGATGCGATAGTGTGGCGCAGATTATCAGAAGTTTGCAGGGCATGACAACCGATCTGCATAAAGCACTGCGAGTCTATTCATTCCGCTAATGAAAATCGTTCAATAAGCTTCTTCCCAAACATAATGCCATATTCAGAAGCTCATCAATCACAGAGTGAAAGTACGGCTCCCTGTGTGCGTAGGTCTTTAAAATCACGCATCCATGTTGACATTAATCCTGATGTGTGTGCGCGCTCTTGAAGAGGGACCAATAGTGTTTAAGGCTCTGATGAGTAGAGTCATTTAATGAGGAGTATCGGACAAAGGCCAAGTATAACCCTGCTTCCACTCTGCTCTCCCAAGATCGAATACATCAGGGTCTGGTTGCATAAAAACTCCCTAGGACTAAGGGTTGCATAAAAACTCCCCAGGACTAAGGGTTGTATAAAAACTCTCAGGGAGTAAGTGCTAATGCTGGATGTTCAGTTCACGAGTTTGGGTGTTAGCAAACATCCACCATTGCTCAGAATTAAAATCTATGCCAAATACTGAGTAACAGTGGGTGATTTTTTTAACCAGATCTCATGTGGTCTATTTGTGGGCGTAACATTGTTTGCTGCAATAATTACAATCCGAGCTTTCTTCTTCTTTTGATTTGTGTTTGAATGAATACATTTGGACAACAATACATCTTTGCTTTGAGCAAAAAAATCAATAAGACAATGAGCGTCTCCTTCAGAAAAACATGGTTTTCTTCTTGGCTTTGCCTCAACCATTTTATAAGAAACCAGGATAGTTTAGCAGGATTCAAATTCGGTACACACTTTTATCTAACTGACTTTGCATGTCAACATCTGTTGTAATTAGTACCTGCCAACATCTAGCTGGTACAACCAACATCAACTTCAGTCTTTTGCCAGACATATGTCTATTGTAGGTTGGGACTAACAACATCAGACGTTAGGTAAATAGGGAGTAATGGGTGGTCATACAACCAACATTTACCCAACCAGCCCTAGATGTTCAGCATGGTTCATTAGAATGTCTTTTTATCATTGAAACATTGTATTCACTTTTTTATTCCACATAATTTTTTTTTTTTAATTGCACGACTGCTCAAAAGAACAGCAACAGCAATCCAAAATGAAAAATAAAATAAAATAAAAAACCTTATTAAAGGGTGTATAAAATAACCATTAAGATCACAACCCCTTTTATTCAGGTAAAATGAGTGCACCAATCTGAGTAGAAATGGTAAAGAAGAGGAAGGCATTTCAGAAAACACTTCTAACATACCATTCCCCCAAGCTGTCCAGCCGCCCAAAACAAACACATCTGGCTGTATCTCTTTAAATTAATCAAGCCCTTAGCAAAGACATGACATCTGACACCTCAAGATATGGAGACGGTAGAAAATATGACACATAATTAACCCATTAAGGTCCAGCGATGTACTTGCCCACATCAATCGCATATGCTGGGTTTATTTGACAATTTCAAATCAGGAATTAAAATCCATCTGATTGTAGCACACGCACATACACACACACACACACACACAAAGGGATTTTCATGATAAGCAGAATATGACTTCTACTGTATGTGCATGAAAATATGAGAAGCAACATGATTACATACCCATCTTATCCTGGTAACTTGTGAGTATACTTCATCATTGCAATTGTTTTCCACAAACAAAGCATGTCGGGTGATACTGTTATAAACATAAGAAGAGCTATCATAAAAGCTTGGATATTTCATTTCAGTACCCAATAGTTTATTTAAAAATCTAGCTCTACTTTTAAATGAAGCCATTAATATTTAAGTAAGCAGAGCAGTGAAAAGATGAATAATATTTGCAAGCTAAAATTTTGCATTTTACTGTTAAATAAAACATTAATTACGCCGCTTCATAAAGGAACAATGTAACTTTGAAGCCCACTAGATGGCAAAGTTAATTATTTCCAATTAGCAACATCATTTCTGCAGAGATGTATCAAACCTTTTAATATCATGCAATGTTTAATAAGCAGAGGAAAAGAAAGACTAAAACAGGAGTTGCAGTTGTGTTTCTTGAA
This sequence comes from Anguilla anguilla, assembly GCF_013347855.1. Taxonomy (NCBI): domain Eukaryota; kingdom Metazoa; phylum Chordata; class Actinopteri; order Anguilliformes; family Anguillidae; genus Anguilla; species Anguilla anguilla. The sequence continues at coordinate 19,953,739 of NC_049203.1, read as the reverse complement.
AACGTGAGGGGAATACTAATTTATTAGGAGTCGTACCATTTCTGATGGAATGTTCGTCATTGACGCTGCATGCACACTTTTGTAATACTGATACAAAAACATGAGGTTACTTATATCACTCATAAATTTAAAAATGAATTGTAAGCTTACAGACCAGTTTGAATGCTGAGGTTATGGACCAGTTTAAATTCTGGGGTTACAGACCAGTTTAATCACTGTGGTTAGAGAGCAGTGTAATCACCGTGGTTACAGACCAGTGTGAAGGTTGTGATTACAGACCAGTGTAATCGCCATGGCTGTAGACCAGTGTAATCACCGTAGTTATAGATCTGTGTAATCACTGTGGTTACAGACCTGTGTAATTGCCATGGCTATCGGTCAGTTTGAACACTCTGTTTAGAGTGGTTCACCTGAGTCAGGAGGGGGGTGCATATGAACCCTGTTAACACGAACAGGCTATGGATGCAAGTTTTCACTCCATCTGAATTGTATGCCCATAATCCCCCCCCCCACCCCGCCCCCTGCCCCCCGCCTCCCCCCCCAATCTGCTCCTCCTCATCTTGTAATGTAAGTGGCGAGACGGCTACATGTTGTGGAAAAAATTTACTACAGCCTCCACCTGCTCTACCGGAACCTTCCATTGCCGCTTCACCCACGCACAAACCCTGGCAAATGGATTACAGTAAGAAGAGAACCAAAGGCCCGTAGCTATCCTGCATCATCTGAACTCAGGCTTAGCAACAGGTTTGAGGTGCTCAGTACGAATGCTCACAAACGGATGCTGCTGAGGTACTCTTAATTCGAGACCTGAAATGTTAATTTCTGTCAATTCAAGAAAAGCACATGTTGAATGTTTCCCTGGCACTAGAGTCTTTGATATAGCCAATATCACTGAGAATGTTTTAAACCTGCTAATATATGAAAAGGTGGGCACAATTATAACACAAAGTGTAAGGGAAACTGAAACTTTGAAAAATAATTTTCCATACATCCTGTGTGAAACTTAAAAGTCTCAGTAAAAAAATAAGTTTCTCCCTCAGTTCCAGCATTTAAATCATAACTTAAAAATACCTTTTTAAAAAGGCTTTTAATTCAGGTTTGTTTTACTTACTTTAAACCCTGTATGGAGTATGTATTAACCTATTAGCTGATATTATTATCTTATTGTTTTTATCTGTTTTATTGTATTCCTGTGGTGAGGAGGGGACTGCAGGGGGAGTTTTCAAAAAAAACATATTATGTATCCCTGTTTTATTTTGCGTTATGGTTTTATTTCATTTTCTTATTTCTATAAAGCACCTTGTGCTAAAGACTTGAAAAGTGCTATATGAATAAATAAATAAAATGAATAAACTCCTTCTGTATATACCAGTAGACACATTTTTCCATAGTTAAGTCTCCTGGTTTACCCCTAAGAAGCTCATTTTAAAGTTGTAATCCCCCCGCAGGAAATGTGGGTCTAAATCTTTGCCTTGGCATGGTGATTCATAAAATGTGTGTGTGTGTGTGTGTGTGTGCGTGTGCGTGTGCATGTGTGTATCCATATGTGTGTGTAGCAGTTTACTCAGTGTAACTTTGTAGGTTCGCAAGCTGCAGGTACCTTTTCTAATTTTGGGATCAGATTGCTTTGTTGGCAGTGTATGCAATTTTTATTTTAAAGAGGAAAGCAGCTGCTAATGCACTAATATCAGAAATTAGGATCAGTCATGTGGCTCCCCAATAATGATTACATTATGACAGCATTTTGGCCTTCCTGTTCTATCTTCTTCCAGCTCAGTTCCTCAATTTTCTTCCTTCCGTGGATGTGACAGGGTGAGTGATTGGATGGAACCAGCACAGTCTGCATATAAAACCCCAATCCCCCCTTCTGTTCAAAAACCAGGCAAAAACAAAATAAAATACATAAAAAAGGGGGGAAAAGGAAATGTTGTTCAGATAAATAAAGAAATCAAGGCCGGGCCTTAAACCAAATTAATTTGGAAGCTGTACTGTGCCAGCCATCTCCATCGTTTAGGTTCTGATTAAATCTGCTGCTCGCAGGTGATACCCCCCCATGCTCCCCCCCCCATTCCTGCTCCCTGTGGGCTCGTAGAACAGGCTTCCCTCGGTGCCTGTTAGATTCAATCAGGTACTAATGTGGAGGGACAGAGGATATAGCACTTGGCAGATGGTAGAATAACCTGGAAACCTTGCCATCAAGGGATCAACCAGCAGCTGACAGGTATTAATTCATAAAATGAAGTCTGACAGGAATTTCTAGTACCCAGTGCAACCCCCTGCCACCACACAAACACACACACACGCACACAAGCATGCATGCACGCATTAATCTGAGACCCAGTAGCGTAACACCACTGATGTAAGGACAAATCTGTTTTGGCGTAAACAGAGGGAGTAAATGCTTTTTGATGAAGCCCTTCATAAATTTTTAAAACGGGCCTTCAGTGACCGTAATGTGCACTCCTCCTGCCTGTCCATATTTCATAGGATCAGAGTCAGAAAAATACTAACAGGCCTGTGCCTCACTTTACACGCAGTGAAGTATATATATATATATATATATATATATATATATATATATATATATATATGTAGTTTTTTATTTATATTTTTAGCACCTCAGAAATTATAGCAGGATTACACATAATGACTGAAGTGTAAATATTGAGTAAATTTGGTTAGTTCTGCATATTATGGATGGATAAATATCACAACAGCAGTGCAGTACTATCAACAGGATTCAAACTCGCAGGTCCGGGCTGAGAAACTGCACCAGATGGAAAGGCAAAAATCCATTCGAATCGGGGGAAAAAGGCAAAAAATCATAGCAATAACATTCTTGACAAAAAATGAATAAATGCACAGAAATTTTATTTTCACATTGTGAATGACTTCTCAGAGGGCAAGACACTGCAAAGATTAGAACCTTTTCCCTTCATAACAAGTATACTTCTCCTCCCACTGCCAGCCCTATGTAACAGTACATGTGATAAGCATCATGCAAAAGGCTGTTGTTCTGCGAAGGCTTCATGATAATTTTTGAAATCTGTGAGGGCATGTGATTTTGCTCGCCTCTCTAAAACTAAGTTATCCATGCATGAAGCCTCCCAGCACCATGTATATCCCCACCACCACTTCATTATTTTATTTTTAGAATTTAATTTTTTTTTTATAATTACAATATTTTTGTTGTAAACCCACTTTGCCAATTAAACATACTGTATCAAGAATGTTTAATTTTCCTGAAATTTAAGAAAGCTGGCATTATGCAAATTGCCGGAACGTTCCCGTTTTAGCACAGAGCAGAAGTACTGCAGCTATTGGATTAATTAGGAACCCAGATTCCGAAATGGCCACATTACTTCGTTTGGATGACTGGAGTGGTGAAGGGTAAACCGGAGAATAAGTAATTAACTTCATGTGTTATCAGAGCCGTAGGTGGCAAACGCCAATTTCCCAACTTTGTCCGCTTTCTCCCTGCAAAGGCAAGCGCACTACTTTTCCTTTAATTGATTTACAGCACTTTAAAATGTGGGTCTCGGAGAAGTCAAAGAATTAGCTGCACTCCAGGGCCAATTAGCAAGACCTCTGCTTTGCTCCCAGTTGCTCCCAACCATCTCAATCAATCCAAATACCCACAGGTGAAATGGCCGACCTGGCAGCAGCTCAGCCCCCATGAATTCCAAGGCCCGGCACAGCCCTCAGGTTATTTCAACCTACAATATGCTGCCCTACAAATGGCATGGCAACTTGGTGGTTTTCCAGTTTCTCAGAATGATCATTAATCTCTCGCACGCACGCACACACGCACGCACGCACACACTGCAGTATGTGATGATGTTGCGTTTTTGAAACTTTTGTAAACAGTTGCAGTGCTGTGTGAAGATAATTTGTTTAAATGGACACATATGTATGTTATACTTCGCTATATAACTATATTTAGCTACACTATATTACTATATAAATGAGTGACTTTGTGACTCCAGGCTTCCTGAAGGGTTTTCCTTTCACCCACATTCAAAATGCATTGGACCAAACTATCTACCACAATGTGACACAGAATAAAATGAAAAGGCAACGTAATCAACACGGCTCAGAGCATTTATCGTCTCTTCTCTCTGCTTGCTACACTTAAATTGTTCATTAAAACAGTACAGATGAAGCCCAAGGATATAGTCTTCGTGTGTGATAATAAACGAAAGACATTTTGTTGAGGGTTTCATAGCTTTATAGTCATTGGCTACTACTCACCGCTTTTCGAAGGATACGAATGTTAATTTTTCAGTGGATTTGTCATCTCTTAGCATTTTATAACACACGGCGGTACGGTATTTAAATGATGGGGTACATTCATCAGCATTAGACAATGGCATCTTCTTGAATAATTTCCACCTGTGCTCGTATTATGTCAGTGCCAGGATAGTTCAGGATAGTGGGACTAACAGCATCACAGTATAGAAAATTGTATCAAAAGGTTGTTTTTGCCCATATTGTACTTTTCCAACAATGGAAACGAGCCAATGTTGCAGTAGGTGACAAGCTCAAGCTCTTTAAATGACTACACATTGTTTATATGCATAGCCAAAACTACAAATAACATTACATATTTCCATTTTAATAAAAAATAAAACTTAATATTGATGAAATATTTTGCTTTCTCTCATGCACCGCGCAGGCATTCAAGACAAAGCAAGCAGATAAATCAAGTGAATTATATTAGCTGTCTGTCTGTAATCGCTTCCCACAAGGATGCATTTTTCTTTAGAACAGGGTAATGTTGGCTAAGAATGGCAAGAAACCATAGGAAGCACTCCACAATGCTACAATTAAATTACAGAGTTACCGACCACATTTAGAAATTTATTTTGGAAGTCACTGTCTTGTCTAGTAGTGGCTAGATACCATAACACAGAATGGCGTGTGCACACCTGACTGTAGGATATCAACCAGTCAGAAGTTGTGACTAGCCTGCTAACTAGATATAACATGTTATAGTCGAGTGCCACCGAACGTTTGTATTTTTCACAAAAGTTATCTAGCAACACTCTTCTACCGTCTAGTTAGCTGGCTGGGACTAGCCAGCAAAACAGCTCAATATCTAGCTTGTGGAACATTCGTTATTTTGTTAGCTAAGTAACCGTAACTTCCCACTGCATTTCAGTCTTGCTAGCTTGCATACCAGCTGAATTTTCCAAAAGTAAGGGCTACATATATTGCTAGCTAGCTAGCTAGCTAATGTAATGTTCAGTCCAGTGTTGCCAAATGCTTCCATAAAAATACTGACTACCTTATTTATGACTTTAACTTGCAGAAATGTTAGAAATGCCTTGTCACAATGAGTTGTTTATTTCCACAAAATCCTGTAGCTAGCCAGCAAAGTCACAGTTTGTCAGACAATTTGAAAGCTTTTTCTGCGTTCACCCCCACGGGATATCATCATTGCTCAGTGTTTACCATGACCCTTCACATTTAGGTACCAAAGGTGCATACTCTGGAGGCAAAAGCCCCATAGTCAAACATGGCAGCCTCCATGAATTGGCTTCATGCACCATTGCTCCCATAGGAATCCATGGAATTGGTAAGGGGAAGCTGTCTCCAGTTCTTGTATGCATCGCAATGCTTTTTTGCACAAATCGATTTAGATTTGTGCAGAGAATAACTGTGGTTGATAATAAGCTAAGTGTCATGTTTTGTGCTACAACATAGATTACATTGTTTATTGTAACAACTTGGTAGCAGCTTACTATTTAAAGCAGGTAATAGCTTCGAAATCAATGGTTGAGATATCAAAGGGTGCAATTTATGTCATCTAACAAAATGTACAACTATTAAGCTTACATTAACCACAGACCTTATCTTCTGTAATCAAAATCCCTATGGAAAAAAAAACATTGGAAATATGCCACTTATTGAATGATGTAAATTTGGGGGGGGGGGGGGGGCATTGAAAGGGTTCACCACTGTAAGGACGACAGTATTTTCAGTACGGTTCCTTTGCTGGTCTTATGAAACGACGAGTCAATGTAATTTGCTGACAGTATAACAAAATAGCAATCGCTAGCAATGACAGATAACTACGATAGGTCCCCTATTCAGAGCAGTGATAGACACCAGATTATTATCCCAATCGATGGCTCCGCCCCCCTGACTAGGATGCTTTAACGACTGTATCTGAGCCCGCAACTGGATGTCCAAGCCTATTTCAGTATGTTCAAATATACAGCTCTATCTGGCAGACAATTTCAATTATTATGTTTTCTCTGAAATAGCGGTGTAACATTACGCAACCCAAAATAATATTTATCTCTATAGCCATTAAACTTGATCTATGTAGAAGTGTAATGAAGAATAATCAATCAAATTTAACATCCTAATTTTTATATACCCTGATATTCAGTATAACAATACATTGGCCCAGCACTACCTCAATTTAAAATAGAAATAATTACTGTAAATAATAACTGATTTTTAAAGTAACATGCTTATTGGTATTTCACACAGAAAATGCACATGCACAGTTGTGATTTGTATTTCATTCTGCTTGCTTCTTCTTTTAATTAATAGGCCATTATAAAAATCTTATTTTTCAAGAACAGTATAAAAGTTGTGAAAACCTGGATAAAGCCCTGTCCTAATGGTAGCATGATAAATTGTACATAGGCAATGTTAAATCCAAGTAGCTGGGATTTTCTGCTTAATAAAACTTTAGAATGTTCATTATGCAACCTGAAGAATAATCCTTATAATCCTGCTATGTGCTACAGTATCAGGCTCTACAACAATCTGTTTTATTCTATCGTGTAATGAAGGCCTGTCAACTTGAAATATTGGAGCTTAAAGTCTTCCTAATAACTGAAAATTGTCCCAAACCTGTTTTTTACTTTTTGTTATTTGTATGATTAATAAATTAACTGTTAAATAAGCATCACCAATCAGCAGATGATTACTTGTTTCGGGCACAAACTTTCTTGTTGTCCCGCTCTCCCTGTGACAACTAATGGATCCAATCACTTCTGGAAGACCAAGCCTTCTTGTGCGTGGATGGGAGAATTTGGTTCTGAGCCGAACGTAAAAGAGGTTAGTTTTTGGTGCAGCGGAACCGGCGGGGCAGAAATGACCGGCGCGATGAACCTTCGATCCTGCCGAGGTGCCGCGACTCATGGTCTCTCGCATCGGGGCCTGGTGCCAGGCTGTCCTCAGCTGGAGAAACGCACGCCAGGTCAAAAATGTGCGCGAGTGAGCGGCCCAGATGGTGATTACACAGAAGCAGCCCAGGGCCCATCACATCGATGCCTCACAGGTTTGCTGTTCGGCAGCATGGCACAGTGGGCTCTTCCTGTGTGTGTGTGTGCATTTGAGTTTGTGATATTTCACGGGCTTGACATTCAACAGGTTATGTTACCTCAGAAACAGTTTATCCCATTGTCTCTGTGAATAATGAATCAACGACTTCCTGTAGTCACTGGAGCATATGAGAAACAATCTGAATTATGATTCTACTGTTTAATAAACAGTGGAGGTTATGTAAATGGTGAAATGTAGAGGTTAAATGGAATGAAATATATATTTAGTTGGCCTTACTGTTTATTCACTGCACCCAGAGCAACATTCATTTAATAGAAAAGGTTTACAGGCCAGACACTGTCTCGCCGTGTGTTATAAAACAGAATTATCACAAATTTCTGCATAATTACAGAATACAAATCCTTCATGTTATTTATGCCTCCAGTGTGTCAGTTGGTTTAGAATCATTCTGGAATGATTATCTCACCCCCCCCCCCCCCCATCCCCCCCAGAGCACGTTTCAGACACAAATTCTAGCTGTCCCTCTGAAAAATCTGTTTATCTCTGGTTGTTTATCCAGAAACTGTATCTAAAACAGCACTTTAACATCTGCACATCATTTAGGTGCAAACACTGGAATTACAACAGCGTCTGTTCGCCTCTCTCTCCGGCCAGCTCTCGCAGCTGAGCTGCGTCACCCAGGTTTGTGGGGCTGAGCTAACTGGTATTGATCGAGACTTTATGTGACCGCAAGCTGTTCCCTTCAAGGGGGCAACATCGGCGAACCCCCTCACCCCCTCCATGCCATATGTGACAGCGTCCAGCATCCCTCCCCTCCCCTCCAGTCCCCGTGCCATGTGTGGTAGCATCCAGCGCCCCCCCTTGGTCATGTGGTGTCCAGCGACGGGCCGAATGAATTTCACGGGCTTTAATCACAAAGGACAGATGAAAGCAATCAAACCGGGAGCGCTTAAGACGGATGGTATTAACTACCCGGGTCAGAACACAAGGGTCAGCTGCACGTCAGAATCTGCATGTCATCCGTGAGCGTAAAATGATTTGTGTGTGTGTGTGTGTGCGCATGTGTGCGTGTGTGTGTGTGTGTGTGTGAGGGGTTGGGTTTGCACGCCATTATCACCGTGGTTACGCGACTTATTTATATCCTATTATCGATCTTTTACAAATATTTTTCCAAGGTATCTTAATTACTCTCAAGAAGCAGCGCTCTGGCCGCGGTACAACACAAACAGGCTCATTTGCATTTCTGCGCCGCGAGCGTTTCTGGCAGCGGACGCGCCCGTCCAGATTGTAACCCCTATCTCTGCCTCCAAAATCTGCCTTGGAGGACTGACCGTGCGGGGATTGGGGATTTAGTGGGGAAGGTAAGTGTGACTACAAGCCTTGGCTAGCCATCTGCTCCCCAGCACAGCTCAGGCCAGCCCGTTCAGCCCGGCAGCAAAGACCCGCGTGCCTCGCTAAATCCGGTCCTGGCCAAACCGGCCCAGGCCAGCCAATCAGCACCAGCTTCACCATCAGTTGTAAGAAGCTGTCTTTATTTAGATTTTTTTTTTTCTTTCTTCCTATTTTTTTTTCTTTCCTTTGCACAAATGGAATTTGTGCAAGCACGCTTACGGTCCAGCACCAGTTGAGCGTACCCTGAATTAAAGCCCTCTGCTCTCTCCTCCTGTCGTCAGAATAATCCGCAAGGCCTCGGCCCTCATGCATCCAGTAGGCTGTGCTATAAAATGCATGTATCAGGCTTTGAGGACACCGCCCATCTCCCATCCCCATGGTTACAGTAGTCATTTATTTAATGGTGACTACTGCTACAGGTGGGCTTTGGTCCAAGCTGGTTCAGCATGTAAAGGAGACACAGACCGCCTCTCCGTTGCAGATCTCCAGAGTGAGAAGGTCCCTCGAGAGAAATATGAGAGGGCGGAGTAACCCGAGCAGCAGGCGAGGAGGGCGTGGTTTACGGGTTTGTGAAGAAACACAACGATCGTTATCAAATTGCAGCTGATGCCATTGCCAGGAATCTATTTCTTATCATCAATTATTCATATTTTATTTCAATAATCCAATACCCAGGTGAGGTGTACAAAGATGATGGAATGGATTATTTTGAGACTTAGTAGTGAGTGGAAAATAAAATATGAAACATAAATTTACATTGGCCACACTAATGAGAGGCCTGTACTTAATCTGTCCAGTTCAGTGTTTATTTAGCATATAATACATTATTTTGCTTTTGGGCAAAATGGTTTTGTGTTGCACTCTTCATATTTAATGTCTGTTATACATGCTGATTATTTTTTCAATGTAAAATGTGAAAATGATTGTCATGCTATTTGCTAGACAATCATCAGTATTGATCATTTCTGCATGACAATTCTGAAAATATACTGACCTGAAAAGTCAATGTTCAGTCTCAGAAAATACAAATAAAATTGTCAGACTATATAATGCAATTTGCATTCATACGTTTATACATTAAGGTATTCACAAATGTGAGCATTAGTTAATTTGCATGTTTATACATTTATTTAATCTGTTTATTCTTTCAAATACAGTGCAGTTTTGACGATAAAATATATGTGTAATATATAAAACAAAGTTAGCACATATTTTCGCATGTCATTTTTATTCTGAACTTGTTTTCTCTATGTCATGCTAAAGTAATATTTTATTAAAAAGTTCCCTCATTCAGAGCTGAGGGTATAAAAAATAATAGTTAAACTTTTAGTTTAGAATAATAGTTAAACCTGTTTAGCTATTTTGTGCAGACATTTTGCATTGGTTGTCTGCGGGTGTGTCTTTACATAAAAGCAATTCGAAAAGAAAGTTCCATTTTTCTCTATGGTAAATAATGAACTTTAATAATTAAAGTTTCAGTTAGAAGCCTCAAATGGTCCTGTCACTTCATCTGAAATGAGTACAGATCTGCAGTAAGGGTTCCAATCGTTTTATTTAAAAGTTTTCTAACATCTTTGAACACTTGACAGACAATGACCAAATAAAATCTGGGTTCCTAATAAAATGTGACAGGGGGAATTTGTGCAATTTATAGACATAGACATATTTCTGGCATATCACTGAGACCACAGGCAAAGTTCTTGTCTTCTCAGAACTAAGAAACAGAAAAAGGAACTTCTCTTCCATATGTTTTCACAATGTTTCACAATTTTAACTGAATAATTATTCCCCTGTGAGAGATAGCATTCCCTCTCCTCATCCTCGAAAACGTGAAAAGTTTACCTGCTGTTGGCTAAGAAAGTGCGCAGTATAGCTGTTTTAGTGCTTTTCCTTTTGCACCCCAACCCCCGACCCTCGCCCCTGCCACCCCGCACAACAGTATATGTGGCGGGTTATTGGAGCGGTCACAGAATTTGACAACCGGAATCTTCCATGAAGCACTGTGCTAACGCCTCTAAGTAACTGTCCTACTTCAATTAAAGGTAAATATTCAACAAAATAAAATAGAAAGATTACGAAATAAACCTGATGCAATGCTACAGGTTGAGTAACTGCATGAGTTCTCCTGAGAGAGGGAGTCTGCTCTGTGAGTAAATCAGGGCCTTATAAACAGCCACACGTTTCCCAGAGTGTTCTTGTACAACAGTACCTGTTGTTCTTCAGAGAAAATCTCCACACGGCAGATGAATTTCAGGATGGAACCATTTGGCCTCTTTCCAAAGCAGATGGGCGATACTTGTCAACAAATCGTGACGTCACTCATGGTTGACCACACCAGCTGTCATTTTCACAAATGAAATACACGTTTTTTTCTTTCATTTTTCTTGGCACACTGCACTGACTAAGCGTCACTCCCAGCAGAGAAAACCTAACGGTATTCAACCAAGGCCATGCGCTCACACACAAACAACCGCAATAATTTAGGGATGGATTCCGCTTTGAGGTTTGTCCTTAACTTTGCCTCTAATAAATTCTGTTAAATTCAGCTGCACACCAATAATTTCAGCAATAGCAGAAAATGATAGAAAATATTGCTCAGAAGGAGCACTAAATAGATAAAGGTGCATCATAAGCAATCTAATGTTTGTTATTTTCATTTACTTAATCATACTGATTTCATTTCGATTCCCTTTGTAGTCAAAAAACTGAAACTCCATTGGATTTTGATATAATCTTAAAACAAACACAATTTATACCCTATGGTGTGGCAATATGGGTAAACACATGAAATACAATATCATTTACATTATTATTTAGATTAAAAAATGATTAGCAAAAAATATTTATTTTTCAATGCAACAGTAATTATGCCACAGAACATGCTCTGTCCTTAATGCATTTCACTCATCCCTAATGCCTGGTTAAAAATGTGCGGGTCAAGCGTGATGTAGTCAGATTTGCACCCTCCAGACACTAAGCAGGTTTGTGGTCAAGTGAAATGCATTTGGCGCAACATAATTAGCCCTCGCCAAATTCCCTTTCTGCCAGACCCCTGGCACAGAAACCTCTTTGCCCGACAACTCGGCTGGTCTCATCCAAACCTCTCTCGTCCTCCGCGGTGCACTGACATAGCCGCATGCCTCCTAAAAATCTCCCCACAGACGTGGGCAGCCAGCGCATAAATTAGTGGCCCGCATTAGCATCAGCCCCTGGTGCCACCTGCTCTTTGCGTGGTCATTAAAGGTTGAGAACGCTGGCAGAATGCCAGGCGGGCACCTAGCGTCCAGGAGAAGCGTTCCCGAGGTGTGCGCAGAAAGGTCAGAAATTACCTTCCCGTTGATGTAGTCCCCAGATAGGTTATAATTAGAGGATTTTGGTCAGGTGACAGGAAGGCATCTACGGACAGTTCCTGAAGAAGAGCAATACTGCCTGTCAATCCTGACAGGACTGCGAGAATAATAAGACATTAAAAAAACAAAAACATTTATTTCAGGGGGATACACAAGCAGAGTGTACGAGGCCTAACCTTTGCACAAATCTGTAAACATACCTATTAGTTAGAGCTTTTACGCTGTCTCCTCCCTGCTTCTGTTCCCTCTGGAGGTATTACAATATTCATGTTTATTCAAATGGACAGTTTACAAAGGCAGAGTGTTTCACAGTGCTATAATAGACAAAGAAAACAGCATTTGGGCTGTTGCTCTGCACTAGTCAAACTCATATTAACTTTATATTTAGCTGGTTACAATTTAAATAGTTACCAAACCAGAAGAAAATGGCCGCACGTAATAGCAGGGAGGTGCTCAGAAATGTATGTTTCAGTTTGGAAACAATGATAAATAAATTGTAATGCTACAAAGAATACACTACTAGAATAACTTATCATTGTGTGTTTATTTATCCCTCTGTTTCTATATCATAGCTTGCACCTGAAAAAAAATCATTCACAAACTAAGGAAATCTCTTGTGCATTGACCCTGCCCCCATCCCAGAGACTACCAGCTTAGTAGTGTCAGTCAGAAGGGAATATATCATGACCTCCTCCACCCCGTCCCCCTCCAGCTGTTCTGTAAATTTTGATTACACAAGACATGGGGTCTAGCCTTCCTCCGTGCTAACGCAGTCAGCCGTTAGCCAGGGGTGAGAGAGAGAGAGAGAGAGAGAGAGAGAGAGAGGGTGGAACGGCTTGACCTGAAGTTCTTGCTGACCCCAGAACGGGATCAGGAAGAGATCTGGCTGTAGGGGTTCCTCTGACGGCCTTTTCTCCCCTCATCTCTCATAGAGAAAAAATCATCAGAGCTCGCGCAGTGGGAATCGCAGACAGAACCGCCCCAGGATCCGGGGAGCGGCTCGACAACAGCCGAATTAGAAAATAGTTTCAGGCAAATAAATATTTGCGGGGAAAGAAAATTAAAGGGGTGGAAAAGAAGAAGAGAGAGAGAGATGAGATTATGCATATATTTTACAGCTTTCATTACAGAGGAATAGATTCCCATCGCAAGAGCAAAGCGAGCTCTGGGGTCTCGGTATGGCATTGCTTAAGAGACCGCCACGAAAATGTGGTTCGTGTCAGTGAGCTTTATTGCGTGGAGAGGGACTAGCATGTCGTTTGAATCTCAAACGTTTCTGGCAGCCAAGCCATCGAAATGTCTCTGTTTTTTTTTTACTTACAGCTGTTCTAAATTCTCCAAACATTCTGACAGAAGGCCTAAACAAAACCTTACTTTTGTTTCGTATGTTTTCTAATAGACAGACCAAAGACATGCCAGAGCATCCCGAAGTGAGGTGGCCCTGAAGCGTTTTCTACAGACAATAGCTACACTGAATTCCCAAATGTGCAAAATCTAACAAACGGCAGTAGTTGTATAATCATTAGCATTTGCAAGTTTCAGTCTAGCCATAATATGCTTTCTCTATAACTCTGACTTGCAAATTTAAGTGTTGCTTTTCGGTTTATGCGACCACATGAGCTAAAAAAAATTGTAAAAATAATTACTGAACTGTGTGATTTTTGATTCAGAAGAAGAGACCTTAAGGCTGCATTATACTTGATAAGAAGGCAAACGTGAACAGAACTGAACCGCAGCCAAACACGGCGCCACATACAAACGTGTGTATCCTCATTGCCACTTTTAACTGTTCATTTAGCGACATTCCACACCAGTGGGGGACGCAGATTCAAATTCTGCGGTCTTGGTAACCACAGGAAGCAGTGGAAGTCACTATGTCTCCCACACCAAAACAAAAATGGCTGTTGTGAAGGAGTAGAAACTTTGACAGATGGAAGTCGATAATTTTGAAGACGCCTTAGTTTATTTTGAGCTGCAGAGAAAGAAAAGAAGACAGGGGACGAGGAACATGCTGTGTTCGTCTGCTCAGTCAGACAAGGTGACGGGACATATAGCATGCTCCACCCAAGTGATACTGTAGATCAATTGCATGCAATCTGTGGAGTTTCATTTTTATCCACAAATGTGCCTTTTTAAGTCAATTACTTTGTACAAACGAGCCAAAGTTTGTTTCCGTAGCAAGCATACTGCCGCCTTCAGTTGGATACTGTGAGTAATCATTAACAAGATAAGCCTGGATTTTCAAAATTATAAATTTGATTTGCGATTCTACATTTTGGGGGTTTTCTTTTAATAATTCCAGCTTGAGATAAAGTACCTAGCTTAAAAAAAAAAGTAAATGTCAAATTCATAGTTCAAATATGTGACTACTGAGTTAGGTAAACTGATATGGGACAGTTGGATTCTAAAGACCTCCACTTCCACTTGAGGAATGAGAATCTCGGAATGCCTCTGCCATTTGCAATGCCACTGAAAACTGAAAAAAAAAAACGAAAAATGTACTTATTCGTTTTCTTTTCAATCACATAAATCAGTGCTAACCTTTTTTTTTTTTTTGGAGTTTGGAGCTGGTTGTCGGTCAAAGCTGGGTCTTTAAAAAAAGCTCATTACTTCCTAGCCTGAGGCCTTTACTCGCCTGAAATATCTCCGTGTTGGTTCTTTTGTTTTTGCATCTGTATTTTCAATTTTCTGAAGTGCGTTGCCGTGGTGAATTCTGTAATGTTGCAGTCGTTCGTTCGAAATAGAACAGCAATCCCCCAGCAGGTGATACACCAAACCTAATCAATTATTGAAGGGTGTGTCCTAAAGAAAACCTCACGACCGTTGCATCTGACGAATGAAAAGGAAATCGAGAGAAATGGAGGGACACTGCGTGTGTGTCCTACTTGTTTATGGAGACCAGACTTGCATCCTTTTCTTTTCTTTTCTTTAATTTATTTATGTGCTCCCCCCCCCCCCACACATATTTTTGACACTTGTTTTATATGCATGAGACAATATGAAAGATGCATTTGCTCCTTTTTTTATTTAATGTGCAGAGGCGATGTTGCTAATCTTTTGATTGTGGGCCGTCTCGGTCAGGTCAATTGCGGATGTGTTTCACTGTGATTCTCACCCCCTCAGGCTGCTTAGAAGTCCGGCTCTTTTCAACTTTCCTCACTCTTTCAAAGCAGAGAACATACAGAAGCCAGCCGGTTTGATTAATAAATGATAATGGCTCTCCTAAGACAAAGACCCAGTGGACTCCCTCAGTGGGACTGACATGAAGACGATGTAAACCCTACCACAGCTCCTCTCTCTCTCTCTCTCTTAGTCTTGAAATATTAATGCCTATTTTGCTGGGTGTTTAGGAGCAAGTGATCCATGGTGGTTGATTGCAATCAACGTCAGATTGTGCTCTCTCCACTCCAGCCCACTTCAGAATTCAGAGTTACTGATAACCGCAAAGGTGTAACGCTCAAAATCTATAACATGCCCGCTGTTCAAAGAAGCGGTTTGCAGACAACAGGTTTTTAGATAGTTTAGGTTGCGAAAATCTAAATGAAAATCATGAGCATTGCTGTAATAGGAAGTGCTAATATCACACAAATGTGGGTAGACTTTATTTTAAAGTAGGTCTCTTTTCAACAGGAATCTCTCACTTAGCTATGCCACAAACTCAAGGCCTTTTCTATTTTTTTTTTTTGTTGCAGTTTGCAATTCTGCTTTAAGAGTAGACGTGTATGTGCTGAGCTGACAATTGCCAATGTGAGGTTCCTCTCTGTGGACATTCAGTGAACCACAGAGAAAAATACATCTGCAAGACTTCAGATGGCATTTCTGCCCAAAATAAGTTTTCGGTTGCTTCACTTCCCTCAGAAATAGAACATAGTCCCATCCGTGTGGTCGTCTGGGTTCGGAAGAGGTCGAGAGAGTTCTCAAACACCACTCACAAACAAGTGCCTTTTGAGAAGATCTAGAATCGAGATGAAGATCTCCAATTGACAATCAACAATTTCATTTCAAATACGAGGCCTGCACTCAATTTATAGATTTTTGATGGTACGGTGCTGTACATCTGGATGAAGCCGTTGCCGTGGGGACGCCGCGGTTTAAAAACAAGTTGCCGGATCGCGCTTTTCCGGCGAGCTGCACTTTCGCCCTCTGCTCTCTCGCTGTGAAGTTTTGCGAGTCTGCGCGGCTGCGGGTTCGCCTTCCCTCTCCATTCCCACAGACGCGGAGCCGTTTCTGAGCGGAACTCCTCGCTCGCTAATTAGGCACGGAGCATTAGCGCGGACGGCGGAGACAGGTGCGGCCGGCCTGCCGAGGTCACGGTGTTCGAGCCGGCGCTCGAGCCGTTTAAAATAACAGACCGGAGAATAACAAGACGCAAGACATGCTCACTTCGTTTCCCATCTGCTGTTACGTAACCCCCTGCCAGCGTTCTGCACGGCGAGGAAGAAAAAGAGGAACACGGGAGCGGGAATCGGAGCAGGAAGTTGAAAACGTGTCTGTTCATTTATGAGATAAGCCGGTCCTGTGGCATCCTGAGATACAACCTCCATTTTATTTTTTTTAATTAAGTGATTGACTGGGATGCAAATGCTAGACTATTTAAACGAATATAAAGATTAAGTTATTTTTTCTTTGAATTCTTGTCTAAATACATGGACATACACACATTGGGTACATTCACCTTCTTATAAAAATGATATACAAATGAACTGATTTGGATGTGTTGCACAGTATAGTGTATAGAACACATTTTTTTACATTACATTTATTTACTAGATACTTTTATCCTAAGTGACCATAAGTTTTTAGTGCTTTTCTAGATGAAATAGAATATAAAACTAAAATTAAATCTAAATTCTGCATACAGGTTACCAGCAGCATTTAAAAAGCACTGGTCTAATCTAGAGTTATATTTATGATATTTTTCATTACATATTTATTGGAACTGTTACTTCAGTTTGACTATATCTTAGGCCTAGTTGTTAATTATTTTCCGATATGAATTAGATAGTTGCATAATGTCTTCGCCATAGAGAACAACAAAGAACCTTTTAAATATGTATATGTGTCATAAATGTAATGGCTCAAACTTAACGTACACTGGAAATTCACGTGTGTGGTGTAAACCAGTGGAGTAATGGTGACCAGCCCATGTTTCAGGCAACATCAAATGGCCCCTTCTTTATTCTGGTGACCTTTGACCTGAACAAGACCGGGAGAATACCAGCAGGACGGGAAATATCAGGCTTCAGGGCGCATATAGCAACCCGACCATCTGATGATTGACAGCTTTTCCTGACAGCCTTCTCATATCCCTGTAACTGCTTTGAACTCAAATTCATTCCAGGAAGATGGCTTAAGTTCCGTGTGCCTGTGCAGTGTGTGTGCATGTGTGTGTGTAGGGGGGGGGGTTGGTCAAAAAACAAGGAGCACAGACAAGCAGGAAACTCTGTGAGGTTTCAATGCAGAGCTGAGTTTCTTTCCAATGCCAGGATTCACTGTGTCAACACAGCAGGTCACCGACCCGCAGACAACGCACCGCGCTTGGCCGGAACTTCCAGTTCTGCTCGGAAAACGGGAAAAAGAAAGAGATGAATCTTTCACCTCCTCCTCGAACACGTGGTCCAGATTCCAGCTCAGGGCAGAGGTGGGATTCTCTGCACTCGCCATTGCCAGAGTATACACACCGACAGATTCCACACGGCACCTCTGGGGCGCTTCGAAACGTGCCCTCAATTCATTCAGCTCACTTGTCGGTTAACAGCAATTCATGATGGTGAAGAAGCTGTTTTGCAATACTCGGGGACTTGGATTAAGGAAATGAAATAGTCAAGACTCTACTTTTTGGTTGGAGAGTGAAGGTCGATGATAATTATTCGCTTTTTTTGGTTAATATTCCCAGAAAGCCGCAGTGGATGCTGCACCTGCTCAATGCCCATTGGCCAGAGGCTCACAGTGAAAGCCAGCAGTGCTGCAGGCCTGCCAAAATAACCCCTTCGGAGCGTTCCAGAACATTCCACAGCTTTCGTCAGTCACCGCTACACAGCTTCAGCTAAACCTTTTACTCATGTATATGAAATGAACCAAATATTTGCCCTTTCGACAGACTGACTTCTGTGCCCCAAAAACATCTGTAGTATTAAGTATTGTGCCCCCCCCCCCCCCCCCGCTTTGAAAACAATGAACTGTAAAACAGGTGTTCAGGGGTCCTGGTGGTCGCGGCACAAAGAAACACCTGCTTCCGAAACCTGAGCTCGGAGTTCCCACATTCTGCCACTCTACTTTTCAATCGCTCCCTGTTCCAGCTCCTCGCATAAATCCTTCATTCTGCTTGTTGCTATTATACAGAGCTCCATAATGTTTGGGACAAACACATTCTTTTCTTGATTTGGCTCTGCACTCCACAATTTTACATTTGTAATCAAGTAACTCACATGTGCATGTTATGTAAATGAAAGTAGTCATGTATAATACTTTGCAGCATATCCTTTGCATGCAATGACTGCTTGAAATCTGTGAACCATAGACATCACCAGGTGCAGAGCATAATCTCTGGTGATGCTCTGCCAGGCCAGTACTAAAGCCATCTTCAGCTCCAGCTTGTTTCAGGGGCTAGTTGCCTTAAGTCTTTTCTTAAGCTTATTAAATGCATGTTCATTTGGATTCAGCTTGGGAGAATGGCTCGGCCAGTTGAGGATTTTCCAGTTTTTGGCCATATTCCACAGATGAGGGTGCCTTGGATATTTAGCAGTTCCTTTTGGCCTCTGCATTTTGCTCTTGCCATCACTCTGATGCAAGTGAATCTTGGTCTCATCTGTCCACAAGTTCTTTTTCCAGAACTTTTTCCAGTTAGCAAACTGTAACTTGGCCATCCTTTTTTTGCATCTAACTAGTGGTATGCATCTTGCAGTGTAGCTTCTGTAGTACTGTCTGCCTCCTGAAGAGTGTTCCTGACCTGTCGGACAGGTGTTTTTTCTTAATTATGGCAAGACTCTTTTAGTCAGTCATAAACTGTAGAGTTCTTCCTTATCCTACCTGGCCCTTTGTGATTACTTAACTCACCAGTGGTCTCTTTTTTTTGTTAGTGATATTCCAAACTGTTCAATTTGATCAGCCTAAGGTTTGTCCTATACCTCTGACTGTTTTTTTCTTTTTCTTATTTCTCAGGCTCATAATGGCTTCCTTGACTTTCCTTGGCAAAACTCTGGTCCTTGTGTTGACAAATACAAATAACAGACTCCAAGGGCAATCAAAACCTTAGAAGCAAGATTTGACACTGAAAGCTTGTACCAAGGAAGCAACAGAACACACCTGACTAACTGGAAACACCTGTGAAGCTATTTGTCCCAAACATTATGGTGCTCACTGTATGTGCACATTATGTCTGCTGTGTACATCAAATATTTCCACAATAACACCTGCCTAGCCTTCTTGCAAGCCACTGATCTGTATGGATGTTCCTTTAATATTATACATTTGTTTACATTTTTTAGCCAAAAAGTGTTATTTAAGAGAGTCTGATTTAACAGAACATCTTCTGAAAAAAACAAGCACTCAGAATGCATAGAATGGAAAAATTTCAAATACATAAATATCAAATCAAACCTGATGCATGTTTTCAATAAATTTGTTTGATCCCCACTCAAATAAATTCTGTCATATAAAGGCTCACATGACTGCTGGACCTGTCTGCCTGCAGGTGGAGCCGTGGAGTCCTGCTGTAATTAACTGAATGAAGAGCACCTGGGCAACTCCACTCCAGAGGATAAATGTAACCTGTGGCTCTCAGCAGCCCATTTTGTCACTGGCTTTCTATGGTGCATCTGAACTTGCACCATAGGCTTTTCCATGGGCTTTTCCCCTTTTCTTTAGTGATTTGTACTGTGTAGGCTGCAAAGGACAGTGCGTTTGTTTCTGGTTCTTTTCATGCACATTGTTTTTTGGTAAGTTTGGTCATAAAAGGCAACTTTCAGAAGACTTTCAGAATTTTGAGAGAGTGGGCTATCTACCTCTTCTGAGATCAGAGAGGTAGTTTTCTAGAGACTCTGCTCTGGTCTGCTTATTGCACACTTTGTGCTTTATTATTTAATTAATACACTTAGCTGTCCTTTTTTTGTTACGTTTGTGGTTTTTGTTGTTCAACCTCAGGTTTAGTTAACATTGCTTCTGTAGTTACGCCTCTGGCTGTTACAATTCAGGTGGACTCTGAAAGGTAATGGATGACATGCTAGATGTAAGTTCTCAGGGTACTGTTGATTGTGACAACTCCTTTTTAAACCCGTTTGAACTCCTGACCTGAAGGAGGTGCTGCGGATTGGCTTACGGGCACACGGCTACGCTGTGTAAGGTGTAATGGCACAAAGGGGCCTTCTGGGAGCAGGCAGACTGGCACTCAGCTGTTGGGAGTGCGGCTTTGAAGATTAGGCAAGGAAGTCCTCCCGGGCCAGACAGAAATACAATTCGCATGAGTTCACCATGCTGGAAAAGCGCGCAGCAGCGCAGCGAAAGCAATGGAGGAAAAAGTGTATCGTACGATAAGCGGCCTTCTGACCGAAGCGCATGGCAGGTTGTTTCTGAAAAGGGAATCAGGATGACCTCTGACGTGTCGGCCTACTTCCTGTCCCGGTGTCCTGCAGAAAAGCTGACGTTGATGAAACTGAAGCTGTGTTTAGGGTATCGGAACAATGCCCGGCAGTTTCGCATGGAATGCGTCTTTGGTGGCTGACTACTACGGTTTTTTTTTTTTTTTGTTTTCTTTTGTTTTTGCCCCCCCCCCCCCCCCACACACACACAGATTCCAAGCATGTTCCAGGATATATATAAAATATACTCCATACTTAAACACTAATGCTTTGAAAAAATGATACCCTTTATTGTGATCAACTTGCCAGATTTCATCTTGCTACATGCTGGAAATCTGAATGAAATATACATTTTAAAATGTATTACAAGTTTCAAATATATTTTTTAATCATTATTTTTTCTATTTTATTTATAATATCAACTACTCAGTGATCCCTGTCCTATCTCTCACCCCCCAGTTTCCTGTGAGACCTTTGTATCCACAGTGCTATTTTCCACAATGCATATGTACAAAAAAAAAGGAAAAGAAAGAAAGGACACAAAGCGCCTCGGAGAGGTGAAGACTGACGGACGGTGCGGTCCGATGCTTCCCAGGTCTGGACCTGGCTTTCACACGGCAGTTTGATGGTGACAGCGCCATCCGCTGAGGATCGGGAAACAATGGGGACGGCCCCACTGCGCATATGAGCGGAAATATCAGCCGGAAAGCCCATTGAATTAATTATTCCTTCCTCTACGTTCTGAAATCCCTGTCACTTTAATGGGAATGGATGTGTTGGATCATGGATGCTGCGTGATTAATCCAAATGAGATGTACTGGGGGGGAGGGAGATGTCTTAAAATGAAGTGATTCAGTACTATTTATACTGGTCACATTATGGCTGATCATACTTTGTTGTTTTACTTGCTTCATCTCTCAGCCTTCACAAACTAAAATGCCTTATGTGATGACAGTGATACAATAACGCAGAACACAGAAATGGGCACAAATTTTACATAGGACAGTAGTAGAAAAATAATAATTTAAAATACAGTATTTTACATACAGTATTAGAATTGGTCAGAATCGGGAAGAGGGAGAGACAAAAAGGATAAGATGGAGAGAACAGTGCATTTTTTACGTTTATTAACTGACGCCATTATCCAAGAAACCTCAAAGGAGAGATTTATTTATTTTAAATAAAAATTTTGCCTGTGACTCTATCTTCAATGCTGTTCAAAGGAAGAGACACTAGGTGGCAGAACTGCGAGTTTGTTGTCTGTGGATAATTACAGCAATTTCAAACCTGGAGGAGCTGGTGGATTTTAATCGAAATGCGGTAATTTAATGTTCAGTAAGTGTAAGTAATACTACCTCGCTGTTTCATGACACATCATAAGTGTACTTAACTTTTGTGGAATGTAAGTATTCCAGAAAATGAAATGAATACCCATGAAAATGTTTATGCTTCCTCAAATTTTTGATATGCAAATGACAGAAATAAAATAAAAAGCCAGTAATTCATGTAATTCAATCATTATTACTTAATCATTATTCATATCTATTTAGTGGCCTTAGAACAGTGAACTTGCATAATAATAAAAATAATAACAATAATAATAATTTTCATAAAAAGGGGTTAGTAGAGTGAATCATACAGCTGACTATGTTGTAGACTGTATTTAATCTATTGAAGGAGATTCTGTATGTAACATTGAAGGAGATCCTGATTGTCAAAGTGTACAGTGCAGTGTGTCCATTGCTAGCACTGAAAATTGTAAAAGGCATACTTAAGTCATGTCACTGCGCCACAAGCAAAAGATTACATACGTTAAGATGGTCTTAATCTAGCCCTCCCAGCTTTGACATGAAAGGCGCTCTTGACTGCTTTCTGCTTTCATCGTGGTTTTCGTTTCTTTCCCACACTCAGCCCACACCATTTTGACTTTCCGACCCCAAAGGCTGCATGCCCTTAAATGCAGGCCATCCGTTTCCTCACACATTTTCCACAGAATGACAACTGTTGTGGTTCCTGGGTCAAGGGTGAAACTGTATACTGTCACATCTGATGACATCGGCGCACAATGCTACAATGTCTAGGTCATTAGCAGCTTCACATTTTAGCCTTCTGGCTCTATCTATTGCAATTCATCTTTAATCTAAGTCCTGAATCTGATTATCATGTCATTTGTTATTACAGTCATAATTTTATTTGAGGTAAATATATGACTTAGCCACTATAATATCTTGGTCACTCGTAAAAGTTAATCTGAACTCTAGGGAAAAATATCACATCAAACATGTAGTATAATGGCCAAATAATACAAACAAATGTGTAAACCATTAAGTCTTAAACACAGACTATTGCATTTATGTGCAATGGTTTGTACATGATAGTGGCAATTAATTAGCCCACAGAATGAATATCATTCATTTAATTCAGTTTCATATCCAGTGAAAGTAAGAGTAAATATATTTCTTGTGGTTCCAAAAGCATAATTATTTTACACAATACTTTAAAAATCAGATAAATCTGTTTTTCCACCAGTAAAATTCCTGAGAAAAACTGACAGACATTGCTGAGGGCATTTAAAATCTGTAAATTCAAATCTAGTCTAAAAAAGTAATAATAATCATACAGCATGACATTTTTACATCACATTACATCTTATGAACCGGGCACACAATTAAATAGAAATATAAATCTTCTTAGCCTTGTCTGTCTCGTGTGTGGACTTTGCTCCATTGGCTAGCTAGCCAGTGCTTCAAGAGATACGGATTTTAAATAATACCCCTACAAATGGCTTCTATGTGTTAAAGAATGGTAGATGTTAGTACCAACCACTACGCTATTTGTAATCCCACCATTGACTGACAATGTTGTCAGACCTCAGGAAGTGTTGGTGTGGTTTTTATCGTTCTCTCCTTGTCTGTAGCATTTTGGATTATTCAAGATTATGTTGTAATACCCTCTTAATCCTCACTGCATTAAGATTTCAGTCAAACTCAGAGACGGTAAAGGACCACTCAATGCCAGAGAAGTCTGTGTTATGACTCAGAGAAGAGTGTTATGACATCCAAAGGCCAAGGTCTGAATCCCCCCCCCCCCGCTCCATTTCATATTTCAGAAAGTAATTCATGGTTGATAAAATGAACAACAGTTTGATTTCCTCCCAGGGTACTTCCTTAGAATATTACTAGATACAAGATCATTGCTTTTTTGTCTGAAAGCAATGCACAGTCACTGTAATAAGGGTGAACATGATACCCTTCCCTCCCTGAAGCAGTGAAATCCTACAGGGAAAGAAGGCAATGGTCTCACAGCACACGCTGACAAACACACTCTGACCAAAAAACTCAACGGCTTCTCTGCTCTAGCTGCTGGCTGCAGTCCATCTGACGCAGCAGCTAAGCTTTGCAAGAGTTTTCGAAATTTTCCTGGAAGTTTTTTTTTTTTTTCATAAGATCGGTGCGTGTTTTGGACGAGCTATGCAAACAGCACATGATGCTTTGCAGAATGGCGCTGAGAGTTGTGATTTTCGATTACGTCAATGCAAAAATACAATGTAACCTTTGAGCGACAAATTAAAGCATGCAGGAGAATCAATGGGCAAACATTTAAGTCTGAGTGGAGAAAAGTCCCAAAGGAGACACACACACACACACATTGAGTGATAATTCACTCGCATGAATTGGTCCTAACTGCTTTAAACTCTATCCTAACCCCACATCCCCCAAAATGGCAGATACTAATGAACTTTGTAAATGTAACAATCCTAGGGAATCTACAGATGGAACACCCTTGCATAAGGACACCATGTTTTTTTGTGGGTAATAGGTTAGAGCTTGCATTTGAGACATTTTACCTCCTCTCTGTTAAACTGCAGGCCTGGAACAGAGATACAGGCCAGCTTCTGCTGCTAAGACCTATTTCTGAGGGAGGGGCAGCTTCTACTTAATGAAATTGCTGCCATTGGCTTTGTGGCCGCCAATCACAGTGCAGGTCACCCTAGACAAACTTAAAAATGCTGCAAGCTCAAACTCGATTCTCAGCCTTTATTTCTATCCTTTATTTATTTTCTCCCACATTGAACAAATGTTTTTATTTTTGTCTAATATGGCTAATTTTGTCAAATCTTCATGACTGACCTTTTTTGCCACGTTTCTACGTCTTAGATTATATTTTGAAGAGATCTAGCATGCATGACCAGTGGTCAGAATGAAGTAAGAGATTCATTCGGGTCTTTATAATATGATGTGTTGATAAAAACCAGCAGGAAACTGGTGCAGTTGGGTTGCATTTGTGTGCTATTCTCCATAGAAATTTATGAATACATATGTCATACTGTATAAAGTCAGAGCAATTTATAGACTCATTAAACATTGTGATGAAAAAAAAAATGAGACGGATGTCCGCTTATCCCCAAAAATAAGCTGAATCACGTGGTCATATTTTCTTCCAAATCTCACGTTTCTGTTTTGGGCTGAGTTCCCCAGGATTAGAACATACTCTACAGATGCCAACTCCATTGCAAAAGCAATTTTGCTTCCTCAGTTTACAAAACGCACATTCCACATCAAGAAACGCACACAGAACATTACAGAAATACTGTGTCAATAGTCATATACAACAAGCTCCTGCCAGAGCAGATGTCCGGAATGATTCCAGTGTTGTTGTTTTTTTTTGTTTCTGAAGTTTGAGCAGCAATGGCTGCTGAAATCCCTTTCAAACAAGAATCTGCACTGACTGCAATTCCCTGGTTGTGTGTTTACTATAGTCTCAGACTATAGTTGGACAAATAAACAGGAAGACCACAGCAGCTTGGACAGACACCACTTTCCAGGACAAAGTGATATGTGGACTGAACGTGATGCACTTTGGGATGTCTCAAAAAAGATAAAACATGCACGGACACACACCATATAACTGTACAACGCCACACTACAGTAAAGCCCAAAGCCCTATAACATTTCAACATAGTCTATCTGTGTCACCACTGATTATCCCAAAAAATGATGGACTGGGCACAATCAGACTGCCCTTGCAAATAAGTACAAGTGTCCATTTGCTGCTTCACAACACTCAAAGTTAGTTTTGGTTGTTTGAACTGGCAAAACTAAAGTTGGTGGAGAACATTTGCAATCGCCAGTCAGAGTTTACTGATAAATGTTTTCAACAGAAAACCTCAGATTCCTGACCTGAAAGACGTTCTTCCGGCTCGACTTCTCCGATGTCCATTCAACGAGAGCCCCGCAAAGATCGATGCCTTCTGGCTTGCATCCCGGCTTCTGAAGAACAAAGAAAGAGAAAATATTTCCCGTACCCTGCATCAGGCAGAAAAAGAGGCGTTTGCATTGCGCTGTCATAAATATGTAAGGATATAAAGGTAAACTGTGGTGTGACAAATTAGCTGCCTGAAAACGGTGCACAAACAAATGAAGAAGCAGAGTGATAGATGAATTATAATTTGCAGTCATCCTCAACCAGTAAGAAATCAACCCACCAAAAAAGGAAAGGAAGCCTGGTTTTGTTTTATGGTTCACTTTTGGGTTTATATGTCAAAAATACATTTGAACATGGGTGCAGTCCCTTAATGTGTTTTCCTGGGTGTTAATCTTCATTTAAATCATTTTTATTTTAATGTTTTAGTCACAGCTGAAGTATCAACAATAGACTGCACAAAAAGCTTTATTTTATTTAATGTATGAATGCTGGTAATTGTTCAACTAAATGAATCTGTTCCATAATCTTTATTCTGAAAAAGCAATCTCGAGGCACATCATAGCTAATAACTTGGAAGTGCATGTAAATACAAATAAACGAATAATGTATTTCCTGCAAATAAATGCACAGGAAAGCATGGAATAAAACAAATGAGAATCAAGAGTTTTCAGATTGCATGTTCCCAGTATGATTCAGTGATTTCAGCAAGTAAAGTCAGGCATGCTTTCCACAGGCAATGCTGTGGTATTCCCAAATCCCAGATGACAGGAGATTGTGACAAATGACGTACTTTTTCAAAAGAGTGCATTTTTTTATTATACGAGAAAACAGCAGGAATGTGCTCATGCTGTCAGTATTTCATGGGTGTGTCCAAATCACCAGTTGATATAAGCGCCAATTCACATGAAATCCCCCAGTGAAACCCATAGGAACACACTTGTATGCCGCACTTAACACATCCCCGCAGTGCTCCATGCTGTTGAAAGACGGGCTTTGAATTTAGTGATTTATATTAACTCTTGGATGCACCAGCGTTTCCAAGGGGCCAGGAGAAATATTTAATGTCTAAATAAACTCTGGGGGGAAAAGTGTAAGAAACCCTTCTTTTGCAATATAAACTAGTCTGTGGACACGCACACACAACCGGTCTGCTGTTTATTATTGGTTATCTTTTCCAAAGAGAATACGAGTATAGTTACCTACAGTATGCTGAGACAAAAGTAAAGGCTGTCCATTTCCTAAAGGTAATAACTGTACAATGATTGCCCATTGCCCAAAAATGTGAATAAATAAGACCATAGATATGAAACATGTTTTATCTAAATGTTATATAACACTTTACCGAAACCTTGTAATGCTCTTTGAGGGCATCATACTGACAGTATTGTAGACAGCTCATTTCAGTCCCTGTGCCCTCTATAAGTCAAATGGTCTGCTGATTTTTATTCTGACCTGGATTTTGGCAACCAGTTCTGACCCAAGAAACCAACTGAGCTGGCTAAACCACTTAATTGTCTGCTTTAAGCTATGGATTGAGAAACCCCTGAATCAGGCTTGGGGACCCATGAATTATGATAAAGCACTGAACATGACCAGTTAGTGAATTCATAAATGAACTTCATGAACAAGCCAAGTCATGAGTGGGTCAAGGAAATGGTGGTAAATGAGCTGTAAACATCAGGGAATACGCAGAAGCACTCTGTTTTAACTTTTAATAATAATTATTATTTTTCTAAGTTCTATTAGTGAATCAGATTAGATTTGTATGTGTGATGCATCCCTGCTTTTAAAACTACAGTAAATTACCAATCACTAGCCTCTGTGCTTTTTATTTACACAGAGGGTAAAGGACTGTAAGACCTACTCTAGCTACTTACAACATGGAAAGCTACTTACAATGTGCCTCCTGAAGACCTCTCCCTAAGTGGAAATCAAAAGTGAAAGCCTTTGAAAACGGTTCTGTCCTTCAGTAAACGCTCACCCCAGAGACTGCTGTTTTTTCCAACCAGGCTACATCAGAGACCAGAGGGATTAAAATTGTGAGAATTAAACATCTTCACATGCTGGTAAATATTTTGATTGCTTTTTTATGGGGTGATCTCCAATCCTCTATATCAAAGATAATTATATTTGCCTGTTATGAATGAGAAGACCCAAGAAAGAAACCGTATTAAGTGTTAACATCAACTGAAATATGAGAGAGATGTTTTCATCTGCTTCGACATACATGCACAGTGTGCAGTTCTTGTTAGTACCATTCATTTAAGTCTCAAAGAGGTCAATTATATCTGCAGCACATCAATAATAGTTCAGTACATCAATACTGATAATAATAGCAGTGATTTTAACAACATTCAGTTTAAATTACAACACGTAAGTGTAATGCCCCATTTGGAACAGTTTACAACAAATATAACATCTGCAGCATTCAGTGGATGAATATGCAGAAAAGTGAATGTCACGTATTGATCTGTAGCTGGTGTCAGAACATTGACATCATCTCATTTTACAAGAGAAGGAAATCAGCTCTGAGGCTAATTAGATCCGTTCACTCTGCCAGTGGGGGGACTGCTGTGCCAGGAATGCAGGCCTAGCGAAATGCCAAAGTTGATTTTACTCATTTTCTGGAAACGGTGGCCGGCCGGCCGGCAGACCTTAACCGCTCTCCGAGCGCGTGAGGGCGTTGACCACAAACCTCAACGCCTCGCTCTCCTGTCGCTTCCCAGAAGCGGCTACTTGAACCGTTCCGGTCCAAAACTCTGCAGGACCAGATCTGTCATTGCAATGCACTGTGTCTGGCTGCTAATGTGTTTATTTTTTTAGCTATTATCGATTATTGTTTCAATTGATTAGTACTAGGTGAGAGTACTATAAGCCCATTTCGGCTTTTTTTTTTCTCAGCTGCACACTCAATTCAATGCTGTTGTGTCTGTGTGTGTGTATGGTTTCCTTGCGGAAAAAAACAAAAAACAAAAAAAAACAAACAAAAGCAAATATTAACAAATGATTTCTTCTGTTTTATCCCCAAAACTTCTAGTTTTAATATCCATTTAAGATAAGAATCACTTGCACTCCTCTGCTCTTGTCTCATGCTGGACAGAAGGGTGTGTTTGTACTTTGGAGAGTCCAACCCTTGCCTGAGTTAAATCAGCAAAACAAAAACCTTTGTGTTGTGATGGGAGAGAGAACCACAAGGTGGGCAGTGCTACACAGTGCTGTCAATCACATCTATGAACAAATCAAAAGCACTTTCTAATAACATAGGACTACATTGCATAAATTTAGCAGGTGCTCTTATCTTGAGTGACCATATAATATAAACATGACTGGATCATGGAACCAGAAGATTGCTGGTCCAAATCCCCAGAGGGTTGCTGCTATTGTACCCTCAAGCAAACACCTGCTTTGAGAAGCAGTACATGCTCTGTGAGCTATGCTGCCATACAAGCCAGTCAGGATGAGAAAAAAAGTGAGAGACAATATTAAGCTACAGTATTAAAGCCATTTAGAATCATAAAACCAGCTGAACAAAAACGGTACTCTAAAACGAGAGACAGAAAGGAAGAGAGGAAAAGGCAAAAAGGGGATCCCCAGGCTGTAAGCGTGAGCGATTATGACTGAGGCTCTTCCCTCCACTACCTGTCAGGTAGTTATAACAGGAGCTGTCATAACTGCACCACCTCCTGATGGATGGCAGGCAGAAGGAAGGATGACACACACACGCACACACACACACACATACACACACACACTCCTCTGAGCCTGCTCTGTCATCCTTTCCCTGCTGTTGTTACAAGGTGAGCTGTGCTGCCTCCCCGCGAGTTAACATCTGTCTGGCTGCTCCTGGGACTGTCACGCTGAACACCCCCCCCCCCCCCCCCCTTCCCTCCCCCCACCTCTCACCCTGTCCCCCGGGGACCCTTATGACATTCACTCAGAGTATTTACATGACTGTCTGTTTGCACTGAACTCTGCAGGAGATGAGGAGATGTACCTCTCCTAAATAGCTTGTTTAACACAAGGTACAAGGCTACCCTGTGAAATTACCTTGTGCTACCATGAGGGAGAGAGATAAAGAGACTGCGGGAGAGAGTGAGGAGGCTGGGAGAGAGCACTGATAGTGTGTGCCCTGTGTTTTTGTACTGAGGTTCAGTCACTGAGCTGTGAGGTGTGGCTTTCTGTTTACATAAAGGCACACATTAAGATTAAAATATGAGCCAGACACACACACACACACACACGCACAACACACAGATGCACACACACTCACAGGTAATGAGCAGAGAAATCTGCGAAGGGTTCTGGTAAATAAATCCCATATCTTAATTTCCTTTGTCCCACCAAAGAAACGACTAAATCAAATCCAGCTTGATCATATCAGCCCTGCCGGTATCTCCAGCATGACGATCAGGAGATCCCACCACTCCATCTGTCACACCGTACTAATTCTCTGACTGTTCAGGAATAGGAAATCTATGGATAACACAATTACATTTGTCATATATCTGACAATCTGATATCTTAGAGGCGACTGATAGAAATCACACAAATTGATATCAAGTCAGAATCCAAAAATGTTCGGGAAATGATCCACCTACCAAATTTGTCAAAGCCTCTTGCTTGCTTTCTTTGTAAAACAACAGCTGGTTAACATCAAGGACAACCCATGTGGAGGTCCAGTTCTTCCTATGAAAAAAGGAACGCAAAAATAAATCTAATTTAGAGATAACATATATGACATAAGGCATCAAAATTAAAGATTTTTATTTTTTATAGCAGATCCTACATGAAAGCCAGATAAAACAGTATCTATGAATGTTTATTTAATGCTTAAGAAGGTTTTATGTAGTCACATGTAGAAATACAAGGGTAGGACACTTATGGATGCCATCTAAAAAAAAAAGGGGTCAATCCTAAATCTTACATTTATGATGTTACAAACTGAACTTTAGAAGGGCATTTTAAAATAAATTCCAGAGTGGGGTTTTGGACACAAAACACACTGAGCAAACACGTGGCCTGGTCTTTATTTTATCACGTCCAGTGCCCTTGGCAGCAAGACACAAGAAGATCTATCTAAGTAGGTCAAAGCAGGAAACTCTGACCTCAACTGCATGCTGATTGGCTGTAATCCTGAATCTGTTTCAATCCTGTTCTGACATCTCTTCCCAGTATTTGGACAAATTATTTCACACATGATTACACTGTTCATTCCTGATCTGAAGTTTGTAATCACCATCTTTAATTTTACATTAAGGCCGATAGCGTTTGACAAACACAATCTCCCCTTTCTCAGTGGAAGGATTACGATGAACAGAAGTTAAGGCCTTCTCGATAACACGAAACTACCCTCTCTGTTAATGACTAAAGCTTTTCAGGGCAGATTATAACATCTTTAACCTCCAAGAAAGATAAGGCAGCCATTACTGTCATGGACACGAAATGCTAATATGAATCGATGATCTTTATTTTTGGGTTGAACATGAAAGGAAGTATACATCTGTTCTTTGAAAAAAAAAAGCTATTTTAAGCTAAGATCAGGGATTATATGATATTCAGAGATCTCTCAATGTGTTAACTTCATCCTCCGCAGCATTAACTTTAGTTGAAATTGAAGATAATGTTCAGTGTGGCATGAGCCAATTTATAACAGTGTATGATCCATAGTGTACTCAGTAAGCTCCAAATGATCATAACTATATAACTGTCCCCGTGTTCATTGTGGTATTCCTTATTTTTGCTCCTATCAATTTAGGGTTTAATTTTCTAAAAAACTTTAAACGCAACTCCTGTATCGGACTGTACTCAAACATTAGCTAAATATACATGCTCAGTCTTCTCTGCAATAGCCCAAACCATTTAAGAATAATTGAGCAAGCATTTAGAATAATATACCAGGACAATATTTATTTATTTATTTATTTATTTATTTATTTTATGTATTCAATAATTTGAAGACCTTTGTCCGAAAATTCAATTTCTGTGAGTGTCCATGATGCATGTTCCAAAACTACTGGCCACATCAATGCTGGACAGTTGTTTTTAGCAATATCTATACGCTGACAATGCTACGTGACTAATAAAATAATGTTAACCAGTTAGAATGAAGGACGGATGTGTAAAAAAAAAAAAAAACGTCTAAGTCTAAGACCTCAACTATACAAGCTGACTTTTTGTGATACCGCAGTATTTTCCATCATTTGCTCGTATTTCTAAAACAGAAGGAAGCATTTAATTTTCAGCGACCATGGGAATGTGGGCCATGTTATGTTTGTTCAGATCTGTTCCATCATTTTCTGGGTTTCCATCCCCATCCTCCCTCCAGGCTTCTAATGACCACCGAGCTTGGAGCGTACCTCAGTTTCTTGCCTCCGTCTGCTATCTTGGCTTTGTTCAGATATTCACCTTTGAGGATGGTCTGAAGTTAGGAGAAAAAAGAAACATGTATGCAAAATTGTTACATTTACAATACAAAATTTTGTTCCATAAACCAACATGTGCAATAATTAAATAATATCCTAAATGAGGATTATACCCATGTTCAATTTTGCAGTTTGTTGTCCTTCATTCTTACTGTAGGTTAATACAATACAGCAACCCATACCTTTTTGCAGACTACTATTCTCGAACATAGAATAGAATTATTAAAATAAAATTAGCTATAAAGATATGCTGAGTTATGATTATAAATGGCCCACTGTCTGACCTGCATAAAATGTAATTATCGATGTCATCAATGCGATGACATGCTTAATACATTGAGGACAACAGCGAGGGTAATGTCCTGCATAGAGGGTAAATCTAGAACACAAATTCACATCTAGAATTCCTTGCTGGCATGGAATTTTTAAGGAATTTCTTTTTTAAATATGAAACTTGCTGTTTTACCTCTTTTCCCAGATGTTGGCATATTACACAACTTTAGTACCTTCCACGCATGAGGAAAATTGCATTTGAAGCGCATTTGTAATGAATGAATGGAATTCAACTGGCGCAAGACAATAAACATTATTTATGTAAAGATTTCAAAATAAAATAAATGGGCTTTGCCTTCTGTAGCCAAGGACAATACAAGGCCTTAGGTAGAGATGAGAAACAGTTGAAATGAGAAACTGGCCAGGAATGGGGGTGCAAACAAGGCAAAGAGTGATTCCCTGCAGACTCCCCCCCCCCCCCCCCCCCCAAAGGAGAGGCATAAATGAGGTAGAGCCAGGTTAAATGCTCAAGAAAGCCAACGGCTGCCCTCAGCAGAGTTCCTGTCAGATTCCAACATGTGCCATCTGACAAAACAACTGTCCAAAAGGAAATGTTTTTAAAGCAGAGGGTCAAAAAAAAAACAACTCCTACAAGTGAGAGCCCTTCAGAAAATAGAGGGGAAAAAAAGTTGTGAAAAAGAAAGAAGAATGCAGTTGTACCGGACCTGACCCACAAAGGATAAACACTGACTTTTCTCTCAACAGTGTCTGAAATCCAAGCATAAACGACCTAGCCCCTAAAAGCTCCGAAATTCCGCAATTTAACTCCGCGAGTTAAAAAGTGCCAAAACTATAACTGAAATCCGGACAATAAGTTATGCTAAACAATCGTTATTAATGATGGGACGCTGCATCACTGAATAAACAGGAGAACTCTTTGTTTTGAATACGTGTACGAAATTAAAACAGAGAGAGCAATGTAATAAAAAAATTTAACAAATAAAGAACAGCTGACCTGCCAAGGTTTTGAATTAAGATGTTTGTAGATCCAACTAAACGAATAGAAAGCTGTCTTGCATAAAGACCATATATAATGATAATTTTTAAAAGCATAATCATTATAAGCCTAGATAGAGCGTTTGGTTGGTCTTTGGTCTGCGTATTGCAAGCACATGAAACAAACACAACTGCAGGAGATAGATGATACCACAAGTAGAGGGTTACAAAACTGAAGAAGCTTTTTAAGAACAATTAACTTGCTCATTTATTCTTGAATCACTTTAAAAAGTTCCTATACTGAAATTATTCAGAGGATAATTTTCTGAATAAAAGGCTTCCCCGTATCAAATCATTTCATTTGTAATTTTTATTATGTCTTTAATGAAAATGACAAAGCCTGCCTTGAAGCATAGGCACACATCTAGTAAGTTGTCCCCACATACCTGCTCATTGTTGCAAACCATCGCTTTACCCAGTAGCCTGTTTTCTCTTGTTTGCAGTACAAATTAATGAGCTTATAAAAGGGGTTCAACAGAGAGGTATCAAACAATACCAACCCAGACTTTTTTTTTTTCTTTTTCTGGAGATTAACAGGAGTATGTTATCACTTATATTGAAGGTTTTCATATGAGGCCCACATTTGAATTGATTGTTGGTGGATGCTTGGTTATAAGTCAACCCCATTAACACGGAGCCCGGAAGACATAGCCTGGTTTTAAATACACACCACAGCCTGGCACTATGATCAGTTCCGTTACCCCAATTGCTGCACTGTGTGGCATTAGTGGAGTCAATGGGCATACTTGCAATACTTATTTTGCTATTCATTTTGAACCACAGCCCTGTCTTATCATACAGACAATGAACGTCTGCAGAATACTCTTGTGGCTCTGGAAGTCAATTAAACATGATGAAGAATTATGTATTTATATGAATGGTTGAGTGATGAATGGTTTTGTGTGAGGCATGGAAGGGCAGTTTTGTTGGTCTCTCTCTCTCTCTCTCTCTCTCTCTCTATCTATCTGTCTACCTCTCTCTCACACACACACTCATATGCATATTTTTAGACTTTTGATTTGACATGTTGCCTGATAATTCATCTTATTTCCTGTTTTTCTTTCAAGTGCCTTTATGAAAACTTAATTTAATTAAATCAATGAATATTGAACTGTCTAAGGTTTCATTGGACATTCATTGGACATAAAAGCAGTGAACCACCTTTGCCCAAAATCAGCACTCTTACAGCAGTATGATCGGAGTGGCCAATGACATTTCTCAGGCAAGGACAACAGAGAGGTCATAATGTTCCGTTATTGTGATGTAATGCTTCCTACTTCCTGTCCCCCACAGCAGACAGATGGCGGTACTCACAGGATGGTCCGTTGTGCTGATGTCACTCACGTTATGCTGAGATTGATTCCTCCGATGGCGCGTTATCTGCATCAAGGCAGAGAGGAAGATCGTTGCATTTCCTCATTTAATCAAATCTCAGACTGCAGATGGAAAATGTTTCAGGAAATTATGTGAATATCAAAGCAAACTGGTGCTGAAGAACTGCACGACCAAACTTGCGTTTCACAAGCGCTTGATCTGGGCTTGCACCTGCTGCAGATTGCGTGAGAGAAATTTGTGTGCTTCCTTCCTGCTTTCTGCCTCGCACTCCCTCCACACATGTAAATTCACGTTTTCTGTTTCCTACTGCAATGTTGAAAGTGGCTGTTTGACACATCAACTTAACAATGTGAGTCATCGAATCTCAGTTTGATCGAAATGTACCTGCTATTTCCTGTTTGCCTCATATAAACTCCCAAAATACATTTCTTTTCTCCCTGCCTGTACCAGCAAAACCAAAGGTCACAAAGGTTAGGGAACTCAGAGACTGTTGGTTTGATTCCCAAATGGGGCCTTGTCCTGATGTTTTGGTTGATTTCTTTTTGAAAGCCATAATGAGTATCTCAGGTGAGAATGTTTAGAAAAATACAAATCTGATTAAATCTAATCTAATACAAATAAAAATAAAACAAATAAAATAAAATAAATATATAAAATTTTAAAAAACTTCAGATATATTAGGAAATCTTCAAAGAAATTAATATAGGTACTCATCTCCCATTTAAAACTGAATTGTGGATATTGGTATGTTCTTTATCAGCCTGTGCTCTAAACCAGACAACTGAAAGTATAGCAGTCCTCATTATCCCTCTGAAACTGCAGACATGTATCTGTTGGACGATAATAGATCGTGCTTGTTTCTTGTCTCAAGGGAAGGATAGCTTAGCCATAGGGTTCTAGATAGAACTTCAGGTTCATTGCACAGAAGATGCATCAACTGGAATTGCAGCCCAGTGAAATGCACCTCGAGAGCCAGAGGAGATTGTGTTTATTTCAGAACTCTTCAAAGAAAATACATCTGCGGGTTCCTTCTCTCCGATGATTACAAAACATGTTTAACGCAAGGTGACGCGAGGATAATTCTGCACACGGGTGAAACGAGAGCAAGTTCCAAAGAGCTTGAGGTGAAAATGATTTGGAAGCCACCCATGCTTACCTAACCCTCGAATGGGGCAGCCTGAACACCACTCTTGGGGAATAGCTTCCAACCATAAAAAAGATGTACACTGACAAACCCTCATTGCCCCGAGGCGGGGATGCCAAAAACCGCACAGTTTCCTCTGAAAGATCTTTTACCGAAGGTGGCGAGGATTAAGAAGAGAAACCACTGCAGGACACATCTCTGTCACCTACCATTAAGCAGCCCGTATCTCTCTGCTAAGCGATACTTTTCCCGAAAATAGGTCAAGGGGAAGAAACAGGCTTTGCAGTTGAGGCTCTGAGTTGGTCTACTTCTCTTTGCAGTGTATGTTTGTGAGGGAGACAAGTTCCTGCGGTCACTTATGCAATTAAGCCCCCCCCCCCCCCCCCCCCCATGCTATGTGACATGTGACAGAATAGGAGGGTTTCCCCAGAAACGGACAACCAAGCAATGTGCCCTGGGGGGGTGGGTGAGTCTATACTCAGAACCACACTGGTTGCCTTGCCTACTACCTCTTGACTGTTATTTTAGTTCATTTTAAGTGAATTTTACAACCCTTCAGTTCCTGACTATGGAACAGCAAGACTTTCATAGTGTATTAATACAGTACAGACTAAATACCTTGGCATTTTAATACACATACAATACAGAAGACTTGCATTTGTTTGCGTACAGAAGATAATGAATCGAAGAGCATTCTCATGTCAGGATATATGTGGTGTGGATATACAATACTGTGAGGTTTTGTTTTTAGCAACTGAAAACATAGAATAATAAAACCTGCACAAACTATGCAAGAAGTGTCACCCTGTGACTCAGTGTCTTGACCTCATGTGCTTTGGAGAAGAGCTTGTGTTTGTGTGTGCTCTCTTAAAATGACAGAGGGCTACAGGAATGTGCATAAGCCCAACTGAGCATTCAGAATTGAGGGTAAAAAGAATGTGTGTGTGTGTGTGTATGTGTGTAAGTGTGTATTTATTTATTTATTTATTTATTTATTGTAAGCAGAAACTGTTACATTTTTACACTGTTTATTTATACATCTAGATAGTTGCATTTCTAAGTACTGTGCTGGTGAATATTACAGCTTTTTTATACCAAAAATGTATTACACTTTTTGTCAGTTATAATGACAATTTTCAGTTGTTTCAATACACAGATTTCTGGCAGCTAATATTTCTGCATACTACCAGACTCATTCTCAGAAAATATTCTCAGAATATTATTGATGTGATTAGCTCACCATAAAAGTTTGGTGAGTGCTCTATGTAAAATATTTATATAAGACAGTGATAAAGAGGACAGAAAGAAGATACATATCACTCCATAAAACCAAGAGTGATATAAAACCAAGAGTGAAATAAAACATTTAAAAAGACAAACCCATGCAGCAGAAAGTGTTGTATATTATTTTACTTTAATACCTAATTCCTTTCACACACGTTCAGTCTCAGCTTGTCTGTTGGATTTCCTTTACCATTTCATTACTGTAAGTGTGGATGATTTGCTTCTTAAGTGAACAGAAATAGCCTGAAAATCTGTTACATATGAAATGGTTTTAACTTGAAATGAGATTTTTGGCTTCCAGGGGTACTTTCATACCAGGTACCCCCAGGGCAAAGTCTTTGTCCTAAGCTGATTCAATATGGTTTAATGCAAAATTCCAACATTATGTATAATAATGCCATGTAAAGGAAATATATTAACTTGCATCATGAATATTCAAAATGATTCATAAATGCAGTCTAATCATATGCAGGCTGCCTCTGAACAACCTCTGTGCCTCTGTGGAAAAAAAGCATATTGTATACAGAATCAGTACTGTTTTAGGCAAGCTATCCAAAAACTTGGAATAAACACTCAGCACAAATGTTCAATAAATCTAAACCCTTTTCAAGGCAATTGCAAATACCTGTCAGTAAGGAATGGTTACACAGTGCTGACTGAATTGAATTTGTGTGTTATCTATACCGTTTGTTTCACCTCACAATGCTTATTTGCTCTAGTCCTTTTAAGGCACTGCTTTTCGCTGAATTGACGCACCCTGCGGTCGGCACAGGACGGCACATAATTGCTTGCAGTGTTGCCTGTATGACGGAGTAAGGTCAGCGACAGCTTTCAAACAGCTTCCTCGCGACATAACGAGACATACAATTAGCCCACCGAGCCCACGACCAATGGTCCCCAGCTAAGGCACCTAATGTACTTATGTCTTCTCCTGTAGCAGATGTTCACCTGTTATCCCTGTCTCCGGACTCCACTGCTCCTAGGCATGGAGAGTTTGGCTTGGGGGACTTTGAGTGATTCCTGGTCCTTTTCCCTCCCTCTGCTGTAGCTGAAGCCCTTTAGTGAGTGTTTGCCTAGCTGGTGAAATCTTATGTGCAGGGAGGGGGATGGGGCGGGGGGGTGGATTTAGTCTCAGTGCTGGGGCACTCGGCCTTACGGTGACACTGGGTACGGAACTAAAATATTTGGACAGAAATATCATATTCCAGTTACTGTAATAATAATAATAATAATAATAATAATAATAATAATAATAATAATAAAAAATAACAACTTTACAAAAGATTTTTCTTGAATTGTGTCAAAAGCCAGACTCATCAGAGAGAGTACACAAATTCACAAATTATAATTTATCACTCAGCATGCGAGAAGTTTATAAAAGCATTTCAGTGCTCTTTCTACATGCAAAACAAGGTTTTAATGGGACCTTTCAGAATTCCAATATGATAAGCAAACAAAAATACATGTCAGACTTTCAGATTTGCTAGCTGGTATTTAAGTGTCAGCTTGATTGAACTTTATGGAGAATGACTGGCTGGATTTCTTTCCTAGACAATATTACTATTTTCACAAAAATATAATTTACACAAATATTCATATGATATAAATTACAACTCCTCAAGTGACTTAGACCTTTTTTTTTAAATTTAGTTTACAGTAGTTCTAAATTACATATGGAAAAAGTACTGTTTGCAATTATGTATTGTCTTCTGGAGAAACAAATTAAATCCAGTATCTTATATTTAAAGCAAACAAAATGAATTAAACTTTCAAGGAATAAAATTTGCCAAAATGTATATAAAATTAATAAAATACTAATATCCTTCAATGCACACTAACTAAAAGTTTTTTAGCGATAGGATGGGCCAAAAAAAAAAAAAAATGCAGGTAGGATATGTTCATATACATGTTAAAGGTATGTGCTATGGAAGAACCATTGCTGAGGACATGGAAATAGTACAGTGGTATAGTTAGTCCAACTTTATAGAGGGAATATGTTTTCATATTTCCCTTTACGACAGTGCTGCCCTGCCCTCTACTGTCCCTCACAGAGCACTGCATCTAACGGAGGAACACGGCGCTGTGACTAAAACGCAGAGCTCCTGCCATCTCTCACTTCACAGATGGGTTCAAGGTCAGTTCCCGGCTATTTCCAGCTCGTCTTCGCTTTGTTCAGTGTCACAAAATGACAAGGTAACGCGAGCCGGGGTCAGCTGCGATACAGGGGCACTCGCACGCATCGGGAAGGTGGAAATCAATCCTGGCTGACAGTGTCTTTAGGATAGGGAGGCCTTAATGTCACCCCCCCCCCCCCCCCCAGTCCCCAGCTTGCATATACACCCCTCCTGACCGCCGCAAATCAAAAACAAGAAAGAGCTGTCAGTCCACATTAGCGGAGTCATTTTCACTCCTGGCAAGGTAAATAAACCTTTCAAGAGGGCACTCGGTCTGATGTTTTATGGAAGCCATCCAACAATGTGCCCCACAGTTGCCATTTCTATTTTAGTTTTTCAGGCGTGATACAAGGATTTATCCAGTTTACAACCATTCAGGATATTTTCCCCCTTCTCACTATCTTACTCAACATTTCTTACCACTTTTCACCTACAAATGCAAATGCTAGTTTTTTATTTTTATTTATTTATTTATTTTGTACTTGAAAAACAATTTTGGTAGTGATTTCTGAACTTAACACCTACATTTAATTGTTAATTGTGAGTTATGGATAATGGTTAATTGAAGCTGTTATTTTTTCAAAGAAATAATTGTTTTCTGTTTAATGCAAAACCACAGCACAGCTTTGTCAGTCAGTAATGTTATGTTAATTTGCATTAAGCTTAGTCATATGTATCTTATATGTATCTTATCTCTAAATATGTTTTATATATGATAGATCAGGTCGTTAATATTTTTTATTGTTAAAATTTGAATAAATGCTATTTATTACATACCATATTGTGTTGC
This sequence comes from Anguilla anguilla, assembly GCF_013347855.1. Classification (NCBI taxonomy): domain Eukaryota; kingdom Metazoa; phylum Chordata; class Actinopteri; order Anguilliformes; family Anguillidae; genus Anguilla; species Anguilla anguilla. Next base: position 19,913,433 of record NC_049203.1, on the reverse strand, counting down.
TTTTTTGTTGGCCAAACTACGGTCAATTTTAATTTCAGTGAAAATTCAGCAATGCAACATTATCTGTTTTCTTATTAGCTGAAACTATACAGTATGCATGCCCCTATTCAATGTAGCATTCAACCAACATGCATATAGCTGGACATGTTCAGTTCAGGTTAAACGTGCTGCTAAAGGCACAGCATGGACCATCTCAAACCTACAACCTTCTGGTTTCCCCATTGCTGTTTTACTGCTGTTTATAGTTTTTCTAGGTCTCAGTGAAAAAATGAATTGAGTTCCAAGTTCACACAATCACATTCATTGATCTTGGGAAGAAACCACCCGAAAAGGAACAACAAGAGGAACGATTCGGAAACCAACGCGACCGCATCACTGTGTCATTTCCCTTCTATTCAAACTGCTGTCTCAGGATTTTAATCGCCTCTATACTTGCGTGACAATGCCTGGACTGGACTAGCAGCCCGTTTTTCTCTCGCGCGAGTCATTGAGCAGCCTGGTTAATTACCGCACGAGTCGGCTGTTTTTCTCCCCTCTGGAAACACAGGACCGATGAAGACGGGGGTCTGACAAATGTGGCGTCTGAATAATTAGCCAGGAAGCAACGCATGAAACATTAAAGCGCGCTGTGCGCTGAGGACGACAATCAAAACAATTAATTTGTTGTCAATTATTCATCACTTTGAAAGTCCTGAAACGGCTTGTTAATATGGAAATCAGCCAAGATGCTGGTAACAAGTTAAGAATATCTGATTTAGGCCCAGAATCATTTGAGTGAATTAACTATTCTTCTTTTCAAAAACAGTTATTTCTTTTTTAAAAATATAATTATTTATTTTTTTATGGCAACACTAAACATTATTTTTTGCTTCTTTGCGATAATCAATTTATAAACCAGTACGGTCGTTATGAAAAAAGAGACTTAATCAGATTATAATGGATAAAAAAGATATGCGATGTTAAACTGGCATTTGATGGTTATAGTAGCCTATGATTGAAAACAAGGTAAACGGTCACGGAGAAAAACGTATCTGCTCTGCATTATCAAACTTATATTTGCATGCGAGGAATGGAAGCTCGCTAGTTCAGGTGAAGACATAAATTGAATCTTACGAAGAAAAAAAATGCTACTAGATCATCAGTGTTGCATTTTAATGACTTTGGTCTCAGAACCGTTGCAAGTTGACGTTTTAAAATGTTTTTTTTTTTTTTTTTAATATATATAAAATAAGAATTTAAAAAACGACAGAGCCTTCTGTTCGAGCCGTCGTTCCGCTCTCCGCGATTTCGAGGACCACGTGTTTTACAAAAGTCTCCGACGGTATCAGTTTAGCCGCCGCGAGCCACAGCGATCTGGCACACGCAAACGCAAATCAATGTTCACCTCCCGGTGTGTCTCAGGAGGTGTACTGGAACCTCCCCGAAACAAGCCCTCTGCCAGCATCCAACCGCAGCTTATTTGAACTGTGCGATAGTTCAACGTGTATAATTTACTTAATAATAATAATAATAATAATAATAATAATAATAATAATAATAATAATAACATTATTTGAATCCGAATCAGACAATTCAATGTCTGATTCAACAATACACAGTTGCTCTAAGCACTGATAATTATACGAGAGGTCCACCAATTGGGTTACGCTGAATACAGTTTGTAGGCTACATGTTATGAATTTCCTTGTAACCCCGTAACCAAAGTTATCTGATAATGGTTTTGTCCTATTTATTTATTTATTTATTTAGCCTATTTGTGGAAAAAAAAGCACCCTGATGAAGACAGTTGTTGCTGAAGTGTCAGTGTTTTTAGTCATGATTTACCCATACAATAAGATTAAGTGCCTTGGAGTTTTATTTATTTATTTATTTATTTATTTATTTATTTATTTATTTATTTATTTATTTATTTATTTATTTATTTGTTTTGTGCACATTTTTAGGTTATGTGTTGGGGGAAAATTTGAGGGTAGGGGGAGGGGGGGGAGTGGAAGAGATTAAGTATTTAAAAAAACAATTAAAAACACCTGATGCAAAAATTGCTGTCTTGCTCATTTCGAATATATCCCGTCCCCAAACAGTGACAAATGCAGCTGTTTTCCCATTTGCCAGCTGGGCATGGGGGCGCTTGTTAGTTTCTGAGGAGGTTAATCCATTCGGTTTTTTGCATATTGATATGCCAATTATGGCTAACTGCAGATGAGTCATCCGTCAAGGTAATAGCGCATAGAGGCAGAGATGCTGTGATCAGGCAATTCTGGGAGTGCTAATTGGAAAGTGGCTGCTGTAGACTACTGGGGTGTGCAGTGAGTAAAAGGGTGGGCCACTCATTATAAAATAAATAAATTAATTAATTAAAAAACCTAATACTCTTAAATAAAAGTTGTACCTAATAATAATTGAAATGGCAATAGTAATAACAATAATAGCAATAATAATAATAATACTCCTCAATTTGATATTGCACTGTCCTCTGTCCTAAAATATCAGATGATTATGGAGGAGGGAAGTGAAAAGAAGGCAAAAAATGCACAAAAATTAAGGATCACAGCACTGATTAGATTAAGGCTTCTGGAGTGGTGCATGCAGCTAATGCAGTAGGCAGTGATGCAGTCATGCAACCCCTGGCCTGGATCTTAGCATGGCCTGCAGTCTGCCTGCAGTGAAAGCAGGAGAGTCCTTAGGTACAAATACTGTGCAGGTGAGTAGACTGATTGCAGAGCTAAATAAGATGATTGCGCAGCTGAGCAGTCTGACTGCAGGGTGAAATAAGATGACTGCGCAGCTCAGCAGACAAACTGCAGGGTGAAATAAGATGACTGGGCAGCTCAGCAGACAAACTGCAGGGTGAAATAAGAAGACTGCGCAGCTCAGCAGACTGACTGCAGGGTGAAAAATGAATAATGGCTGTCTATGTGCTACAGAGGGCATGCATCCTAGACCCTCACTGACAGAGGATGTTGCAGTAATGGAACTTTGAAATTATTATTATTATTATTATTATTATTATTATTATTATCTATACGTGCTTATCCTGGGCAGGGTCGAGGTGGGTGCTGGAGCCTATCCCAGCGTGCATTGGACAAGAGACAGGAATACACCCTGGATAGTCCGCCAATCCATTGCAGGGCGCATACACCAGTCACTCACACACTCAAACTTATGTACAATTTAGAGTCTCCAATTAGCATACTGCATGTCTTTGGACTGTGGAAGGAAACCAGAGTACCCAGAGGAAACCCACACAGATATGGGGAGAACATGCAAACACCACACAAAAAGGCCCAGGCCAGATTTGAATTCAGGACCTTCTTGCTGTGAGGCAACAGTGCTACCCACTCCACCACTGTGCCACCCCATTGTTATTATTATTATGATTATTATTATTATTATTATTATTTAGTCATATGTGCAAGTGATTTTAATTGTTTAAGGATGTAATGATTTGGACTGCTGCTGTTCATATGCCAGTTGATTTATTAATAATATGTTCAAAGAAAATTTCTTATGTATATGTAATGGGTAGCATTGACTTAACATTTTGTCAAAAAGGGTACTATTTCAAAAATATTAGAGTGCAGTACAAGCAATCCAGACATTTATATCATGCCAGATTGTGAATTTTTATATGGACCAGAAAATGAGATCATACAGATTATGTATGGATCATTCTTAACAATTAAAAAAATAATATGACAGATTGAAAGGTTGTTGCATTGCATTTTCTATTTCACAAATATCCCTTTACCTTGGATTGCATTTCTACTGAGAATATTTCAAATAGAATAAAATGTTCAAGCCAAATATTCATTGCTGTCTAGCAGCTAACAGTAATCATCTTATCAAATAAAACTGCTTGGGAAGTCATAGTAATTACAATCAATTCATATAAATGGTGTTCACCAAATTCCAGAAAAACATGGCTGATTAAATGATGCTTTCCTAAATAAGACACTTACTACCAGCATTAAGGCAACAACTAAATAAATCTGAGTTGCTTTGATTAAACACATTACCCAAGGCACAAACAGTTTCTGCTGTCTAAACACAACATTACACACCCACCCACCCACACACACACACACACACACGCACACACACCAACGCATGCACACACACACACACACACACACCCGCACACACACACAGTTTCTTCTTCTTTGGGTGTAATGTGACATAAGGTGACATTTGGCTTTTAGCATCACCTCCCTCCTTAATGTATTTCTTTTAAATACTCCCTCACCTCCATCTTTAGCATGTAATACCAACCATGTGATCAGTTGCTAGTACACAATCCCACAGTTTTCTATTACATTTGCTCAGTGGTATATCACCATTTTTGTTCTTTTTAAAAATAATCTTAGTTTTTAATAATAAGTACATGAATAACAAATATGTACTATATGCATTTATTGGTTCACTCATTTATGCAATATTTCTGTTAATAGCTTGTTTTTATTTTGTTGTCAATTATGTATTAATCATATAATGCTTGATTTGGTTATTACAGCTTTAATTATCAATGTTTCCATTCAGGCAGTTGAGATTTTCATATCAATTTATATTTAATCTCTAATTGTTTTCATTCACCATTGAAGGCTTCATGTTATATGATCTGATTCCAATTTGCACCCTCATTTTTAATAATTTTGCTTGATACATTCTCATTTTTACTTCATATCCTTGTGACATGCACCAGATAACATGTTCTGATGTGAACAGTGATACAAGATATGAACTCCAGCAATGTGGGGCTGTTTCTCTTTTACGTCTGTAATGAATGACCTTTGCATAAGTAATCCTTTCATGTTGGCTGTTTACATCATGGTGACCGTGTTGTAAACTCCATCAACTCAAATGTTTTTGTGCCATAATTCTTTTTTTTTTTTTTTACCGTCTTATAATTAGCTCCTTGAAGTTGTGCTATAATTAACAGTTGGTGTTCCAAAACAGGAATGCCTGACAATAACTGCATTAGTAGATGAGGTCTGACCCCATTTAAGGTTGTTGAGCACTGTTCCTTGCAGCCCATTGGCTGATGAAAAATCTCTGGAGAAACTGCTAACAAAGAGTGCGCATGCATTCGCAAACTCTTTACAGTGTCCTGATCCTGTGCCAAATACAACCGTGAAATGGGTACTCACAGGTTTCTGGGTCTGTCCAGGGTCTGGTATGACCATGGATTTGGTCTGGCTGAGCCGTTCCCCGGGGCTGGCGGAGGTCTTAATCCTCATCTGAACTGCACCAGGACCCGGGTGGGCCGGACTTCCCAGAGGAGTTTGTTTTGTGTAACTTTGCATCTTTGTTTTTTTTCTGTTTAGAGTAAAAAAAAAAAAAAAAAAAAAGACATGAATTCATTCTCCCTGGAGTTCATTCTACGCTTCTTTGATGAGCATGGACAACATGGTGACAGCATAAATGATGACAGGGTATAGTTTGAGGGAAATGGCTATTAATTGAGTCATTAACAAACATATAAGCAACCACATATTGTATATGAAGTCAGGAATCTGCACAAGCAGCAGTTTTGGAGAAACTCAAATTAACCTTGAAACAAGGGATTGTTTGAATGATTAATGTGAACGATTGATTGTGATAATGTAAACTGTTAGATACATCTATCCCAAAATAAATATGTTAGCACATATTTCAGTGATGTACTGTATCTTCCCATGCACGTATAGCTGCAATACAGTAAGATACTGCTGTCTTTATTTTGTGTTTCAACAATTGACCACCAGGGTGGTAATACAACCTGCTTTCTAATCGTTATTAAACTGCATACAATTTGTAAATATATACAATTAATCACAGCTCATGCATTTACTTTTATAGAGATATACATATCATTACATATCATAATTGTAATACAAATGTGTATTGCTTATTGGGAGGCATGTCTTTATCAGTCTATCATGTATATTAAGAACAAGCAACTGAGTCATATTTTTGCTTTGTGGTAGGTATTCTTCAGCTTTCAGGTGCTTTAAAATATTTGAATCTGTGCTTGCTTTCTAGGATAACTCCACATAAAAGGAAGCACAATCATTCTCTGGAACTCAAGTAAAAAAACAAACAATCAAACAAAGAAAAAAAAAACAGGAATTGAGTGCCGCCCAACCAATATGATCAGTCGCACTAGAAATTGTGTTTTCATTGAAACACACAATAGATTTCTCCTCTTTAACTAGAATTTGTTTTTGTAAAATGTACAATTGGACAGAAAGAAAGATTTTTTTAAACCTGTAGATAAACAATGTGATGCATTCT